>NW_012146079.1:5771885-5878814 GCF_000956105.1 Propithecus coquereli | reverse complement strand
ATTTACCCGCCTCGGCCTCCCAGAGTGCTAGGATTACAGGCGTGAGCCACCACGCCCGGCCAAGCTAGACTTCTTGAGCCAAACGCTTAGCCAAAATGTGAATGCACAGGAAAAGTTCTTGAAGGAAATTAAAAGTGCTACTCCGGTGAACACATGAATGATAAGAAAGCAAAATAGCCTCATGGTTGATAGGGAGAAAGTTTCGTGATCTGGATAGAAGATCAAAGCAGCCACAACATTCTCTTAAGCCAAAGCCTAATCGAGAGGAAGGCCCTAACTCTTCAATTCTACTAAGGCTGAAGGAGGTGAGGAAGCCGCACAAGAAAAGGTCTGAAGCTGGCACAGGGTGGTTCATGAGGTTTAAGGAAAGCAGTCATCTCTATAATATAAAAGTGCAAGATGAAGCAGCAGCAAATGCTGATGCGGAAGCTGCAGCGAGTCATCCAGAAGATCAAGCTAAGATGATCGATGAAGGAGCTACACTAAACAACAATTTTCCATGTAGGCAAAACAGCCTTACATTAGAAGAAGATGACATCTGGGATTTTCACAGCTAGAGGGAAATCAGAGCTTGACTTCCGAGCTTCAAAGGACAGACTGACTCTCTTGTTAGGGGTTAACACGGGTGGTGACTTTAAGTTGAAGTCAATGTCCATTTACTATTTTAAAAATCCTGGGGCATCAATAAAGTCCTAGGAATTCTCACTGGTACCCCAAAGCTGAGAACAGCCAACCGCAAAGGTTACTCGTCCATCTACTCTGATTGAAAAGTGGTAGAAATGGCGATTGGGGAGAAATGGGTAAATTGGAGGAAGTGAACAACTGGGCTGATTCTGACCAAAATGAAGCCTCCAGGGCTACAAACTGAATTGGGACAGCCATGCAAAACCTAAGGTCCCACCCGCGTGGAAATGGTGTGTGCCACCCAATGTTGGGGGATAAACCCTGGCACCGCTCCCAGATCGCAGCAGGCATTTTTAAAAATATTTTTTATTACTAGGAAAATAATTAAGGAAGACAATAGAGCACTATCTATAAAGAACACATGACCAAGATAATGATAACCAGATAAGATGCCATTTCAGTACAGAGGCAAAGGCACATTCTCAAATGTGAAAGAGCTCAAGGAATGTAAGTAACACTCATGAGTTATTGTTGGAAAAAAAAATCTGCTTGTTATAAAATCTAACCTGTTAAGGGATTGAATCAAATGAAAAGCTCAAGAATGGAAAGAGCATTGTAAATGACTTAGGGAGAATATTGAATCCACTTAAATATAGAATTATTCTAAAAAAAAAAAAAAAAAGAAGAAGAAGAAGAAAAAGAAAAGAGTAGAATTATGGCTCCAGAACAAAATATGCATGTTATAAACTTGAATGATGTAATAATAATAATAATAATAATAATTTTCTAATGAAAATCAGGAGGTGAGCTTCATATCTGGCCACATGGCAGCAACTGATAGTAAACTTACTCTCCTGCTTTAAACAACTATAAAAATGGGCAAAATAGATGAGACAACTGTTTTCAGGAATTAGACCACAAGCAACACAGGGCTGGGATTCTTGAGAGCAGGGAAACCCACAAGTGACCCACATCCATCCCTGGGGGCACTCTCTGGACCACAGTAAGGAGGTGAAGGAATGTGGTCTCCCTGAGCTGAGAGGAAGAGCTCAGAGAAGGTGGGGGCTGCCCACTCCGTCGCTGGAATGTGTGGGGCAAGGAACTGGGGAGGAGGAGCTTCCTGGGGGAAGCCCAGGAGTGTGGGTGTTGGGGTCACTGGGGGAGGGCCGGACGGAAGGTGAGACTTAGAAGACCTTGCAGTGGGCAGTGCCAGGAGGCTGACAGCTGCCTGGAGACCCCAGGAGCTTGCAAGGTGCAAGCTGCTGGCCTTCCCATGAGCTGGACTGATGGGCCTTGCTGAGCACCCGGGGTATTGAGCTGGACCACAAAAAGGAAGAAATTCAAAGAGAAGCTGATGTATCTGTGGAACTCTCTGACATGAAATCAGCAGCAGTCTAAAGTCTGAACTAGATAGATATTGCAATAGCAATAGATATTGCAAAAGCAGTATCTATTCCAAATGCAAAACCAAAATCAGGGCACGGAGCCAAAACAGTTTCACTGTTCAATAGGAAATGCGCTAACATGAAGCAACATGTACCCTAACGCCAGCCTGAAGACGATTTTGGATACGCATTGTTAATACAACATGTGTCAACACAAATGAAAGGTATCTTTCCACCTCCACAATAGTTGTCATGAAAGAAAGATCGAGATTATTGTGTAGGGCAATTAAAGCTGTTCAAACGTTTCATTTTGAGAATAATAACTTTTAGCGTTTGCGATAGTATCTTTCAATTTTTAATGACTTTTGTTTTGTATGTAGTATGTGTTCATCTTCTCTTCTTTTAATGTTTTCTATTATCAAATGTCTGTATCAGGTGCAGTTTATTTTTATGTTAGTGTAATATATAATCTATAAGCACCAGATATTTCTCCATAACAATAATGAATGATACATTTATTATTATAACTTTTTCTTAAACAGAAAACCTCTAAAACATAATAACCCTACTATAGGAACACAATTCATTATTTGTTATTATGGTCACTCATTATTATTTAAAAACATGTAAATAGTGTCATAAAAATACAGAATAACGATGATTTTTTGAGAAATCTCAAGAATTCCTGGGAATTATGATTTGTTCCTGAATCCCAAAGATTAATATGTCATTTTTTTGCCTAGTGAACATGTTCTTTGGATTCCAGCTCACTTGTCCTCTCTTCTTTGAAACTTTTTGTGTTTAAAACTTTCTGTATTAGCCAGGGTTGATGGTTGCAAAAGAAACTTAATAAAACTTAGTTTGGGCAAAGGGGTACTTTATTGGTTCATATAACTTGGAGTTGCTGGTTGTAGCTTCAGGCACAAGTGGATCCAGAGGGTCAGAGAGTGTCATGGGCTCTCTGTCTGTCTGTCTGTCTCTCTCTTTCTCTCTCCACACCCCAGCTTTTCCACTAACTTAGAATCAGTTTCTCTTCACCTAAAGTTAAAGATGGTCACAGTGGGAGCTCCAGGCATACACTATCCTTAAATCTCATGATCCTGGACAAAGCAAGAATGAATGCTTTTCTAATAGGTTTGGTCAGGGAGCTTTCTAATTGTCCCAGTGAGAGCTTCATGCTCACCCCTGAGCTGCTTGGGTCACCTGCCCTCCTCTGGGATCAGTCCTACCTGACTACCTGGAGTGGGTTCCCACAAGAGAGATGGGTTCTGCAGAGAGAGGGATGTGATGTTGGGCATGAGGAGGTGGTGGGTGTCCACCTCACCTTCCGTTCTTCCCTCCTTCCCTGAAGCATCAACACCTTCCTCGTCTACACTCCCGTAACTTCAGTCTCTCCCTGTGTTGTATGACTTCTCACAGTGGACTCCGGTGTGCACATCCATCTGGCCTCTGAGTGCTCTTCCAGGAGCTCATCTTGCTCCGTTGGCGTTCCAGCACCTAACACATCCCTAGCATGCAGTAGGGGCCTAATAGCTAACTCTTACTGGATTTATTATGTCAGGCACTGTTCAAAGTTCTATATGAACTAGTTTACTCTTCACAGCAGCACTATGAGTTGGGTCTTGTTATCCCCCATTTAAATCTTTATTGACTAAGTTAATGAAAATAAGTCATGGTTTAAAGAAGTTACCAGCTGAACCCCATTATAGAATTCAAGGGCTGTCTACCATAGCTGAAAGGACTTCACATCGTCAAAGGGAACTATTGTCTTGTGAGTATTTCCCTGAAGGTAGCGTGTCTGACCGCATAACAAGGGTGGGATGACCTCCAACAAAGAGGCTGGGCCAGCGCCAATGACTCAGGCCAGAGCAGAGGGCACGGCCACCGGGCACTCCCTGCCACCCTGGCTTCCCCGTAACATCATAAAATGTCTGGGTTCTCCCCGAGGCCAGCAAACAAAGAACAACTGCCTTTTGGAATAAGTAATCCTGATACTGGATGCAGTCCAAGACACGCAGAAGGAATCCCTCTGGCAGATAAATCGTAGAGTTGCAAAGCAAGAGGGATCTTAACAATCATCTAAGACTGTGCTTTTGTTTCTGAGACGAGGAAACAGAGGCCTGCAAAGGTTAAAGAAATTGTCCAAGGTCATGCAGCCCATTAGTACAAAAACTAGAAACTGGAAGCAGAACCCAGATCACTTTCTGTGTCCCCAGAGGCTTCGCACATGCCAAACTTTTACTCGAATGATTCACAGCCCCAACTTCAACACTTGGAGGACATGTTAGCCTCAGCAGGTGGGCTCCACGTCTTCTCTTTAGCTTCCTGTAAACACTCTCTGGAGAAGCTTTGGTACGGGGCTAATCCAAGGTGGGAGCCTCAGGACAGACACATTTTCTGTTGCCTGGAACCTTCCACGCTCAGAACGGGTCCTGACACCTGGGACCTGGATGTGGTCCTGTTGGAGAGGTCCACTGCATCTCCTCCAGAGCGGGTCAGCAAAGCACGTTGATTTCATGTTCTATTCAGCAGAACAAACACCCTCTGACCCCATCAGCCTCTCAAGGGTCCTCTCCTTGCTGTGGCCGTCACAGCCACCATACGCTTTCCTAATCCCTCCACTCCCGGTGACCAGCCTGGCATTTCCGACACTGTGACAATGTTTAGCACTATTATTGGAACGTTTCTAACCATTGATGCTGTTGCTGTCTGCAATCTGGAGCCCGACCTGATGGGATTAGCAGAATATCTGCCAAACTGGGCTGCTGCTCCTCTGGTGTACGGACTCCGAAGTACCTTGAGTGCCTCAGTCTCCACGGGAGCTGCCCACTGAGATGTCAATGGGTCCCAGCAGGAAAGCATGACTGGAGCTCCACATAGCACGGGTCTACATGTGAAGGAGTAATCAATTAAGACAATAAACTGTTACATAAAATATGTTCTATCCTCCACCTTAATAAATTTCTCTTTATGACAATAACATGTTAAAATATGCTTGAAGCTCTTTTATATGACTGCAAGTCAACAAACTATCAAGACATCTGAATTTTATTATTATAGGACTGTGGTCCCCAACTCCCTGGCCAAGGACCAGTACTGGTCCGTGTTAGGAACTGGGCTGCACAGCAGGAGGTGAGGAGAGGGCAAGCGAAGCTTCATCTGTATTTACAGCCGCTCCCTGTCACTTGCATCACCGTGTAAGCTCCACCTCCTGTCAGATCAGCAGCTGCATTAGATTCTCATAGGAGCATGAACCCTACTGCAAACTACACATGGGAGGGATCTAGGTTGCAGAACCTAATGCCTGACATAGGACATATCTGGTCTTCTGTGAATGGGCTGCCAATATCTACATGATTAACAAAATAATGACATACATAATTCACGTACTAGCATGTCGTTTATTCCATAAAACCAATTTTGCTGGCCTTCACTTTAGCAACATTATAGTATTGTTATAAAGATGTTCACATAGTTTGTTTTCCATTAACAGCAATGATCTAAATTAAATAATAAAAGCAATTGCACTCGAAGTACACAAAATTTTAATATATTTTCACAAAAATATAAAGAAAATGTAAAAAATTAAAATTATATGTTTTAAAAGTTATTTTTCTAAATTTAAATCTATTAAAATTTAAAGCCAAGTTATATTATAACTAATGAATATGCATATTTGAGATCAAAATTATTTAAACAAAGACGAAATTTTTTATTTATTGAAAATGTAGTTAAATCTTGTGACATCTTTATAAAAATAAAGCTATTTACAATTTTAGCATTTCAGTCTCAACTAGTTAACGTAATATAAAAAATGGGTATCGCTTCACGAGTTGCATCCAGATCCATGTGCTATTCGTCCTCATTATTCACAGATTGTACATTGACAAATTTGCTGCCTCACTGAGATTTCCTTGTAACCTCACAATCGACCCTCAGTGCTTTGTAGGTCATTTGCAGGTATGTGCAGAGCAGTGAAAAATTTGTCACCCTCCCCACGCATTTCTAAGCTGAGATCAAACAAGGTGACACTCTGTCTTTCTGTTTCACCTCTCATACTGTGACCACATGTCCTCTCCGTAGTCTATTTAGTGCCATCTTTTTTAAAATTTGTGTGCCTTTCGTAAGTGATTACACTGTTAAAATGGCCCCCAAGCACAGTGCTAAAGTGCTGTGTAGTGTCACCAAACACAAGAGGCTGCGATGTGCTTTATTAATACGGTGTGTTGGGTAAGCTTCATTCAGGTATGAGTTATGGTGCCATTGGTCACGAGTTCACTGTTAATGAATCAGCAATCTGTATTTTATTTTTATTTGTTTTGTTTTATTTTAAATTGACATGTAATAATTGTACACATTTATGGGCGCAGTGTGATGTTTCGATACATGCATATTAAGACATCGTGTCATGATCAAGTTAGAGTAAACGGTAAATGCATCACCCCAAACATTTACCATTTCTTTGTGGTGAGAACATCCAAAATTCTCTCTTCTAACTATTTTGAAATACACAATACAACAATATGTATTTTAAAAGATGTCTAAACAGAAACACACAAGGGGCAAGGCTACTTCGAATAGTAAGAACTGACTGTATATACAAATTTAAGAGAGAGGTTTAATTTGCCAGATATCCCCAGGCTGGCTGTGCGACCACAGCAGACTCTGCACCTGAGAGGCCTCCGGAACCACACGTGGGAATCCAAAGAGCAGTAAGAAAGCGGGGACTTGTCTTCACTAGGGAGCGATGCTTCGTCGAGCGAGAATACGTTGCGTTCACGCTGAGAAGCACTGGAAGCTCACTGATTTGTCTCTTATCTAAGTTCTTCCACTGCTCAAATCTTCCCACTCTCCAAAGACAACGTCCATCTCCAGTGCTGGCAGAGATACAACCCACAAACCATGGCACTCAGATACAGTCGCTTTTTGTTTTGAAAATACAGGGCAAGAGATGCGGAGAAGCATTCTCTGGGGCCTGAGCAGTGTTAGTCAACAGAGCGGATGTTGAGGGCCACGAGCTGCGCGGTGCCGGCGCTGAGCACCAGACGCCTGTGACAGAGCCTCCTGCGTGTCACTTTCTGTGCATGTGTTTAATATGCGGGGCCCAGGGTGGAACAGGGCACTGAGAGTGCGCCACGGCAGGCCCTGCCCAGGAGGCCTCCAAACCAAATCCTCTCCACTCCTCACCACGGTCCGACCCCGTCGTCTCTGAAGTTCCAGCAGGATAGTGAAACGTCGTGTGTGCTTTTCCAGAATAGTGTGTTTGTGTTCAATTGTTACCGCAGTTCCCTTTTCATAAGAGGAAGTTTGTTTATTGTTTTGGGGAAAAGACAACAAATAGTTCTCCTCAGTCTCCCAGTCAATGCATTAAAAACACACAGTATCATCATGATGATGCTGGTGATTATAAAGCGTGCCTTATTTGACATGCAAGCTTTGCACCGCCTCTGCCCCGACTCTAGATCAGCACTGCGAGGCAACCTTCATTTTTTTGTTCCGGGAGCTGCTACTGTGCCACTGTATAACGTTGGCCTCATTCTTCCCTCCTTCTCCTTTTCCCTTTTTATTTTCTTTCTTCAGGGGTTAGCATCCAAGACTGCCCGTTGGTAGCTACGTGACCTTGAGAAAGCCCCTCTGTGCGTCCATTTCTGCGTTGATAAAGAGAGGATGAACATGCCCAGTGCATGGAATTGTGGTGACAGTGAATGACACCATCCTTGTGATGTGCTGAGGGCTGAGGGATCGCAGAGTAGGTGCTCAGTGCACATTCCCAGTCATTGTCGTCATCGTGGCAAGAGGATTTAAATAATCCCTCCATTCCCCTCCACCAAAAGAAGTTCACTGAATCTGGAGCCCTTCCCAGGGGAACAGTGCAGGGAGTCATTAACGATTAACGTTGCTCTTTTATGATCCAGGTGGGCTCCTGGGCGGAACAGGAAGAAACCAAAGCTGATTCTCACGGCAACGCAGGCTCATTGACTACAAGGGCTGGTCGGGCTCCTTTTGAACTTGGGAAAGAATTCCTCTTTAAATATGGCTTTGGATAATAAAAATGAAACTTACGTACACAGGAAAAAACGAACACCAGTCTTAATCGAATAGCTTCTCTAGATTTCAGATCTACTTCACGGCAGTGGAATACCTACCAGGACATTCCAACAGCCTGCTCTCCCCAGGCTGGGCAGCCCCCCTTGCTCCCCTCCCGGAATGAGGGCAGCATCCTGGCGCAGCTGCGAGGCTTGCAGGGCACTGGGGCCAGTGACGCAGATGTGGGCATCGGTCAGATGTGTGTTGGGGGCAGCGTGGGGAATCCCATGGTTCTGTTCAGGGGCGGGGGCAGTGAGGATGAAGGTTTGGTGGGTGAAACAGGAAGAAGGAAGCCGTGGAGAAAGGAGTAGGAACCCATGCAGGAGTGAGGGCAGGGGTTCACTGGAAAGGTATCTGGGAACTCACGTAACTGACAGGCAGCTGGAGAACCAGGCTGTGGTTAAAAACCACAGGTCAGAAGGGAATGGGGGAGTCTCAGTAGGCGACAGGGAATAGAGACGTGGAAGACAAATGGCTGTGTCCATCTGCCTGCCTGATTTTTACCGAAGATTTGTTGAGCTCCTACAACCTACCTGGAGCTCTGTTAAGCTCAAGGAATGTGTCACAGCTTCTGTGCTCAAGAAGCTTGTATTTGGAGTGGGGGGAGAGAAACACACACTTCTCTGAACCATGAGGTGCACATGATGATAAGGCAGGCACAGGGGCCGTGGGAAGGGGGGAAGGGGCTCCTGTCACTCCCTTGCGGATAGGGGTGAGGAGGGGAGGTCTAAACTAAAAGAACAGGATTTTCACTAACATTTGTATTGGGTAAGACATACACGAGTCTTGCAGGATCATAGACAGTTCTCTGCCATGTGGGATTGTCCACACATTGCAGAATGTCTAACATTTCTAGCACCTGTAAACTAAATGCCAGTAATTTTTCCAATCACTGTGACAACCAGAAGAACACTATACATTTCAAAAATGTCCGAAGGGGCAGTACTATTTACCCATCCACACCCTTAAATTGAGAACCTTTCGTCTAGAGGAATTAAGCTTCAGGCATGGTTTGATCAAGACTTTAGACCTATTTTCCATGATTTTCTGGACTCTGCCTTCCTGTGTGTGTCAGCTTCATCCTTAGCTTTCTTCACTGAGGCAAATTGGCTGCAGCTGTTTCAGGAGAAAATCCACAAACTACAGAGGCCAGAAGAAGAGAAGAACTCTGCCCCCATATCTCCAGCAAGATTCCTGAGATCCACCCTGACCAGGTCAAACGAAGTCAGGTATCTGCCCTGATTGATAGTTTACCTGACGTATGGAATTTTTTATGGATTTTTTTGGCCACCCACGGTCCAGACTGGAGCAGGAGCTGGGAGTAGAATCAGTCCTCCTGAGGCCTGGTGGGTGCGTGCGTGAGGCCTGGATAGAAACGTGCACATCATTAGGAAGCATCGTCAGGAGGGGACGTGATGCCGGGTGGAGATCCGACAAATGTGCACAACAGAGAAGGTGGCACTTTCATGGAAAAGCTGCTTGGTGTGACTGTGGCGTAGGGACAGGAGAACCATGGGAGATGGACTCGAGGAGTAAGCAGGCAAAAGACCATTTAACATAATCAGTCGGGGCTCTTGTTCCTCAGCCAAGTTTCCCACGTACTGACCCATCAACTGGGAATGCTCTGACTGGGGATGGGAGCATCTGGCCCTCTGAGTGACTGGGTTTCTCACTTTGAATCAGTGACTTGGCACTCTGGTTTATACATCAGTTTTTGGGAGCCTGGCTAATGTTAATTGGACCCTGAAAAAATCAGCACCCTCTTGGTATGTGACATCAGATTCTTGAGCCTGCACTACTGAACCAAACCCGTGACAAATCTGCCAAGTGAACTGTGGCCCTGAGAGGCCTCCACCTGGCTGCCCAGCCAGCCTCTCCCTAGCGGCCCTCTCCACGCTGCCACATTCCACTGACCACCTGCCTCCTATAGTGTTCTCGGTCTGATTTTGCAAGTGAAGAAACTGAGGCTCAGAGAGGTTAAATGATCATCCTGGGGCAACACAGCCAATAAGCCAGGGTACCAACAGTCGAACCCATGTTTGTCTGACCACAAAAGTCTCCCATGAGTACCGTCCTATCTCTTCTCGTATTAGCAATATCTCATGGGATAAACACTGAGGTTCCAAAAGGCCTTTCTTATCAAAGCAATAGTCAACTATGTTCACATGAGCTATTGTGCTTAATCATGCAAGAACGGAGATGAACACATGTGCTCACCCACGTTTCTGCTTTATTGTTTTGAGTCTTTTGTCCCCTCACTCACAAAGCCTCCTCGCATCCTTCTCTCCTCCTTGTCCCCAGCACAATAGGAACACGATGAATCAGCAGGAAAGTGGCCTTTTCCAAAACCAAAGAAGGGGCTGGGCCCTAACAACAGCAATAAACCCCACACGGTTTTAGTGATTCAAACAAAATGTAATCGTGGTGGGGAGGGTTTCTAGGGCCACAGGCAAGAGCCTGTGTGACTCCTAAAGGAAAAGAAAGGGAAAGGCAGGCTGCCCACCTCTGTTTACTGGGAACAGTTGTTCCTCCAGCCCAAACCACATCTCCTTAATAGGGAAGAAGAGCACAGCCCTATCAGGGAGTTTTTATTCTTAGGGCCGGAAAAGAGCAAAAGATGTTTCTTTGGCCTGCAGTATGTCAGCTTGGACTTTTCACTTCCTTCTCCTCTCCTATCCCTCTACTCCACCCCCTAGTCCTGGTGTTTTTGGCCTTTCACTTGCATGGAAATTTATTTCGCATCTTGACACTGCTGAGATAATCCATAGCACCTTCTTAGGGCTGGGATGAACAGGAAGCTGCAGGAAAGCAATCAAAATTTCCACTGTCTGGGCAGCCGAGCTTCTGCAGAATGAAATGGAGAAATCTGGACCTTGCCTTGTGGGACCACAAAGTCTGGAAGGGACTCTGGTGTCTGGGGCACGTCCTTAAAGTCACTGGAGCCCTGATCACAACAGAGGGATGAAGCTGTCTTGCTGCTGGGCTTGGGGAAGGAGCCTCCTCAGGCCACGGATCTGCCAGAAGCAGGGAGATAAAAAATGGTTTTCAGTCCCGAGAGTCTTCAAATTATGAAGACGGCCATCGATGGGTTTCATTCAGCATTTGCCAGTGTTTTCTCCCCTAAAAGCTTCCTGGTGTTGTTTTAAGTACCCAGGAAAGAGCTCTTGCTGCAGGTGGCTGTGACATGGATGAATGCCATTTGATGAAGACCAGCTGTTTCCAGGCCAGCCTGTCTCTGCACTCAAGGTCCTTCACAGGTGTCTAGACAAAGGCAAGGTCAGCCCCTTCCTCTCCCTTATTTGCTTGTAGGGTCCCAACCCAAGAGGATACGATGGGTGGGGTGTGTGTGTGGGTGTGTGTGTGTGTGTGTGTGTGCGTGCACATGGATTAGGGGGCATTGGTATCCTCCCTGAAGTCAAGTTGAAAGGTGAATCCCTGTGTTGTTAGAAACTTTTCTAAAAATTCTATGCATTTATTGCCCACTGTGTGAAGCTGAGCATCTTGTCTTAAATCTACTTTTTATTCCAAGCGTCAGAGGAAACCACTCTGTATGGGTTGAGTGTTTATTGTACACAGGCATGTTTGATTTCGTCATTCTCAATGGTTTTCCCTCTCTGCCTTCACCCTTCCAGACTGAGGGGTTCCTCTTCCCAAGGGCAAGTCTGTGTTCATCTGCACCCTTCAAAGTTGACTCTCTTCCAGGCTAGAGTAGCAGGCCAGGAAAAAGATTTCAGCCAAGCAGAGAAGCCCTTCTATCTGGGAGTGGACATGAGCCTTCTTTGCCACCTGCTAAAAATAAACTGCAGGCATCTAGGAGGTGGTAGATATGGAAAATCAATTCTCCCTTTCTTCCTGGGCGCACAGCTAGACTACCTTTCCCTGCCTCTCTTGCAGTTAGTATGGTCACATAATAAAGTTCTTGTCAATAGAATATGAGCAGAAGTGATATGCACAACTCTTACTAGGCATAGGAGAATGGGCATTTCTCCTCCATGCTTTTGCTCTCTTTCCTCCATCTGGACAGTTGGAACTTGCAGCAACCAAGCTTTGTCATGCAGAGGACAACAATGTCACAGAGAAATGACTTGGAAAGAACCTGGGTCTCTGAATGACCAGGCAGAGAAGAGCTTCCCAACAGCCTGGAATGCTCACCTGGAACTATACATGAGAGAGATTGAAATATATTTGTTCTAAACAACTGGCATGTTGGGGCCTCTTTGTGACAACAGTTAGCCTCTGCCCTAACTAATGCACATAGAAAGCTCTGCTCCTCTTTCTCCCTGAGGATGGGGGAAGGTACAGGCACTGAGCTATTGATGGCCACTGTTTGGTAAAACTTTTGCTATTATTTTCAATGCAAAAAAAAAAAAAAAAATAAGCTGCCTAGCAGAAAAAAGGAAAGTGCTTTGAACCATATTCATTCATTCATTTTGCAAACATTGCCCAAGTACCTCTATGTATAAGAGAGTAGTACACTGCCTGCCTCCCATACCAAACATTCTCTGCCCACACTACACCCACCATGTCTGGGGAAGCCACCTTCCCAGGTCTTCAGGAAGCAGGATCCATAGAGATGAAATGTGAATTGCTGGTCAAATGCTTTGCGGTGTGGGCAGTAGATGGAGAACAACGAGGATGGAGTGTTTGGTTCAAGAAAAGTATTTTCCATCTTTGGGTAGAATCTCATTCCTGCTCATACAGATTTGCAATTGTTTGCTTCCATTTATTCGCCATTAGATTTATTCCTGACACACAAATCTCCCTCCTACCCGAGACTGTGTCTTTCACTGCCGTTATTGTCAACAGTAACTGTTTAGAGGAAGCGGGGGCTAGATTCCGTCAGAAGGCTTGGGGTGAGCCCTCACTCTCAACAATTCCCAGCCAGGTCATTTCTCTTCTAGTCTCTGGAATTCAGGTTCTTCACCTGTGAAATAGGGATAATCTTTTCGGTCCTGGTTGTCTCACACAGTTGTTGTAAAGTTGAGAAGGAAATATGAAATATAACTGTAATGAGTTTTTCTGAGTCCCACTGTTTATAGCCCCAGGGCACTTGAGTGCATTAGACACCCCCAAATGGAGAGTAACATAGTGTGACATGGTGACCCCAAATGAATCACTGCCCCTATCTATGAGATCCTGCTTAAAAATTTCCAGATCTGCAAATATTTCCTTTTGCAGAGGCCTTGATAAAAGTAAAAGGACCAGCCCAGGTGCCCATCAACGGATGAAAAGATAAACAAACTGTTTTATAGATATGCAATGAAATACATTTCAGCCATAAAATGGAAGTACTAACACACACTACAGTGTGGATGAATCTCGAAAGCACTGTGCTAAGTGAAAGAAACCAGACAGGAAAGGTCACGTGTTGTTCGGTTCCATTGACATGAAATATTTGGAACAGATAAATCCATAGAGAATAGCCCAGACGGGTGGCTGCCCAGGCTGGGGGGCCGGGGAAGGGGAGAAACTGCCCAGTGGACACCGAGTTTTACTTTGGAGTGGTGGAAATATTTGGGGACTAGACAGAGGTGGGGTTTGCATAGCATAATGAATTACTAAATACCACTGAATTGTTACTTTAAAATGGTTCATTTTATGTTATGTGAATTTCACCTCAATAATTTTTTAAAATAAAGGCAATCAATTAAATGATAGTGTTTCACAGTGGAACCTCAGGGCGGCTGCCTGCGAACCTCGTGACGAGTTATTCTCTAAGCTCTCCGAGGAGATTCTCTGCCATTCTCCCCACTCAGAACCCTTCGGGTGCGGCCGGTCCTCAAATAACGTTGTTTCATTCAGTGTCATTTCCTTGTAATGCTGATGAGAAAACAAACATCGATTCCCGGCTGCAGCCACTGTCTGTGTGGAGGTGGCACGTTCTCCCCACGTCCCTGTGGGTTTCTCTGGGTCCTCTGGTTTGCACCACAGCCCAGCGCTGTGCCCGTCGGTTCGTCGGTGGCCTCCTTGGCCCCAGCGCGCCCCGTGGCGGGCGGCGCCCTCTCCAGGGCTGGTTCCCACCTTGTGCCCTGAGCTTCGGGGAGAGGCTCCTGCCACCCGTGACCCTGAACTGGAATAAGTGTGTTGGAAAATGAATGAATGAGTACAAATTATTGTCCAATAAAAATGCATCAAGTATACGATAATCACGCAAAAGCGCGACGATAAACGGAAACGTCCGGCGAGCCGCCATATTGGTTATTGCTTGTTTCTGAACGGGGTGGGAGCAGGGACTTTAGGCCTTTTTTTTTTTTTTTTTTTTGGTACCACGGATCCCTTTGACAGTCTAATGAAGCCTGTGGACCCCTTCTCAGAATAATATTTTTAAATTATTAAAATAAAATACATAAGATTACAAAGGAATCCGATTCTATTGGTATATGGTTCTGTTGAGAAAGCCTATGAAGCCTGTAAACCCCAAGTTCAGACTCCCTTCCACCCTTCTATGGTGTAGAAAAAGGGAGGCCGTTATCAGTCTCTGACACTGGGATCAGCAAATCCCTTCGAAAGGGTTTTATGAAGTGATTGCTGAAGTCCTATTTTAAGCCAAGGCCTGTGCCACAGATTATAATGAAGACAAGAGAAGTTGTGACCTCTCCTCTCAAATAGTTATTCTCTAATTCACCTAAATACTTAATAAAACAGACAATATTCAACTTATGCAGATGGGTGGTCATGTAGGCTGGGTCTGATATACCAGAATTGAGGGAGTTCAAAATAAGGGAAGGATCATGTGGCCTTGGCCTTGGAGGAAGGGAGGGAAGAAAAATATAAGCTTCATTCTGGAAGGAAGGAGAGGCAGCATATTGTGGGGAAGGGCATATTTTTGTGAGAGGTGGGGATGGGATCAGCAGGAGGATCCTAAGGGGTTCTAAAGAAAATAGCTTAAGAGAAGCGGTTGGCAAAGAGAGGCTGTGGGTTTGAGTGGATTTAAAGTAGGGAATTATTATTAGTTCTTCAAAATAAAGAAATGAAAAAAAGCCAAGAGATGTCTGTGTGTACATAGGTTGGAATGAAAAATTAAGTAGAAGGATAAACATCAAATTTCTGATAGTGGTTGTTCCTGGGGAGATGGATGGGGTGGTAATTAAAGGGACTGAAGTTTTATTAATACCTTTAATATTTTATTTCTTTAAAAACAAAAAGAGACTGGAGGCAAATATGACAAAATGTAAACTATGAAGAATAGGTTTTATACATATATGTCATTTAGTTTTTTTCCTATTTTTAAACATTTCACAAGTTTAAAAATGGTAATTATTACTTTTAAAAGTTTAAATACATTTTTACTCCGTTCTAAGTATGATTTAACTTATCTGGTAAATTCAAGCTATACACATTCTAAAGTTTTATCTTCACTTCGAAGAGGTTGGGCTCTTCACAGTCCCCTGAGACATGACGTGATGGTGTGATGGTACCTTCCTTACATTCTTTCCTTAGTCTAGTGTGTGCTGTTGTTCCCTCCCTGCCTGGCCACTGTCGAGATTCCTCTCAGGACCATCTCATGTCCACCTCTTCCTAAACTCTTCCAGACTGTTTTCATTTCTCCCTCAGGGGAACACCTATAATACCACCCATTTTAGCACATATTATTTGACTTTGAATTTAACTTGCCTTTCCCATAGGAATTGTTAAGCTCCTTGAAGGTATACTCTCTGATATTTGGGGATGTCAGTAAAAGCTTCCGTTCTTTATTTCCATTCCATTCCCACAGCAGACATCACTAATCAACCACATCACTTTCCCCCCCCTCCCGAACTTGGCCATGGCCTCAGAATCCTTCTCAACAGACCTCCGGGGCTGCAATCGCCAATTGTACAGATTGGTTGTGCAGGTGAAACCTCTTTCTATCCATGCCTATACTTCTTCTATCATTTCCAAAGGACCAGTGCAGTGTTATTCCAGGAGAGATTCAGAAGTAATGAACATCATCCTGAAAACCCCAAAATTATAAATACATAAGGTGAGTCATTTTGAAGAAACCTCGTAGCTCATTTTGGTGATATGCCGATGGCTGATTCAACTGTTTGAAGGTGTCTAGGAAACCAGGGGACTCAGAAAAATTAGAAAAGGATAATAGTGCAAGAGCTTAACGTAATCCCAAACACCTGTACACCTGACACCCATTCACTAGGAAAGCGTGGCTGCCAGGCTGCAGGTGAAAAGCTCAAGTCCAAAGACATTTCATCATTTCCATTAGTAAGTGGAAGGACGAGCCTTTCCAAAGCTTGCGAAGACCTTGGGAAAGCCCCAGGACGGGGGGTGGTGGGGGGAGAGCTGCGTAGAGGAATGGCTCTTGGTGAACTTGAGAAATGGGACAGCTGGACTGGAGGCCTTGGGAGTCCTCTAGGTGATGCCCTTGAAGTCCCATTCTGCCCCTAGGAATTGTCAGAGTCCTGAAGAAACTACGCCAACAAGCTGGTCATCAAAGCCTCTTCATGATGGGATCATGAGTGGTTTTTTCTGGCTTTGTTATGCTTTTTTCTACTTTTTAAAATTCCTATAATGACCATGATTTATCCTCATGGTCAAAAGCTGACAGAGAAAATAAAAAGAAAGAAAGAAAACATATCTCAGAGAAATACCAACTTTTTTTTTAAGTGGTGCTATTACTCTACCTTTAGAATCAGAGAAACAGAAAAGCAGAGTGTATCATTTCACCCACCAAGAAAGTAGGAATTGGAAACTGAAAGGGAACATAAAACATCTTCATCAAAATACATTGTATGGAGACTGGTCACCTATTCACACATTCATTCATTCTTTCTTTCAGTCGTGCACTCATTAGTCATTTATGGAGAGGCTACTACGTGCTGGGGATACAGAGAGTGAAAGGCACCCCTGCCTTCACGAAGCATTCAGTCTTGGAGGGAGGTGGGGACGGACATTTATTAAATGACCACACACAAGGATGTTAAGTTGCAAGCGGGCTGAGTGTTGTGGAGGAGAGGCCGTAGGTGTTACCATGCAGGTACGTGATGGCCTGGGCTGGGGGGAAGAGGAAGCCTCACTGTCAGTCTCAGCTCTGGGCTGTCTGCATCATCACTGCATTGGCCGTGGCCTGCAGCAGGGTCTCTTTCCCGCCTCCCCGTCCCCAGTCCATCCTGCAACACTTGTCACTGCTAACCACCCCCACCCCCCGCAGCTCTGCTTTCTGTACTTAGTAGCTCCATAACACACGGTTGCTCCCTATTGCCACATATCTCGACATTAAAGAACTACGTGTGGCTTTCTCCTCGTTGGGAAAATCTCACCTCCCAGGGTCTCCACTAGCCCACATGGCACCTTTTGTGCAAACTTGTAAAAGGCAGCTCTTCCAACCCCTAACCAGGGAGCACAGCTTGGGGAGCTGAGCTCAGGTTAAATTTCAGGCCCTGTTCTCTGCTTTCCTGTTCCTCCACAAGTAGGCTATGTACCTCTAGAGCAGGAATTTCCGTCTTTTTATGTGTCAATTGCTGTGGTGCTTAACTCAGTGCTGGGAACCTGGCATAATATCTTCTTGGGGATAGATACGACTGACCGACTTGCAAATGGCAGAAGCTTTCGGGCTAACCCGGTTCGGCCTCTGCACCTGCTCTGTGATGCTGCTAAGTATTCCTGCTTCCCGAGCGCCTGCATTTCTCCATCTGCCAAGTGGGAGGAATAGTGGGGCACTTAATGCTACAGCAAGCTGGGAGGAGAGGACGAATCAGACCTTCGGTGGTTGAGGGGACACAGGATGAAGACAAGTGGCGGAGGAGAAGGAGACGGTAACAGGCCCTGTGTCACTCGATCTTCATTGTTCATGAGTGAAGCCGAGTTTACCACAGGAACTGAGAAGCAGTTGGGGCCCGCTGCTCGGGGAGAGCGGGGAGAGCACCTCGTACAAGTGCAGCCCTGTCTCTTTGCAGGAGCCGCCTCCTTCCTGGGCCCCTGCCAGCTGTGGTTGACTGACGCTCTCAAATGAAGTTTGATCCAACCACACACCACCTGACCTGAACACCACAACAGGTCTTGGATTTTCCAGGGCAATCCTGATTTTGAATCTCTTGTCTCACTGTCGAAGCATATGTTTAACCGTGTGTTCTACTTTGGGGCCCCAAAACCCGATCAGCTGTCTATTGGGGGCCCCAGGGGGAGGTCAGAGTGGAGCCCTTGCCTGCGCCTCATTCCCCTCTGGCGCCCCAGGCTGCCCTGTCTGACCCGCAGCCACGAGGGGCCACCTCTCCTGGTCCCGCATTTCCTAACGCTGGGCCCTCCCCTCCCCCATCCCGGGACTCATCTGACCCTCATGCCAATGGCAGGCTCACTGGGGCCCTGGGGAGGCCAGGCCCTTGCTGTCTCATTCATCAGGGACCAGCAGGGGATTTGGTGGGGGATGTTTGGGGGTTGATGGGTCTTTTGAAGGGAGACACTCAGGTCATATCAAGACAGAGACTGAAAGCAGGTGGAGTTAGGAGAAGCCCCTCTTCCCTCGGCATCCTGCGTGGGTGAATAGCAACGGGAAGCAGAGGAGTGTGACAGGGTTTGGAGATAGCGGAGCTGAGTTCGATGCCGGCTCTGTCACTCGGGAATGCTGAATCTTCCTAGGGAGCCGTTCGCTCATCCATGGAAAGGGCCAATGACTGGACAGGATGTGCGCCGAGTGGCTGCCTGGCTGTGGCTCTGCAGGAAGCCCCCGGCCATCCCTGGGCGCAGTGACCCTGCTGTGTACCTGCGGCCCACTGCTGACGGGGCCTGGGAGCCTTACCTGTCCCGGGAAGCCCTGTGGGAGCTCACGGAGGAGACACATGTGGAGGGGGCTCCTGAGGCTGGGGGATGGCCAGGGAAAGGGCGGTGAGGAAACGCGAAAGCAGAGGCCATGAGGCGAGAGAAGGCTCATAGAGACAGAGCAGGGACAGCTACAGACTCTGCAGAGTCCCCGGTAATCTGAGTCGCAAGTTGGGCAGAGTCACTCGTGTGAACCTGAGCAACATCCCTTTTCTCCTTAAGGTCTGATGGTGTCGATGCCGACGATGCCCTGTGTTTCTTTACTTCCAGTTTGGCTTTACAGCAGCCCTCCCGGCCTGTGGTGAGCAGCATTTGTCTCCATCACTTGCAACCTAAAAAGGTCAACAACTGGTCTCGGTGGTTCCTGTCAACCCGTTTTACAGAGGAGAAGACAGGGTCAAAGAGGTTCAGTGACCTGCCCAAGGTTATGGCTGGTAAGTATTGGAGCCAGGATTTGAACTCAGATCTGCTTGATTCCAAATCTCCTTTCCCCATGCCCAGGTATCACTGCTGAGGTAAAGGAAAACTAGACTGTTAGAGTGCACAGGGTAGAGGTGAATTCTAGCCATGACCTGGCTCTCATCGTGCAGACTCACCTTGAACTTGAAGATGGAAAGTGGGAAAATGCCAGATTGATTTGGGAGAAGAAGAAGGGAAGTGTGTCAAGTTGAAAATGTTTTCTGCTGCATGGTTAGAAAAAAGGCAAAGGATGCATGTCTGATTTCTCTTAACAAAAACGGCATAGGAAGAAAACTGTTTAAGACACTGCATGCTTTAGCAAGTAAGCAGAGACACAGAGACACTTATTTCAGCTCCTGAGAAGAAATCTTTCCAAAAGAAGGGGGGAAAGGGTAGTTAATAGCTTTTTATTAAAAAGAAATCTAAAATCAGTTTCATAGTTCTCCTTATAGAGATCTTTCACCTCCTTGGTTAAGTGTATTCCTAAGTATTTTATTTTCTTTGTAGCTATTGTGAATGGTATTGAGTCTTTGATTTGACTCTTGGCTTGACCATTATTAGCATATAGAAATGCTACTGACTTATGAACACTGATTTTGTATCCTGAGACTTTGATGAATTTATTTATCAATTCCAGGAGACTCTTGATGGACTCTTTGGGTTTTTCTAGGTACAAGATCATATCATCAGGGAAGAGTGATAGTTTGACCTCCTCTTTCCTGATTTGGATACCTTTAATATTATTCTCTTGACTGATTGCCCTGACCAGGACTTCCAGCACTGTGTTGAATGGGAGTGGCCACAGTGGGCATCTTCGTCTTGTTGCAGCTCTTGGGAGAATGCTTTCAACTTTTCCCCATTCAGTGTGATGTTGGCTGTGGGTTTATCGTATATGGCTTTTATAATTCTGAGATATTTTCTTCTATGCCTAGTTTGTTGAAGGTTTTTATCAAGAAAGGGTGTTGGATATTGTCAACAAAGTGAGATGATCATATGGTCTTTGTTTTTGCTTTTGTTTATGTGGTGAATCACAATTAATTAATTACATATGATTATTAATTTACATATGTTAAACTAGCCTTGCATCCCTGGGATGAAGCACACTGGTCTTGGTGGATTTGTTTGTTTGTTTGTTTGATGTGCTGTTGAATTCAGTTTGCTTGCATTTTATTGAGGATTTTTGCATCTACATTCATAAGGGATATTGGTCTGTAGTTTTCTTTCTTTGTTGTGTCCTTCCCTGGCTTTGGTATCAAGGTGATACTGGCTTTAAGAATGAGCTGGGGATGATTACCTCCTTCTCAATATTATGGAATAATTTCTGTATTATGGGTACCAGGTCTGCTTTGTAGGTCTGAGGGAATTTTTCTGTGAATCCATCTGGTCCAGGGCTTTTTTGTTTTTTTTGTTTGGGAGGTTTTTTATTACTGATTTGATCTCATTGATCATTATTGGTCTGTTCAGGAGTTCTATCATATTTCTTCCTGGCTGATTCTTGGGAGGTTGTGTGTTTCCAGGAACTTGTCCATTCCCTCTACGTTCTCAACTGTATGTGTGTAGAGATTTACATAGTGTTCATGGAGGATGTTTTGTATTTCTGCAGTATCAGTTGTAATGTCACCTTTTTCATTTCCGATTGAGCTTATTTGGGTCCTGTCTCTTCTGTTCTTGGTTAATCTAGCAAGAGGTCTGTCTATTTTGTTTGTCTTTTCAAAGAACCAACTTTTTGTTTTGTTACTCCTTTGTATTGTTTTTTGTTCAAGTGAGTGGGGGTGTGTTTCAGGTAATTTTGTTTTACTTGCGATCATACAGATTGCGTATAATAAGCTGCCGGCTTCTCAAGGCCAAGGGCCTGTTTGCTTGTACCTGTACCCCACTGCCTAGGGCAGGACTTAGCACATAACAGGTGCACAATAAGTGCTCAGTGAACAAATGTGCCACCTGATTGCCCACCAGGCTCCATCAGCTTGCCAGTGGACCAAGGTCATGAATAGTCAAACCCAATGTCCATTGGTCCAGCAGCCCCTCTTGAAGTCCTGGAAAAGACTTGGCTTAGAATGATTTTAAAAACAGACCTCAGAAGTGGCCAGTGAGGAAGGAGATGAACACGGTGGGTCTTTAAAGGGTTCTAGGGACCCTGTCTATTCTTCCACCTCCCCCACTAGCTCCATTCTTGCCCACCTCCCCTAAATACTGTGACCTAGAAGAACTGACCACACTACACGCACCAAAGGTGAGTGCCGATGGGTTCCATCCTTACAGCTGGCCCTTGCTGCTAAGCCGCTGCTTGTCTATGGCCACACCGCCCTGACATGCCCGGCCTCCTCTGATCCTGGAAGTTAAGCAGGGTCAGGCCTGGATAGTACTTGGACAGCAGAAGCTGCTGCTGGCCACCTGCTCTGTCTGGGGGAGCCAGGTTCCATCCCAGGCGTCCTCATAGGAAGTCCTAGGGAACTCCAGAGGCCTAGGCTGGGGTCTCTTCTCATTCTCAACTAAGTGTCTAGTCCATGTAAACCAGGCCTTGGCCACTCAACAGAGCCACTGTTGGAGTATTCTGGGAAAATATGTTTTATGGCAAAATCTTGCTTCCTTCTGTTTTATGTATGACATTTCCCCTAAAGGAAAAAAAAAAAAATTGGAATAACTAGTATCATTATTCTTTTCTTGCTTTTATTTTCCACTCCAAAACCATCTGTCTTCAGAAAACAGTTTACTTTACACCTCTCAGGCTCAGTTCCACACCCAGAGGAGAGTGGTCAGAGGACAGCTGTGACCTCTGGAAGCCCCGTTGCGAGGGGGCTGGAAGTTGTGGGCGGGGAGTGAATGTCAGCCCCCGGCATTGTTCAGGACAGAGCTGAGCTGAGCATCTGCAGGAGGCAGACAAGAGCAGTCCCACGGCTGTGTTTGCACCGTGCATGGGACAGTGAGATGTTTAAGGCAGGCAATGGGAGTCTCTGTCCCCGTTCTCTCCTCGCTGTGGGGGTAAGGGCACCCAGCTGGGTGAAAATGCCATTGAATTTCTGCCTTTATGGGCTGCAGATCTCATCTGTGACACGGTGGGCAGGGAGCACATAGGGCGGCAGCTTGCACAACTGTGCTTTAAATTGAGATTTTTCATCCTAAAGAGTATGGGGTCCCTGTGGGACCAGAGAGAAGAGGGTCTGGGCTGATAACTATTCATTATCAGATTTCAACCTTCTCATTGCTCCATATGGAAAGGATTAGAGACTCTAAGCTGAGGTTGCTGCTGTAGACCCAAAGGTACAAACCGGAGTGGGAAAATGCATCAATCGTCTAAATACTTTGTTTACACCCTGTCAGATGTGCAGCCGTTGGAAGACAGGTAGTACCTGTGTTGATTTCTGCAGCGATGCTGAGCTAAGCAATCTAAACTGGAGTCTTCATTTGTGCTTAGATGAATTTTACCATGATTTTTTGAGCTACATTTCAGACAACCCAGATTGAGGACATTTCAGTCCCGACAACCAGAAAAGTGCTGC
The DNA here is from genome assembly GCF_000956105.1 of Propithecus coquereli. Taxonomy (NCBI): domain Eukaryota; kingdom Metazoa; phylum Chordata; class Mammalia; order Primates; family Indriidae; genus Propithecus; species Propithecus coquereli. Next base: position 5,856,010 of record NW_012146079.1, on the reverse strand, counting down.
AATAAACATAGGAGTGCAGATACCTTTTCAATATACTGATTTCCCCTCCTTTCGATATATACCTAGCAGTGGGATTGTGGGGTCATACAGTAGTTCTATTTTTAGTTTTTGGAGGAACCTCCATACTGTTCTTCATTGTGGTTGCACGACTTTACGTGTACGAGGATTCTTAAAGGGGTAACCTTTAAGGTGGGAAAAAGCCTCGGGCAGCCCCGGAAGGTGTAGTCATGCTTGCCCCATTATGGGTCGTGGACATCCTCAGTGGCCCAACTAGCGTCTGGGAAACCCACCCATCAGCCCAACACGCTTTCTCTTTGGGAAGTGAGGGGAGAGAGAATCATTTGGGGGGGGAGCAGAGAGGGGGACCTGAGGCTCACGGGCAGGAGAGGAAAAGTGAGAGAGTCCTATTTATGAGGCAGAACCAGTTGGGTCCAGTGGGTGAGGTCAGCATCTGGGAGGAGCCCCGATGCCCTCTGGCCAGGGTGGCTGAGCGATGGAGGTGGTGTTCACCGAGGCGGGAAACACAGCGGCTCAGGAGAAGGGGATTGCCCTGGCCCAGCGAGGGGGAAGCGGTTCTGCAAAGGTCTAGGAGCAGGTATCGCTCGCGTCTGACAGGGCACCCCTTCGCTCCAGAGGCCAGGAGCACCACTGAAGCTGACCTCAAATAGCAGACACCAATAAGGCTGGGATACTAGTAGCCATCAAGAAGTTGACGTTGGATTTGTTTGACAAATATTTAATGAGCACCACTCTATGTCAGCCACTGTGCTCAGGCCTGAGAATATGCACAGTGGCAAACAAAACTAATCTGGCTCTGCCCTTGGGAGTTTACCAGGGTTGATAAGAAGCTTTTTATTACACACACGTATGCATATATCTCCACAGGGGTGTGGACAGCCCCTAGCAAGAGCTGAACAAATGTCAGCTTGTCATTTCCTTTCTCATCAGGAGGCCCGGAGGAAACAGCCCCACTGAAACGTACGAGAGGATCTTATGTGGGGATGTGCCTTGTTTGGAAAGGAAAGAGCCATTGCTAAAAGCTTGAGTGGCTGTGACAAGCCCCCTACCTCCCTGGGCCTGTTTCCACATCTGGAAGGATGGGGCTGCCTCGTTCAATGGCCCCAGCCCCGCTATGCATCAGAATCACCTGGGGAGCTTTGAAAAGCACAGACGCCTGCACGTCTGGAAGTTTCGACTCACTGCTGTGTGGGCTGACCCCTGGCCTGCTGTGTTAGCGGCAGCCTCTCCCCCCCAGCAACGCTGGCGCAGTGTGGAATGCAGGCAAACCCAGGCAACACAGCCCACCCAGCCCTCCACGGCCTGGGCTTGGAAACAGTGAGGCTGAGGACCCAGCTGTGGCTTTCAGCTGGGGAAGGGGAGTGTGTGCGGATCAGGATGGCTATGGGGCTTCCAGACTCGGAGAAGGCCCAGGGTGCAGCCAGACACCTGCAAGAGAGCAGGAGTGAGCTAACAGGAAGTACCGGCTTCCTCCTTCTGGGGTCTAAGGAAACGTCAGTCCACGGCCCTGGGGATGCTTCTGGGACCTGCTCTCCCGAGGAGCCCCAGGACACGTCAGAGCCTCCTGTCTGTGTGAAGGGCTCTGCAGGGGGGCTTCCCTTTGTTTGGAGCCTTGAGAAAGTAGGGACAATAGTCATCCCAAAAGGCTTCTAAGAAAGATTTCTACTCCCCCGCTGCTGACCGCTCCTGTGGCTGGGAGCCAGGTGCTCCCTTCGGCATCCTAGGCAGACACTGGCGTGCTTTTTGCAGCCTCTTCCTGGCATCCTGGGCTCTCTGCCCTCGTAGAGCCTGGCTCCCAGGGCTGGGTCCTTCGCGTGGTCCTCAGGAGATTCTGGGCACTCAGTGCCCCCTTGCCGACCCTCTGGTGCCACAGGAGCACGTCGCTGTGTCTGCGCAGGGAAGGAGGGTTCTCTGCGGAGGGAGGAGGGCGCAGCTCCGCGTGCCAGCCTCAGTCTCGCAGGCTCCTGGGGACTGCTGCTCTGAGAGCTGGTGCCCTCCCTTCAGAAGGCAGGGAGGAGCCAGAACCGAGAGCAGCAGGAAAACCCCACCCTGGCTCAGCAGATGATGTAGGCAAGGCAGGGGCCCTGAGGATGCGGTAGTGGGGACTCAGGAGAGGGGCCGAGTCGTGCGTTCTGAAGCCCAGGAGTGGGTGTTGGGAACGGAGTCCACTCAAACCTGCTCTGTCCCAGGAAACAGGGACCCATCTAGGGATATTTCATGGGAATCCAAGGACAGGGAGATCAGCTTCAAAAGAACAGAAATCCATGTGGACCACACTCTTCTTCTCTGTCTCTCTCTGTCTCTCTATGTCTCTGCCTGTCTCTGTCTCTCTCCTTCCCACTCCAGCTCTTACAATCGTTCTTCGAGAATCAGTACCTCTCCCTGCCCACCTGCTCTGCTCTCTCTCTCCAGCCGGCTTGTTTTACCCACACTTCCTGCTCCCTCTTAACTGACAATACCATCTTTTGCTCCCTCAGTTTCCAGATTCAGAATGAATCAAGGGAGAAATCAGATCAGCCCTTCTCAAGCCAGAGCTCCAGCCACGCCAACAGTCGATGGCCTCGGGTAAGAGGCCCAACCCCTGGATTGATTTGGGGGGGGTTGTGGGACCGATCCCTCAGCGGGGTGTGGCGTGGAAGCTAGGATTGGCCGCTCTGAAGAGGTCTCTGCAGCCCGCCCCGTGCTGCGTGTTTAGTAGGTGGGGACCAAGGAGGGCAGTACGCCAAGCAGTCAGCATTCCCATCATGTGTGTTCTTAGGAGGTGGCCTGAGACTTCCTTGGTGTTTAAGCCAGGTTCCCGAGCTTGCATTATACCTGGCAGAGGGTGCAGGTGTGCGGCCGCCAGGAGTTCTGGCGGTGTGTAACAAAAGGCTGACAAAAGGCGCTACGGCATGCAGAAGACGGTTGCCTGTTACTGTTGCTCTCACCCTGGCACTCTCTGCAAGCCCCCCCCCCCGCCCCTGCTGCAGCCCCCGCTGGGCTGGGCAAGGCTGGCCCATCAGCAGCTCCATCTGCAGGCGTCCCTGGAATGCAACCCAGGCCCAGCTCAGGGGCCAGGGAGGCTCCCAAGCGCTGTTTGACTGGGACACAGTAGTCAGTTGTGGGGGTCACGGGAAGGAGTGTGAAATGATTCCGGATTCCTGATTTTCCGTGGTATGATGGGAGCATTCCTCTGAGCCTCCTCTGATACTCTGGCCACATTCTCTGGTCAATTTTACTTCCTCGGGTCATTTTTGAAGGGCCCTTGGCCAAAGCAGCTCAGCAGGGTCATGAGGCTGCGCTAACAAAGGCTCTCCGGGGGCAGGGGCTGAGCGCTGTCCTGCTTACACAAATGGAAAACTGGGAGGTCATTTGACTCCTGCAAAATATCCCTCCAAGAGGACTGCTGATTTCCAGCTAACCACTAAAGACTGAAGAATGCATTCCAAGCCAGCTTTAGCGGTCGCCACAGAAATTGCCTAGTAACTGGTGGCAGCAGCTTGACTGTGAACACCACACGTTTGAATAGCTTGCTGAGTAGCTGGAAGGAAAATGACCTTGAACCACTCTGCCTGTGATTTCAGGTGCTTTCAAGACAAAGCTCAGGCAAAGTGCAGACGGCAGGAGAAAGGACGAATGCAGTGAGGTCAACTGTGAGGGTAACAGCTTCCCATCCACAGGCCAGGTCCCTCCCCAGGCAGCACAGGTCACTGGGCTGTATCTTCATCCCAGGGAAGGGTCAGTGCAGCCGTGTGGCTGTTGTTGGAAATCCCATAACGTGAGGCAGAAATGGGGCACGGGCCTTCAGGAGGTAGGTTCCCCCCTCACCTTCTGGGCATCTCAGAGACTCCAGCCAGCTCCAGGAACCACAGCACCCCATCCCTTTCTCCCCAGGCTGTGGGGAGCAGCCTGAAGCATTCCCTAACCCAAACATGGGCCCCACACGAGGCCTGAGACAGGCCATGGCCTCCCTGGCCTCCTCAGCTCCCACTGGGATCAACTTAGCCACCAGGAGGCTAGAGCTTCCTCCACCCCATTAGTTACTTGAGGTAGACACGTCAACGTAGACAATGGCTGCACAACATTCGAATGGAGCAGAGTTACTAGAATGTATATAACCATTCACCTACTTTGTTTTTGGGTTTTGAATTTTCACTGTTAATATCCTCATGGTAAATGCCGTGGGCACACAGTGTCTTTTTCTTAAGACAGAATCCCCAGAGTGAAAAGACTGGGACAAAGAATGTAAGAATTTTTATGAATCTTGCCAAGTTACTTTCCAAAGTATTTGGACCACTTTACAATGTCGCCATCAATGTACGAGAGTACCAGTTTCACCTGGGCTCCTCTGGGTGTTATTATTTTAAAAATATTTTTAGTAGTTAAAAATAAACAGTTGGACCTTTCATCTGTAGGGTCAACCAACAGCAGATTGAAAATACTTGGGGGGAAAAAACAATAAAAACAATACAATGATAAAAGTAACACAACTTTACAATGATACAGTCTAACAATATTTACATAGCATTTACATTGTATTAGGTGTTACAAGTAATCTAGAGATGATGTAAAGTATACTGGAGGACGTGCTTAGGTTATGTGCAAATACTGCATCATTTTATATCAGGGACTTGAGCATCCCTGGATTTTGGTATCGGAGGGGGTCCTGGATCCAATGCCCGAGGATACCAAGGAATGACTGTGCCATGTCATCAATGTTTCAAGTTGCATTTCTTGGATTTCTAGTAAGACTGAATATTTTTCCTTTTTTTTTTTTTGCTGATTATAGTTTCCCTTTCCTTAAGTATCTTTCCTGTCCCTTGCCAACACATCTGTTGGGAGTTGAGTGGGTTTTTGTAAACATATCTGAGATTAATGCTGTGTGACATTTGCTCTGCATGGATTATGACCTCACTTGGATGGCGAATGGGCTATTTAAATTTAAGATGTGAAGATGGAACCCTAGAGTTTTCTCCCTAAACCTGCTGTACATCCTCGGTCCTCCTCATCTTAGTAAATGGCACTACAGTTCAGCCTAGCCCTGAACCCCGGAATCCTTCTTAGTCCCTCTTTCTCCCTCATTCCATGCAGCGCACCCACCAGCCAGTCTCCGTCCCCCAACCTTCCCCGAGCAGCCAGCGTAACCCAGCCTATGCCCGGTCACCATGCACCACACAGCCCTGCTTTCCTCTTAGTGACACCTGCTGCGGTCAGAAATCCTCTTGTTTCTTCATTCATTTGCTTCTTTGTGGCCTGCATCCCTCTAGATTCTAGAGCCTGACACGTGAGCTCCGTGAGGTCAGGGGCCTTGTCGGCCTTATCTGTCACTGCACAGTGTCCACTGCGGTGTCTGTTCTTAATGGGAGCTCAGTAAACACATGTGGAATGAAAAAGTGAATGAACTTTGCCCTTTTAACTTATTTATTTATGGTTGGTTTGTTTTGAGACAGGGTCTCACTCTGTCACCCAGGCTGGAGTGCAGTGGTGCAATCACAGCTCACTGCAGCCTTGAACTCCTGGGCTCAAGGGATCTTCCCACCTCAGCCTCCCAAGTAGCTAGGACTACAGGCAGGCACCACCACACCTGGCTAATTTTTTTTTTTTTTTTTTTAGAGATGGGATCTTGCTGTGTTGCCCAGGCTGATCTCAAACTCCTGGCCTTAAGGAAACCACCAATCTCAGCCTCCCAAAGCGCTAGGATTGCAGGCTTGAGTCACCACACCCAGCCCCTTTTAACCTACTTAAATTTGTATGAAAGAGACCACAGGGCACAGAGGGTGAGAGCATGGCCAGGGAGAGGCAGTTCTGGGTATAAAGTGTGCTCTACCAGTTACTGTAGGAGCTGGGCAAGTTACTTAACATCTCTGTGCCTCAGCTGACTCAGCTTTAAAAATGAGAAGAATAATACCATCTTCATAAGGTTGGCAGATACATTAGATAACGTGGACAAAGTCCTTAAAAACAGACTAGTTACAATAAAGCACTCAATAAATGTCACAGCTATTCAGCATTTCTTTATGATTTTTTCCCTGTGGTTTGTGGGCTTAGAAGTCATACTCTTATTTTCATGAAAGCTTTAAGTAATATTAAATTGTATTTTCTTTTTGTTTTTGTGGCATACTTTTAAAAATATCTTTTTAAAATGTTTACCCTTTAATTACTTTGGAACTTATTTTGGTGTATTAAATAAAGTGAACCTCTAAATGGTATTGGTACCACTTGTTGACTAATCTCTCCTGTCTGTTACGCTTTCTTCATCACACATCCAATTTTTATGTATAATAGGGTGTGTTTTCTGGCTTTCAAGTCTTTGCCCCGCCCCTTTGGAGTTGGGACTGCACCGTCACACTGAGCAGGTCAGACGCCCAGCCTTGCCCGGGTCGTGGAAGAGTCTCACATTCTCTGCTCGCAGATTCAGAAATGCGATGTGCATTTGACACCTGTGTTTGTTCTGGTTTCAGTCCCCCAAAAAAGCTACTCACCCTTTTTGCCCTTGGGTTTCTTGAACCACCAGCACATCCTGATATCAACGACCTCTTTCTACTTCAGCCAACTTAAACAGGTTTCTGTATCTTGTGACTGAAAGAATCCAAAGGTAAGTACCTTTATAAAGGTCCAAGGAATATCCCCAGCCAATGAGGCTGCATTCCTGCATGCCACAGAGCTTTAAGGGATGTCCCTAACGCGTGGTCAGGAAGTATCTGCAAAACCCAGGAAAGCCTTCAAGACGTCTGCATGCCAGGCCAGACACACACCCTGTCGTTGTCATTATGGTGGTGGGTGCCCCAGCTCTGTGCTTACAGATTCAGACGGATCCAAGCAGGCAGGCTGTCTCTGACCTGTTCAAGTTCAACAGGCTGTGGCAAGACCAAAGAAATAGTGTGTATGTAAAAGTACTTGCAAGCTAAACATGAAATATAAAATATATTATTATATTACCTTGTTCCATTCCAGAAAGCATGCAAGATGGCATACAAATTAGATATTAATAACAAAATTCAAAAATAACTTTTAAATATGTCTGAGGATCTAACCGTGTTGTAAGGTTATTATTAAGAATATCAATATCATTTCTCAACCTACAAAAGTGCTGAACATAGAGATTTCTTGGTAACTGCCCCGAATCTGGATTATATCCCACTCCTTGTTTTGTCTTAAAAATCCTTGATAGTAGCTTGGTTTTGCAGAGTGTAGTCGGTTCTTGCTTTTGGGGGTGTTTGCCATTTGACCCTCTTTTTCATATCTTAAGTTTATAAGGGAAAGTCTATTAAAGTAAGTGTGCTCTGGATCTAGGTACAATTAGTTCGCTGTCCTAGAGAAGGCAAGAGGGCCGAGGGAAGGGAAATGAAAGTCTGAGGGACAGCGAGAGCACAGAGCTGTGACTTCACTCCTCCAGGCAGAGGCAACAGTGACTCAGCCGGACACTCCATCTAGGCAGGAAAACCGTCCAGGCTTGCGCATTTCCCATCAGCCCCGCACCTGCTGGGATCTCCTGGCTGGCATGGACTCTGTACAGTCACCTGGTGTCCCCAGCATAGGACACCCTGGGGCCTTTTTCCTACTCATGCAGATGCCAAAGGGTGTGGCCATCGTCCAGTTACAGACAGAGCTAAGAACAAGTCGCTCTGCCTTCCATGTGTGCAGCACTCAAAGCATTTCTAAACGCTTGCGCACCACGGAGAGGTCTTGCGTAAGCACGGGGCCTAGTCCTTTTGATTTATTCAATAAGACACAAACCAATTTAGAAAGTGAAAACTCTGACTTTTTGACATCCTCTTGGTGCTGCTCCACATTTCCTGCTGGCCTGTCCCAGACGCTCCTTGTCTTTGCCACTCATCCATGGCCCTTCTTGCAGGAGGACTCCTCCCACCGCCCGTCTGTTTTCTGGGAGGTGACACTAGGGAAGCATGCACAGGGAACAATGAAGACCCAGAGGATGTGCTAGGAACATTGGAAACATTAAAAAATTAAGCTAGAGGTGCAGAAACGTCCATCTGGCTCCAATCCAGGAAACTCCTCCTGTCCCTATCCTCCTTCCTGTTAGGGGCTCACTGACTGGTGGATACTTCAGATGAAACAGGTAGTAGCTTTACTCCTGTCATTCACCATATCCAATTCAAAACAGCCTCTGCTAGCAGCAGACTGCCCGTATTGATCAGGAAATGCTGGTCCCCTTGCTTTTACCATCTGGTTATTCAAACATTTAGAGCAGTGATTTACATATACCCCATTAGGAGTCCTCCTCAATTCAAATGAGTTGCTACTAAGGAGGTCTTTTTTCCATGCGCTGGAGATTTGGTTGGTGATGATCGGGTCTTCCAGGAAAGAAAGAGCAAGTGATGATGGGCTTATGTGGATGTCCCAAACTTGTTCCCACCCTGTGGTTAAATGCCAAGTGAAGGCCAAGTCTACAACAGGCCAAATAATTCATCTCCAAATTAAATTTTCTACAGCTGTCTCTGGTCTGCAGTGTGCGTGATGATCTAGGAATTGTCAAAGTGAATTGTTCCTGCCTGGTGGATACTTTAGCACCAGTCTTGGATTCCCTAAATCTAATTGGCCTGTGGAATATCCAGACAACTCAGGCAGAAATTGATTGATTTAACACACACTTTGGTGAGTAGCTATTGCCTGCTGCAGATCATGCCAGCCTTTGATCAAGGGAATTCCTAAATCATTTGTCATCTGGGTCTTCCTAAGGAGACTTGGCCCTGGGAGGCTCTTAACCTCCTAAATCATCCTGGGTCTCTTTAGAGACTCAGATTCTTCAGCTATGACTCCTGCCACCCATGTGAGACTCTCCCTTTGAAAACCTCAAAGAGAAAGGGAGGAAGGAGGATCTGGGGCCTCTTTCCTCCTTGAGCCAACTCCCCACATTGAGTTTCTGAGAGCCCCTAAAGAAGCCTCTCTTGGCAGCGACTACACCCTGGGTTCTGGTTCTTTTGGTAGGAGCAGGTGTAATGACCTGAATCTGGGAATACACAAGTGGGCAGACAGTGCTTCATGGTGTTGTGGGGGCTGCATGTCCTTTCCCTTTGCTAATGTTGTTTTAAGTGTTTCTACGAGGGCGTTACCCTCTATCAATGTTCCTAATGCCTTTAGTTATCTTTTGCTGTGTAAGAAACTATCCCCAAAACTTAGTGGCTTAAAACAAAAAGGATTTTTTATTTCTCACAATTCTGCGAGTTGGCTGGGCTCAGCTGGGCAGTTCTTCTGCTCTGCATTGGGTTGACTGAGGTCACTCATGTAGCTGTATTTAGCTGGGGGCTTGGCCGGGGCTGGAACGTCCAACATGGTTTCACTTACGTGTCTGGTACCTCAAATGGGGTGGCTCAAGGAGCAGGGAGCTGGCTGGGCTCTCCCTCTCCCCACAGCCTCTGTCTGGCTTGAGCTTATATACACAGCAGCTGAATCCCAAAAGGCCAAAAACAGACATTCTCAGGTCTTGTAAGTTGTGAACCTGGAACTGGCAGAGCATCCCCTCCTTCTCATTCTTTTAATCAAATCGAGTCAAAAAGTTACTCCTGGTTCAAGGGAAGGGAAGATAGACTGTGGCTCTTGATGGGAGAAGGGGTGTGTGGTCACAGGGAGTGAGGAATTTTTTGTGCCATTGTTGAAAATAGTTTACCACATTAATGAAGGAAAGGAAATCAGCAAAGGGATCAATTTGTGTGGCTCATATAACATACCAATCGCTATGTTTTTAATGTTAAAATGAGGACCCCTTGCAAGGTTTCAAGGAAAAGTATGTAGAACTAACTCCATTTTATTGACTAAAGTATATTCTCATTAAAATTAAAGCCCATTGAAATGAATCTATGATGACAGAAAGCAGATCAGTAGTTACCTGGAGCTGAGGATGGGGAGGAGGGTTGAAAGCAAGGGGGGCTTGGGGATTGTTTGAGGGTGATGGAAGCATTCTATGTCTTCAATATGGTGGTGGTTACATTCCTTATACATTTGTGGTATACACACGTTAAAGTTCATTGAATTGTACATTTGAAACAGTGCATTTTAGGCTTGGGCACAGTGGCTCACGCCTGTAATCCTAGCACTCTGGGAGGCTGAGGCGGGAGAACCACTTGAGGTCAGTAGGTTAAGACCAGCCTGAGCAAGAGTGAGATCCCGTCTCTACAAAAAATAGAAAATTTAGCTGGGTGTAGTGGTGTCACTCACCTGTAAGTACCAGCTACTCTGGAGGCTGAGGCAGGAGGATCACTTGAGCCCAGGAGTTTGAGGCTTCAGTGAGCTATGATGACAACACTGCACTCTAGCCTCAGCAACAGAACAAGACCTTGTCTCAAAAAAACGAAACCAAAAAAAGTGCATTTTGTTGTATATAAATTCTACCTCTATGGAGTTGATTCCAAAAAAAATAAGGTCTACCTAGTATGTATGTTCAGAAAGGCTAAGTTTGAAATGTGGTTAAATAAAGCTGGTGTTAGTGGGATACTATATTTACAAACAATAGCAAATTCCTTTGGGGGAGGGAAAGGATCCTTTGGGGGAGGGAAAGGAAGCAAAGAGCTAAAAGGGATGTTTTGTTAGTTCTAAAGCAGGATGCATGTTAACGCAACCATGTCCTCCTGCTGCAATTGTACTTTAAAACATATGCTATCATTTTCAGAATGTTGAGTAGGTGATTCTTGGTGTTTCATAGATTATTGAAGAGTGACTACATCCTGCTTCCTTGGGTGCAGGAAGGGCTGGGGTCATCTTAACGCAAACAACAAAATGTGTGGGTCACTTGTACTAGATCATTTTGGAATTAAACTGGAGCCAGCATTGGAGAAAACTAATTGGTAACCTTTACTGATTTCCCCAGGGGTTTCCTAGCTTCAGGATTCAAAACCCTGCAAAGCAGGTCATCTGAGTAAAGTTTGCACATTATGTGAGGTCTAAACAGTGTCAAGAAGTGTCAAGGGGCTAAGGTGCATAGATGAGTGTGTTAAGGTCTGTCTGTCAAATGCATCCTACCTGGACAGGTGGAGACAGGATCAGGGACTGCCAAGCTCTGAGATCCATCTCTGGGGAAAGAGACTGTTTTGAAAAGACAGGAGAGAAAACAATGTTTAGATTTTCTTGAGGAGTACAGAGACTGGCCAAGAATGCCCATGGTGGAAAAGCAATATACTTGCTCCAGAAATGGGAAGGGGCAGGGATCCTCCCTGCAGGAAGTGAATTGAGTGTCTGTGGGGACAAGGGGACGTCGCCCTTGGTTGGGAAGGACAGCTCTTGGTCTCCTGCATTCACTATGTATATCTAGTGGTTGGACCTGGAGCTGCAGTGCAGATCTTCTTTAAAGACTCTTTTTTGTTTTTTTTTTTTTCAGAGACAGAGTCTTGCTCTGTCCCCCAGGCTAGAGTGCAGTGTTGTCATCATAGCTCATAGCTCACAGCAACCTCAAACTCCTGGGCTCGAATGATCCTCCTGCCTCAGCCTCCTCAGTAGCTGGTACTACATGCAGACGCCACTACGTCCAGCTAATTTTTCCTATTTTTAGTAGGGACAGGGTCTCGTTCTTGCTCAGGCTGGTCTCAAACTCCTGAGCTCAAGAAATTCTCCTACCTCAGCCTCCCAGAGTGCCAGGATTACAGGTGTGAGCCAACTCACCTGGCCTAAAGACTCTTCTTTAAAAGAACAGACACTTGGGAAAGCAAGCGTTAAACAGGGATTACTCTTCCGTTAGAACTCACTGCATCCACATCAGCAATGATTTCAATTTCTTGCAGCCGTATCAGCAAAGCACGATTAACACAGACCATTGGTTTTTGCGTTACACTGGGTAGTAATCTTAGTTTCTGTCAGAATTCTACTTACACTTTTAATTAGTAGGGTCAGGCCCAGAGCAGACCTCTCTGGGGCTGAACTTCCCAGTGCAACGAATGAAGCACACACCAAGGAAGGAGGATGGGCCCACAACACAGCAGCCGTCCTCTTTCCTTTCCAAGGGGTCAGTTGCGAAGGGCCAGTTTTTCCCTCGCTGTAATTTCCTCATCAGTTAATGTCCTTATCCCTTCCTCCCATAAAAATGTAACTATTGATACTAATTTCTTGAGAAATTACTCAGCTGAGGGATGTTGGAAAGAATCGGATTGAAGACTTACATATTAATAACTATTAAATTATGAATTATTGACAAGGCCTTAACTTTTGCCTTCCCAGAGACTTTCGGATTAGGATATTTTAGTCTTAGGCTAAAGGAATAAAAATGTCTAAGGCTAGATTTCAGGCAATAGTAATCAGAAAACCCCTCCTCAACAATAATGTGGGAGGAAAACGTCTTCCTGGGATCATGTTCGAAGAAGCCATGTGTGAGACGACCCCACCTTACTGCTCTTGTGAGATCCAAGAAAACTCACAAACGGCATGGGCGTGGGAGTACTTAGCGACGGAGATTTGATTTTATAGCAGTACGAATACAGTTCCTGTGCCTTCCTAATCTTCCACTAACAATTTGTTTCTCCCTTTTTTTAAGTTCCTTAAGTCTCAAAATCCTTGATTTAGTATTTAACTTTCTGGCCAATATTCTTGGTTCAGGGTCTCAAGAGCGTCCTCAGAAGGCGCAGGATAAACATCTCATTTACAGAGACGCTCACGCACAACTTCTGGTTTCCAAGGTGCTTATAAACTGTCAAGTGACTCAGAAATACCAAGGACTAATCCTGATGGAGTCCAGAGGGAAAGGATGACTTCATCTGCAGCCGACCCAAGGAAGAGGGCACATCCGTCACCGCCTTGACAGTGTTCCAGGCCGAGCCGAGCTCCTGCAGGCGGCTGTGTGTCAGGGCCTGGCTCGCATCTGGCTCCTCCTGCGGGAGCGCTCTTGGCCCAGACTCCGAGGGGGCGGAAAGTCAAGGGTGCTGCAGGCACCTGCCCCAGACTGAAATGGGAACTGGCTGCCCCTGGGGAAACCGACCTGGAAGATGCTTCTAGCACCTCTTTTACCTGCATCTGAGGAAGCTATGCCAGTCATCCCTCACCTCCCCCAGATGGGCCCCTCTGCAGCCCCCGAACACCTTGTCGTCACTCATTCCTCACTCACTGTCTGGACACGGTCCCCTCCATGGCCGCGCGAAGACGGCCAGCTGCTCTGTGGTTGCCGTGAGGCTCTGCAGCTGGAACTGGACACCAATGTGCACTTTGGCTTCCACGTCCTAATCTTACCGAACAATTCTGCCTGGCTGGGAAGGCAAAACGCTTCACCTTCCAGCACTGAAATTGACAGGCTACTACCGCGCCGTAAGGGGACACATCCGTCAGAAATCTTAATGGCAAATGCAAAAATCCGCAGTCCGAGATTACGTAGCAAACCATTTACTGAAGGATATTGGGGGGCTCACAGAATTTCCAGGAAGGCCAGAAAATCAGGCCCGCAGGCTCTTCGGCCTGGAGCAATATCCAAATCATCTTCCCCCCACGGCCAGGTGCCGCTGGTGCTTTGCATACTGAGATGGGACGCCACTGCCAGGCCCTCTGCCCCTTCCGGCCCAAGTTCTTAACGACTGCTCCGCTGAGCCCCTGTGAAGACCAGGGAAGGATTCCTCCAGGGGTCTTCCCCTAAACGGGCATCTGATGGCTGGGGCTCATGACATATGCTCGAGTCCTGGTTGCAAGGGATCCTGGGAAATGTAGTCTGACCTAAAAGTCCCTAAAAATAGGAAAGGTATTTATTCAAAAGATGCTCACCAGCCACAAATGACACATATCCATTCTACACGGTCCCTCATTATAGTCACTGTGGCCTGAACACAGGCATGTCTACACTCAGTCTGCTGTTGGTTGTCTTTTGCAAAGGTGAGATGGTGCAGTTAATGTGTGTGTTAGTTCTCTATGGCTGCTGTAACAACTTACCACAAAGTTGTTTTTGTGGCTTAAAATGACAAAAATGTATTCTCTTGCAGTTCAGGAGGTCAGAATTTTAAAGTCAGCTTCACTGGGCTACAATCAAGGTGCTGGCAAGCCGGCATTCCTTCTGGAGGCCCTAGGAGAATCTGTTTCCTTGGCTCTTACCACTTCTCCAGGCTGCCTGCATTCCTTGGCTCGTGGCCGCTTCCTTGCATGGCCCCCTTCTTGCTTCCATCGTCACGTCTCCTGTTATTCCCTCTGATCCTCCTGCCTCCCTCTTATAATGACTCTTGCTATTCCACTGGCCCTGCCCAGATAGCCCAGGAGGGTCTCCTCACCTCAAGGTCCTCAACTTAATCACATCTGCATAGTCCCTTTTAGCACATCAGGCAACACAGTCACGGGTTCTGGGGATTCAGCAAGTGGACATAATTAGGGCCATTATTCAGCTTGCCCCAGTGTGTCTCAAGAAGGGCAGCTGGCTATCCACACAGAGGCCCTGAGAGCACAGCGGAGCTCCTCCGGTGAATTCACCATGGTCCAGAGTCAGTCTCCATCCTTGCCAGTATCCCAGACTCAGAGATGTTGGCTCAGGCCCACCAGACGCCCACGACATTGCTGAATAAGCTAGAATGCCAATGAGTTTGTTCATTCCTTCTGAGTGGACACTATTCCTTCCCAGAGAGGTCTGCCTGGTGTCTGAACACCTGTGTGGCCGAATTAGCAATCAGAAGTCTGCTTGGTGAACATGAACTCAAGCCAGTGGTGGTGGAGGTTCCCAGGGGGTGTTCCACCCAGGCAGCAGCTGACAACAGAGCTCACGTTTCTATGGGCCAGATTCTGTGTTTTTCCCTAAGCAGAACTGGATGCAACTCCCAACCCTGAGCTTTGTCCCCCTTGTGGCATAAGCCAGGATCCTAGAATCATCTCCTCCCTCCCTCACACTTCACATTCAATCCATCACTGAGTGCCGTCTCTTCTTCCTAACCATCTCCTAAATCCAACCACGATTGATTCTCTTCTCCCACCCCCTAGTCCAAGCCATCCGACCTGCATCACTGTAACACCTCCCCATGGGCCTTCCTGTCCCTACTTTTGATCCCCTCCTGTCATACTCTCTACCCTGCAGCCAGATTGATCTTTTTCAGATATATTCTGATCACGTCTCTCCCTCATTTAAAGTCAGCCAATGGCTTCACATTATTATTAGTGTAAAGCCCATGTGTTAGTCCAGATCCTCCAAGAAGCAGACCCCAAGTTAGAATTAAGCATACAAGGGTTTTATCTGGGGAACTGTCTGGTAGAAACGTGGGTGGGAATTGGAGGAGTCTGGGAGAGTCATAAACTGTGATGCGAGTCTGACCCCAAGGGAAGGGGAGGGTGAGACTGGAGGGTAGACATATCCTAGGCTGCCCTGTGGTCTCAGGAAGGTTCAGCAAAGCCATTGTGGATTGCTTAAGCCGCAGCTGGCAATGGAGGAGTCCATGCCTGGAGGAAGCCTGGCTTTGGCACAAGCAGCAGGAGCCCTTGCTCCCTGGACTTAGGGGTTCCCACAAAGTGCATTCATCTGGCCATGACACCCCAAATCCTCATCACACCTACAGCCCACCTCTCCCACTCATCTCCTGCTGCACCAACCCAGCCTACTTTCCCATATCTGAGCCTTTGTAAATCCTGTTTGCTCTGCCCAGATTTCTCATCTTCTTACCTCCCTGTCCCCATTCCCTTCACCCAACTAACTGAAGTCTCAGCTGAAACATCCCTTCCTCTCAGAGGCAACCCCATCCCTCTGCCCTGTGCCCCCATAGTGCTGGGTCCTTCTCTGTCTATACTACTCATCTCTTGTGTTTAAGGCCTGACTTCTCAGATGTTATACTCCAATGGGTACGAACCACGACTATTTTATCCACTGCCATCTCTCCAAAGCCTGGCATACAGTAAGAGCTCAGTAAAATATTCATTGTTGAGCCAGCCAGGCTACCTGAAAGACAGTGCCTCCCAGGACATTCTGGTGTATGCAAAGAGTGTCACAGATTATAAACAGTCCGTGGTCAACCATGGAGGCTCAGAAAAGGGAAGCACAAGGGCAAATCGGCAGAGCCCATCCAGGCACCAGCATGAGCGCAACACTACGAGCACCTAATTGTGCCATTAAACATCCACTACGTGCTAGGTGCTGGTAGTTAACCAAGGAGTAGAACCTCTTAAAGTCTAATGAGGTGCTTATAGTCAGTCTGGGAGAGAGACGGTCGGTCCTGTCAGGCTATTAGAAATTCTGACTCTTCTAGCACCTGTGATTAAGGGTGGTGGCGATAATATTTAACTGACATGCACAGACACTGACCAATGCAAACAGACACCAGCCATCAACTACTGGCATAGCTATGGAAGAGATTCCAGCTAAATATTTGCTGACTGAAAGCAAGCAGAGAGCCATCCCATTTACTCTGGAATCGTACCTCTCGCTGTACTTACTCTGAGCCACACCCACCAAGCAAAGTGCCCCCACACCCTGCCCCTGCCTATTCGGTTGGTTGGGCTTACGTAACTATCTGATCTTATTTGGCAGTTTAAGTGATGGCTTCATGCATCAGTCTCTCCTCTGACCCAGAGCTCCTTGAGTCCCAGCACTGCCGAGCCACAGACAAGACGAAGTTTCTCAGTATTCACGACTGAGGTCTGGAACCTGGGCCATGGTGCCCACCTTCTTTAGGGCCAAACTTGTGAGTCCTTTTCCTTGTGACTCTGGACCTCTCTTTGCTGCCAGATACCCATGTTGATGTCTGCCATTTGGGCCTAGGAGTTGACACTTGATTGGGGGGGGGGTGAGGTGGCCTCTCAGAAGGCAGGCTCAGGAGCAGTCTTCCAAGAAGTTGTCTCTAAAAACAACAAAAAGAGAAGAAGAAAGAAAGAAAGAAAAAACTTAAAAATCAACAAAAAATAAAACAAACAAAAAATGAAGAAGTTACCTCTGATAGTTGAGTCATGGGGTGAGGGTCACTACCAGGTCATTACAAACTGGTGACAGAGTTGGTAAGGATCTCAATAGCAGACTTAGGGCAGATAGCTGGGGGCTGCCAACCAGAGACTTGATAATTAATATAAGAATTAAGCAAGAAAGTGCTGACAGCTGGGAGCCTGGAAGTGGTAGGAAATGGAAAAACTGGTGTCGTGTGTGTTCACTCTCATGTGTGCTGAAGACGCAGTCGTTTCTGCATCTGTGAGTCTTAAAGACTTGTGTCAGTTTAAAACAGGTTCTAGGAGCATCCCCCTTCCAATTACCTGTCACCTCTGCATCGAGTTCTCCAAAGTGAATTTTTGTTCAACATGTCCTAATTGTAGCTGTCCCAGACACGGGTAGGGTAACAACCAATTCTTGAATTTGTTGACCCCAGTTTTACCAAGCACCATCAAAGCAAAAAGTACCATACAAAGCCTTAAAATTAGCGATAGTCTGGCAACCAGGCTATGCTTGGAGAACAGCCACAGTTGTTATAGCTGCATGCTGTGTGTGTTTATGTTTGTGTGAGTTTGGAGCTGATACTAGGGAAGGAGACTCCCAGATATTAGGGAAGGAGAGGCAAAACCTGACTCTCATTTGGGGGCTTCTATCCCAGGAGGGAAGAAGATTTCTCCCAAGAGTTCAGTGTAGTGAATGAAAGCAATTGAGAAGGCTGCCAGGCCCCGGGAGCCCCAAAGCACCAGAAGCAGGAGACTAAGGGTCCTGAATGGGAAACAGGAGTTAGAATTGGGTGGGGGCCCCTGGGAAACACTACATTTCAGAACCCAAGAGAGAGCCCACCCAAGGGGACTCATGGTTATACAAGAGAAAAAGGAATCCATTGTCTAATTGAAATATTAAAATTTATGGAATTCCTGCAGGGATGCTTCCCATTTGGAACGTCAAACTTACATTACAACTATCAGATTAAGTGAATGGCACCAGAGGACACCAGTCCAATGGCAAGTTTCTTTAAGTGTGCTTTAAGGGTCATCTGCCTGAGAAGTCAATGAAATGTTTGCCAAAAAGGCAGAGTCATGGGCCATGCCCTGGGCCTACTGACTCAGAACCCCTGCAGGTGGGGCCTGGGCGCCTACTATTGAACTGGTGACTCTTGAAGCTTACAAAGTCCAAATGCTGCTCATAGGTCACACAATCAAGTGAGGAAGCAGAGATGGTGGCTTCCTCTGCCTCCCACACAATTTTCAACTTTTTAGGAAATACCACAGAGGAAGGCAAAGTAGATGAACACATTTTTCTTTGGCCCCCTACCATTTTTTTTTTAATTTTTAAATTTTATTTTCATTTTGAGAACTCAAAATGTGAGGAGAACAAAGGCATTCTTTTTTGTTTTTCACCTGCGTGGGCCCGGAGTGCCCTGTGAGAGGTGCCCTCCCTGTCTCACCCCATTCTCACAGCCTGCTTTTCAGCAGGGACCCTGACTCCCTCAGGGTCACCGCCAAGAGCCCCTGGAGAATATGCTGTTTCCTGATTCAGCTGGGTCTCCAGGTCTGAACACCCAAGATCAACATCCAAAATTAGAGCCTGGGGAGGCCTTGTTGAACCGGAGAAGAGCCAGAGGACTCCCTGGATTTCCAAAGAAGATCTGAACAAAGGACCTGAACGCCCTCTAGCGGGAGAGAATATGCTTCCCAGCCCTGCTTACGGGCCAGGCTCAGGGCTGCCTCTGAGCCCACCCATGAGGCAGTAACCAAAGGGTGAGCCCTGGAAACACCACCTCAGGATCCCTGACTAGGGTTAAAAAGTGGAAAAAATGTGCTATTGTGTTTTACTAATTTCGATGTGATTTTAGGACACATTGCCATAATGCGTAATGTCCTAATAATGATTGCCTTCCATAACCTCAGTGAGATTAAGGCAACTACTGGTAAATACACACACATATAATATGTAACCTGTTAAGATATCCAAGCACCTCGGACTCCACACCAAGAATTCCATCTGGGGAGGCTGTTCTCTGGGCAGAAGCGACTAGCTTTGGGACAGGCATCCTGGAGCTGTAAAGGAGGAAAGAGATGTCTTGCCAGTCAGGATATTTGGCCGAATCACTCTGGGCACTGTCTGAGGGGCAGATGTCTCTGCTGACCAAATTGTTCTCCCACCTGAAGTTATCAACTAAGTTACCCCTGAAATCCTATTGTACATATTTTGAGAAAGAAAATACACAGATGAATAGTAAAGTGCCTACTTAACAGGGTTTGAAAGAAGTAGATTGTGCCTAAAAGACACCAGACTTTTCCAGGAAAGGATACAAGAACAGCAAAAACCACAATGAGATATTACCTTACCTCTGTCAGAATGGCCATTATCAAAAAGTCAAAAAACAATAGATGTTGGCATGGAAGCAGTAAAAAGGGAACACTTACTCACTGTTGGTAGGAATGTAAATTAGTGCAACCTTTATGGAAAACAGTATGGAGATTCCTCAACTAAAAGTAGACCTACCATTCGATACAGCAATCCCACTACTGGGTATCTACCCAAAGGAAAATAAGTCATTGTATCAAAAAGACAGGTGCACTTGTATGTTTATTGCCCTGCAATTCACAATTGCAAGGATATGGAATCAGCCTAAGTGCCCAGCAACTGATGAGTGGATAAAGAAAATGTGGTATATATAATATTAATACATACCATGGAGTACTACTCAGCCATAAAAAAGAATGAAATAATGTCTTTAGTAGCAACTTGGATGGAACTGGAAGCTATAATCCTAAGTGAAGTATCTCACGAATGGAAAAACAAAGACCACATGTTCTCACTTATAAGTGGGAGCTGAATGATGCGTATACATGGTCACACAGATTGTTATAAGGGACTTTGGAGACTCAGAAAGGGGGAGGGGGAGGGATTAAAAACTACCTATTGGGTACCATGTATACTATTTGGGTGACGGGTTCACTAAAAACCCTGGCTTTGTCACTATACAATTCATCCATGTTCCAAAAAACTACTTGTACCCCTTAAATCTATTGAAATAAAAAAATTTTAAGAAAAGACACCAGGCTTTTAATAAAGGCTTAAAAGGTAAAAGTGCACATCACCTCACACCCATTAGGATGGCTACTATGAAAGAAAGAAAGACAGAAAGAAAGAAAGAAACAAAAAGAAGGAAGGAGTTGGTAAGGATGGGGATATTGGAACACTTGTCCATGGTTAGCGGAAATGTAGAATGGTACAGCTGCTATGGAAAGCAGTATGGTGATTCCTCAAAAAATTAAAAAAGGAATTACTATATGATCCAGCAATTCTACTTCTGGACATATAACTACACGAATTGAAAGCAGGGTCTTAGAGAGATATTTACACATCCATTTTCATAGCAGCATGATTCACTAGCCAAAGGGTGGAAGCAACCAAAGCGTACATTGACAGATGAATGGGTAACTCAAATGCAGTCTGTATGCACAACGATCTATGATTCAGCCTTAAAAAAGAATGAAATTCTGACATATTCTACAGCATGAATGAACTTCAAGACATTACGCTAAGTGAAATAAGCCAGACACAAAAAGACAATATTGTACCATTCCACTTATATGACATCAAAATCCCAGAAAAAGACAGTAGAATGGCAGCCACTGGGAGCTAGGAGGAGGGGAATGCGAGTTATTGTTTAATGGGTAGGGAGTTTTAGTTTTGCAAGATGACAAAGTTCTGGAGAGCTTCAAGTGATAATGACGTGTCAATGTAGGTTCACCAGTTGTAACAAATGCACCACTCTGGTGGGGGATGTCAATAGTGAGAGAGGCTGCGCTCCTGTGGGGCAGGGCGTATATAGAACTCTCCACATTTTGCGCTCAGTTTTGCTATGGACCTAAAACTGCCCCGAAAAAATGAAGTTCAATAATAATAATAAAGGCTGGGCGCGGTGGTTTCACGCCTGTAATCCTAGCATTTTGGGAGGCCAAGGCAAGAGGATCACTTGAAATCAGGAGTTCGAGACCAGCTTGAGCAAGAGCGAGACCTCATCTCTACAAAAAACAGAAAAATTAGCCAGGCCTAGTGGTGTGTGCCTGTAGTCCCTGCTATTCGGGAGGCTGAGGCAGGAGGATCACTTGAGCCCAGGAGTTGGCGGCTGCAGTGAGCTATGATGACGCCACTGCACTCTGGCCCAGGCAACAGAGCGAGACTCTGTCTCAAAAATTAATGAATTAATGAATAATAATAATAATTTCTGGAAATGGATGGTGGTGATAGTTGCACAACAATGTGAATGTACTTAATACTATTGAAAACTGCATACTTAAAAATGGTTAAGATGGTAAATTTTATGTGTATTTTACCACAATTAAAAATTAAAAATAAATAAAGTAAAAAAACAAAAGGCAGATGGAGGCAATGGGCTAGAAAGGGACAGTAATTTAGGAACCAGAGAGTACTGTGCATTTAGAAATGTCATAAAAAGAAGTTACAGTAATTTTTTAAATATATTTTTAAAGTATTTTATTTATTTACTTTTCTTTTTTTTGGAATGTGTACAGCCTTTGCAAAATATATTTTATCTTAACAAAAATTTACTTCTAATTTTAAAATCAAATTTATTTATTTATTTTTACTTTTTGTAGAGATGGGGTTCTCTCTCTGTTGCCCAGGCTGGTCTTGAACCCCTGGCCTCAACTTGGCTTCCCAAAGTGCTGGGATTACCACCACCGCACCCAGTGTAAAAACAAATTTAAATAAAAGTTCACAGAAAAGAATGCTTCATGAGGCAAGGCAGTGGGAAGAAAGCAGAGACAAATAAACATTTTAGGACCTTTGTTCTGAATGGAACATCACTGGAGGTCTGAAGGGGACAGTCAGGATGGAGGGAGGCGGGTTCAAAGGAGGGAACTCAGCCCTCCCCTAGGATCCAGGTGAATCGCTGTTGCTGTTCTGAATCATCCAGGTAGGAAAGTGGTTATTTTTTAGGCTGGGAAACTGTGAAGGAAGATTATGAAGCCAGTGTTTTGTTCCTTCCATCCCTAAGAACCTTTTGACCACCAGTCACTCTTGAAACCATTAGGTGCAAGCAGAAGAGGACCAAAAAAATTGGAGAAAGATGTGGAAATGTCAGACGCAGATCTGACATCATTTGCTTTTCACTTTTCAGCAGTGAGGAAATCTGTGAGCAACGTTCCCATCCATGTCCAATGCTTTGCATGGTCCCAAACAGAAACCCCTAAAGGAGGATGGCACGCAGGAAAAGTGTGTGTGCAGCGGGGCCCTGACGCAGGGAGGCTGGGGTGACGGCAGCCTGACAGGACCCATTTGTCCGGATGAGACAAACCCCTCAGAGCAAGCTCCAAGGTCAGTGCTGCCGTCAAGGGAAAACCAGAGCTGGACAGTAGTTAAAGCAGTAAAAATAGTTCCATTCAGGACTATTGCAACAGGGAAAAGGGACCTCGATGTAGAACTGGGCTCAAATGAGAACACAACATGAGCAAGTGGGACTTTATAGCCAAAGAGCAGGGTCAGGGTGGGTGGGTAGAAACTTACTAAGAGTTAATTATTAATACATCAGGTGTAGGGGGGATTCTAGCTAAACCCACTCAGAACATGGAAATAAACATACGATGCAGTTTCTCCCACTATAATCTCACAACGCATTTCTGACACCAGATGTGGGGGGGGTTCCCCACCCATCAAGCAAGTGATCACTTCTGCAGTGGACACCAGCTCAGTGTCCTACAATTCGATTCCATTCTGACACTATCTACTTGGAGATAGCGTCAGGTCCCACAGGGTGAGGGCTCAGTCCCCAAGTCTGCCCCCCACTTCCAACCGTTGCAAGCCCCGGGTTGTTTTACGCGTGCTTCTGACTGACCATCAATGCATCAGGGTTCCCACGACCCCTCCTCGAATCCGACTAACTTGCTGGAGCGGCTCACAGAACCCAGGGAACCACTTTGCTTACATTGAGCGGTTTGTTACAAAGGATTGCAAAGGTACAGGGGGAAGAGATGTGTAGAGAAGGCATGTGGGAGCGGATGCGGAGCTTCCATGCCCTCTCCTGGCATGCCGCCCTGATCTTTTGGGTTTTTATGGAGGCTTCATTACGAACACAGGATTGAGGACATCATTGGCCACTGGTCATGGACTTTACCTTCAGCCCCTTTCTCCTCCCCACTGGTTGGGGGGCGGGGCTGGAAGTCTCAACCCTCTAACCTTGCCTTGGTCTTTCTAGTGACCGGTCCCTATCCTGAAGCTGCCCAGGGGCTGCCAGCCACCGGCCGCTCACAGCAGGCCACCAGTGCTCCCTCAGTGAGAGTAGAACCCGCGGGGAGTGAGGAGGAAAGAGGGGACGTGGACCTAAAACTACACGAAAAGAGAATGTACACGCAGCAAATGCCCTGCTGCCCCGTGGAGCCGCCAGGCCCGCAGGAAGGTGACAGGCCCGGCCCCCACCCCATCTCAGGTCACTGCCGGTTCCAGTGTCAGGCCGATCCTGCCATCCGCGCGGCCTGAGAAGGCGCCAGGCCAGGACCTTCCGCGCCCGGGTACCTTCCCCGGCGCGCCCGGGGCTCCAGGTGGGGGAGGCGACGAGGGAGCGCGGCGTGGCCACGGGGTGGGCCGGGGCGGGGCGAGGCCGCGCGGTCTGGGCGGGGTCTGCGCCGGCGCCGGTCGGGCCGGGCGCTCCGCCAGCGGCGTGAACTGTGCGGGGCGCCGCGGCGGAGCAGGTGAGCGCGCGGGCCAGGCCCTGTCGCCCGCGGCGCGGAAGGCCGGCTGGAGCTGCGGCCTGCGGGCCCGGCCCTGCCCTCCGCGCGCCCCCGGTCGCGGGCCCGTCCCCGGCTCTGGGGCTACGGCCCTGCGTGCGCCGCGTTCCCGGCCCGGGGAGGCGGCGGTGGGGTCGGCCGGAACTGCGGCGTGGGAGGGGCGCCAGAGCAGCCCCCAGGCCTCCCGCCTGGCCGAGACCCCCTCCCCGCGCCCTCCCGCCGCCGCTGGAGCCCCCACCAGAGAGGGGGCGCGGTGCGAGCTGTTATAGGGCCGGTGCATTTAAAGGAACAGTGCACGTGGGGCTAGGGGGCGTGTGGCGGGGGCATTTTGTTCTTTCTTCCCGCTGGGGACCTCAGTTGCGCCCAGTCCTTCCGGCCTGCCGCACCGGGCCCTGGGCATGCTTTGCGCGGGAGAAGGGGAGAGCCGGGGTCTCCTCGCGCGCTCGTGAGGGGCAGGGCCGCAGGGCCCGGCCTGGAGCCGGCTTGCCTGACTGGCGGGGTTTGTTGTTTTATCAGGCACTTCACAGCTGTGGGAAACGCCCAGAGTCAAGCTTTTGAAGCTGAAGGAAACTGAAACTGAAGCTAGCGTGGACCCCGAATTTTATTGACGAAGAAACTGAGCCCACAGAGCTAAAGTGACTTTGCCCAAGGTCGCCCAGGTAGGATATAGCAGAGCCAGGCTGAGACCCCGGTGTCCTGGCCTCTTGTCCTGCCGTCCATCCCTTGGACCAGCCCTCAGCCTATTGCTAGTTAGATAAGCCGTCCCTGTCTGTAAGTATTCCCTTACTACTTCAGTTCGTGAAAGGTATGGACTGTGGTGACGTGTGACTGGTGAAGCAGCTCGGTCCCCTCGCACTGGTGGAGGGCCCGGGAGCATCCCCTACAGACACTGCAGACCAATCTGACTCAAAATTGATAGGCTGGGTTGTGGGCAAAGAAATTTCCAGTATGGAGGCCCCTTGCATCTACGTAGTCCCTTATGTGGACACCTGAGCTCCAAGAGCTTCAGCCAAGACCTTTGGTAGTAATTAAAGGCTTTGGGTAAGCTGCTTCCGCTCTGCTGAATGTGGCTGTGTGAGAGTGTGACTGCCCAGCTGGTGAAGGGCCTGGGGTCCCGGCCCCAGCTCAGAGCTGTGCCCTCAGCTGCCAGACGTGGCAGGCAGACCGTCCCGGATCGGCCTCGGGTTCCAGGGCAGAGGCTGGAATGAGGGCTTGGGGGAGTGTTGCTTCGGAGTGGAATGGATGTCGATTCAGATTTTGGGGGAAAACTGCATCCTCTGGTGTTGAAGTGCCTGTGCACCAAGTCCTGAGTGCAAGACTTGTTTGTGTGTGGGGAGTGAGTGACCTGTTCTTATTTGAAAATGGAAGGAAGAAAGAGGATGAGGATGAGGAAGGGCCTGGCTAGAGTCTGCTGCTTGGTGTGCCTGGAGGCATGGTGCATATAGTCCTGCGTGTCTCCCCTCCCCTCTCCGGCTGCTCATAGCCCCAGTGCCCACGGTTTGCCAAATGAGAGACTCTCACCTACCTTGGCCTTTCTCTGTTATTGAGGTTAGTAATGACATAACGTACTTTGTTTATGGGTTACTCATATACAATAAAAAGCTATTTTGTGCAGTAGTTATCACAGTTATCTTAAGAATTTCAATAACACTAAAGTAGTTTTTATTTTACTTATTTGTTTTTTTCAAGACAGGGTCTCACTCCATTGCCCAGGCTAGAGTGCAGTGGTGTCATAGCTCATTGCAACCTCAAACTCCCGGGCTCAAGCAATCCTCCTGCCTCAGCCTCCCAAGTAGCTGGGACTACAGATGTGAGCCACCACACCCAGCTAATTTTTCTATTTTTGTAGAAATGAGGTCTCGCCATATTGCTCAGCCTGGTCTTGAACTCCTGGCCTCAAGCCATCCTCCCCCTTGACCTCCCAAAGTGCTAGGATTTGAAGTAGTCATTATACTCAGTTTCCCCGGGGAAACTGAAGTTCAGGGGCTTGAGCAGCTGGTCCAGTTATGTGGTTCTGTGCGTTTGAGCACCAGGATTTGAACATAGTGGACTACGTCATCTTTATGTTTTGAGTTTTTGCACAGGAGGCTTCCCGCATTTGCCCCCCAGCCCTTGTTTCTGCACTGATGCCCAGAAAGTTTCTGTAGAGTCTCGTGAGCAACTTCCTGACAAACAAAAAAGATTTTTTTTTTTCCCAAAGAAACCGAAGCAGTGTGTGTAGGTCACATGCATGTTCCTAATGAAACATTTGGCTTTGGCTGTTTTTCAGCTGTTGCTTTGACTTTGGGACACTGTTTAGTTGGAAACCAACAAGATAGCAAATGTTTCTGCAAGTATTCCCACCTGTTCCTGGGCTGCTACAGCTGGGGGCGAGGCTGGCAGGCTGAAAGGCA
Source organism: Propithecus coquereli (assembly GCF_000956105.1). NCBI lineage: Eukaryota > Metazoa > Chordata > Mammalia > Primates > Indriidae > Propithecus > Propithecus coquereli. The sequence goes on along the minus strand of NW_012146079.1, from coordinate 5,830,055 downwards.
GGCTCATCCAGGAGGAACGTTGTGGCTGGATCTGACATGGGCTCCAAGCCTGGAGGTGGTCTGACCACCATGTTAATGTCTGGGGAAAAGAATGATTTCAGATCGGTCCTCAGGAAAGACCAAATGTCAACAGGGGAGATCATTGTTTTATAGCATTTTCATTGTCTGGGAAGATGGGTTGCTTGTTCATCTTTACTAAAATTCTAGAGCAAGGGCAGAAAAATTTAAAGGGTGCCCACCTTTCTGCTATACCTTAACCAGAAACCTCCTGGCTTTTTTTTTTTAATTATTACATGTTCATTCTAGAAAATAAAGGAAATATTTTATTAAGTCATCCCTTAGGCTTCAGCACAGAGAGAACCACACTTTTTTTTTTTTTTTTTTTGAGACAGAGTCTCAACTGTGTTGCCCGGGCTAGAGTGCCGTGGCGTCATCCTAGCTCACAGCAACCTCAAACTTCTGGGCTCAAGCGATCCTCCTACCTTAGCCTCCCGAGTAGCTGGGACTACAGGCATGCGCCACCATGCCCGGCTAATTTTTTTTCTATATATTTTTAGTTGTCCAATTAATTTCTTTCTAATTTTAGTAGAGACGGGGGTCTCGCTCTTGCTCAGGCTGGTTTCGAACTCCTGAGCTCAAACAATCCGCCTGCCTCGGCCTCCCAGAGTGCTAGGATTACAGGCGTGAGCCACCGCGCCCGGCCTAGAGAGAACCACTCTTAACATGAATTTCCTTCCAGGGCTCCTCTCTATGCACATATACGTATGTATCTGTGAAAACAGTAGAGGCAGGAAACTAGATGAATGAAGTTGTTGCATCCTGTTTTTTCTGTTGATGTTATGCCTTCAGAATTTTCCCTTCACTGAGTACTGGAAAACCGGATTTGATGGGTGTGTAGAGAGAGCATTCGAATGTGCCGTTATTCATCTTAGCATTCCCACAGCGAGACACTTTCCCACCCTCCCTTTTGGCCCAGAAAAGCAGGGCCCTGTCTCCTTCCCCAGCCCACGTGTGGGCACCTCCCCCGTGGAGCCACACACACCAGAGAAGTAGCAGAGGGAGAGCAGAGTGGACCCTGGGATGGGAGTTGTGGGTAGGGGGACAGGATCGAGAATTTATTGGGTTTTTAAGGCGGCAGATGATCTGGTGAGTAAGTGATTAAGGGGCACTTCTAGACGCACACCTGCCTGTGGCAAAAGTACATGCTTTGTAAATATGAGTGTGTTCCCAGAAAGCCCACGTGGTGTGCGGTGGGGCTGCCTGTCTGTGTGACCTTCACAAGTGCTGAGTGGGCAGGGAAGGGCTCCCTGATGGGCAGTTTGGAGACTTGAGTTTTAACTGTGGCTTTTGGTCATGGGACTTTAATTGATTCCATTTGCCTTTCTGGACTTAAGTTACTTATAAAAGAAGAGCTGACGAGATGGCCTTTAAGATTCTCTCCAGCTTTGACATAGTCCTATGGAAGTGCCCTTTCATTTGCCAAAACATTCACATGGCAAGAGTGCCCTGGGCTGGGCCTAGATGGAAACAGGATCTCTCCCTGGGGCCCAGCCTTTGAGGCCAGGGTGTGTCTGGTGCTTCAGCAGATTAGTAACTTTTCCAGAGGGGCATCAACAGGCTTCCATATCCCCTCTCACGGTGTCCCCTCCTCTCTATTGTCTTCTTTATAACTACCATTTATTGAGCACCTGCCATGTGGTGGACACTTTACGTATTATCTCTAGCTTTTACGATAATCTTGCAAGATATGCCTGTTCTACTTTTTACAGAAGAGAAAATGGGCTCTGTCAGATTAAATTGTCTGAGGCCATGCGGCCAGGGAGTATGTGGCTCAACTCTGGCTTGCAGCTTCTCATTTAAAAAAACAAAACAAAACACATTTCTGGGCCTTCCTAAGGGTGGCTTGCTAGGGGCTCCCTGTGCCACTTCCCCCCAAACTGCCCTTTCCCAGGCTGTTTCAGGAAATGAGAGAACTCTGCCTGGGCCCTGGATACTTCTGCTTAGGAAAGGCCTAATGGAGGTAAATCTAGAGCTTGGGTCAAGGTTCTGGAGACCCCATCAGAGGGGTCCTGGGGCCTGTGGTCCGGGAGCCTGGGATGGTGTTTCCGGGCTTCCTTTTGGGACTCAGGCCCCAGCTCTGGCTGAGGCCTCCTCCCTGTGTCGGGCAGAACCGTGCAGTCAGTGGCGGGCATCACGACGTGGGCTGAGCTGGATGGACAGATGCATGGTCAACTGGGGCCAAGTACGTGGTCAGTGCCCAGGGCTGGGGGAGAGAGGTGGGCACGGAAGCTGTGGGAATTTCTCAGGGTGTCATCTGACCTTAGCAACCCTTCCTTATTTCAAGGGTAGACTCTGGGACTTCCCAGGAGTCACGCAAGTGCTGTGAGGTAGCCACATGACCACTGAAAATGACGTGTTTAAAACCAGTGCTGCCCTCTTTGCAGGCAAGGGAGCATTGTTCACTTAGCCTGCCAGGAGACAGAAACCAAGCATCTGAGATCCAGACCTTTCCCTGCAGCCCCGAGTGTTTGTGGTAAGCGCCGTTACTCCCAGTCTGCTTTCGGTCCATCCTTTTCTGTGACGCACTAGCGTTTGCTATGGCATTTTACAATCTGTTTCCCACCTAGTTCTGTTGGCCTTAAATGTTAAGGCCAAAACCTTCACTTTTCTCTGAAATGAAAAGGAGGTGGAGGAAATTGGGTCACCGGGTTTACAGAATGATTGCGGGAACTGCTGACACAAGCACTGCTGGGGAGATTCTCTAGGTCAGGCTCCTTGGTTCGGCTAATTCAGCCTTTAGACCCCATTCAGCTGATGAGTGGGTGTGTGCAGTGGCTGCTTTGGAAGTTGGATGTTTGCACCCTGAGCCAGGCAGCTGTGAGCCATGGTGCTTCCTTCTGGGAGGGGTTTCCAGAACATAGTCTGCACCCTGGACAGCCCTCTGCCACTGTGCATTTTCCTGCCACTTCCTCAGAGAATGGGGGGAGCAGGGATGGGAGATGGGGAGAGCCGGTTGCTGTCGTTTGTCACTGATGGGATTTGACGTGGACAGTAGGAGCATTGCCCAGCCCCACCCCCACCCGCCCATGAGTCAGCCTCCCGAGGGAGTTCTTTGCGTCACGGCACTCTGGCGTGGACAGACCTCTAGCCAGGTTGTTGATCTGCACACGTTCGCCTGGGGATTTTTCCCTCCAAGGATTTCAGAGCCCGTCAGGCGTCAGTACCAACTTAGGTGTCTTGCAAAGCAGGCTCTTCGGAATCAAAAAGGGAAGCAAAGTACATCCCAGTGGCTCCGTTTTCCTTCGGGAGCCGGGTAACTCGGAGGGGCTGAGGAACAAGTGCAAAAATGGCTTCATGAAGTCCCTGCTGTACCCCCAGGCCAATGAGGGGATTCCAGAGGGGCAGGAGGAGGAGAAAACCTGTCTAAATGTTGATGCTCATTATTTCCCTTTAAAAATTAACAGCCTGAAAACTACAGATGCAGTCCATGTTTATCAGGGAAACTTGAGACATGCAGAAAAATATAAAGAAAATTAAAATCACCCGCAGTCCCACCATCCAAAGATAATCAACTTTAATGTTTTGTGATATTTCTTGCAAGTCCTGTGTGTACATACATTTTATAGGAAAATTCAGATGATGAAGTAGGTAAAGGTTTATGTTCTGTTCAATTTAACATTAGGTATTTTCCATGTTACTAAATATTCCTTAAAATAAGATTTTTAGGAGTCCTATAATAGTCCCCATCAGATGAATATATCATAGTATAGGGGCCAGGAGCAGTGGCTCACGCCTATAATCCTAGCACTCAGGAGGCTGAGGCAGGAGGATCCCTTGAGGTCAGGAGTTCAAGACCAGCCTGAGCAAGAGCACGAGACCCCATTTCTATTAAAAATAGAAAAAATTAGCCAGGTGTGATGGTGCATGCCTGTAGTCCCAGCTATTTAGGAGGCTGAGGCAGGAGGATCCCTTGAGCCCAGGAATTTGAGGTTGCTGTGAGCTAGGCTGACACCATGGTACTGTAGCCCGGGCAACAGAGAGAAACTCTGTATGTATGTATGTATAAATAAATAAATAAATAAATTTCAATCGTGTTCACTTTTTTTTAACAGTTATGTATAATTACAACACATTTTTATGTAAACATTATTTTCTTAGGATAAATTCTGAGAAGTAGCATTTCAGGATCAAAAGGTGTGACTATTTTTAAAGCTTTTTATTTTTACTGCTTCCAATAAGGTCAGTCCAGTTCGTCCCAGTTTTTCCACACCCTGCTCCACAGTGGGTGTCGTTTGGGGACTTTTTCTGCCTGAGAGCTCTGTTCTCCCCTTGGAGCTTAGCTCCCCTGAGAATCCTCCACTGCTCTTCCTCCCCCTTGCTCGCTGAGCAGAGAGGGGGCATTCTGTGGCAGGGGCTGTTCATTCTCTCATCCCCCCATTCGGCAATCAAGTAGTGCTGACCAGCTGGGCAGGTAGGGAAGGACACTTGCCTTACTGAGCAAGGGGTCTGGTCCTGTGACCGTAAAGCGGGGCAGCCCCAGGGACAGTCTGACAGGAGCCAGAGAACCAACCAGGGACCATCTGGAAATTCAGATCCCCCAGGTGAGGATGGAGCTCAGGGATCTGCATGTTTGATGAGCAGCCTCGTGTTAAAGAACACAGAAACAGACGACCTGGGTCCAAGGGTGACCTTGAGCCAACCACTTTTTAAACCTCGGTTTCCTTATCCGTAAAATGGAGAAGAACAGTAGCTCCCAGCTCCTGGGGTTATGGTGTTTAGTGCCTGGACAGGCTCTGCAGGTGGTGTTCTGCCACCACCCCCTCAGTGGCCTGGACCACCTTTGAACAACAGTGATCCGGGGATTCAGTCCGTCCCAGTTTCTAAGTCGTGCCTCCCACCCGTCAGCCCCACCAGGCTAGCAGGGTTGTGATCAGATGGCGCCCTTGCTGTGACCACTGAGACCAGCTCGTCCCTGCCTGCTCCCTTGTCCCTGCTTTCTTGGAATCCTGGCCACACTGTCGTGGGCACAGCTTCAGAGGAGGCTTTGGAGGAATTTTAAAAGTAGAGTAAGGGAAGGCGGTTGCTCAGGGAGCAATTGTCTTGTGGCGAAAAGGCCACATGTATGAATTACGTTCCGTGGGTTAAAAAGCATATTTTGTGGTTTTCTGATGTTTCTCCCTGAAGAGCCGTCAGGTCCTGATGAGACCAAGCCTGGGCACGGGGTAGGAGGTCAGTGAGTGTGGATGATGGTGACAGCAGTCGCCAGGTGTCTCTCTCTGTCTAGCACAGTGTCACGTGGAAGGGGTCCTTCTTTAAGCTCACCTTCCTTCACAGACCTCAGGGAAACTCCATGAGACAAAAGTGCTTTCCAGGAATGTCTTGTTAGCAGTTGGCAACTAAGTGGAGAAATAGGAATTGGAAGGACTCCTACTTGATCCTGGGTTCCCTGCTTCTCTGTCCTCCCCTTCGTGTTGCTCCCTTTCTCCTTTAAAGAAGCATTTTTGCCCCATTTATGCATTTTCCTCGTGCATTGCTATTTGGGAGCCCGGGAGAGGAGGCATCCTCCGAACACCGCAGCTGTTGTAGGTCTGAAGGGTGAACTTGTCCTCTTTCCTCAGGCTGCAGCCTGTGACGTTTTCAGTCCAAGGGCTCTGAGATCTGCTTCTCCAGTCACTGCAGAGGTAAGTCACAGGTGCTCCAGAAGTGTGGGAAGAACAGAAAGAGGAAGACAGTAACATCATTATTAATTCACACCCAAAACAAACATGCTAGAAAACAGAGTATTCAAAGAGCCACCCAAAGCTTCACATCCCATCTGGGGCACTGCTTCAGATGGGATGCTGTCATTTAGCTTGAGAAAATGCAGCCAGCTGTTTTGTCTCCGGTGCCCGTCTTTGGGTGCGAGTGAGTGCACCCGTGCCAGAGCGGGTAGTAAGGGGAGCTCCTGGTGCACGCAGCTGTTTAGGATTTATCTAGTGAGGCCAAGCCTTGCAGGGGAGGACCTTAAAGTTTCCTTTCCCAGATCTCCACCTGATAGTTCCTCTCCTTTATGTAGATGAAGGAACTAAAGCTCGGAGCTTCCAAGGCCTGGCGGTGCCCTGGGGCTGTGGAGCTGTGTCTCCTCAAACTGGGCTCTAGACTCTGCTGGCTTCCAGGACCGGCCACTGAGGAGCAGCTCTGCTCTAGTCCAGGGGGGTTCCAAGAGGGGAGAGGGCCCACACCCACCAAGAGAGCGCTTCTCAGCTGGCACGCTGCTTCTGTCAAGTTCACCTCTGTTCACATCCTGCTGTTGGGAAACTTTCTCTGGCCCTCCTCTGCTGAGTTAAGCTCTTAGTCCTCGGTCAGGCACCCAGACCCCCCCCGATCGGTCCCCACGTGTCAGCCACATCTGATTGCCTGGTGTTGACAGGATGGGCCATATTGTGTCCCCAGCCCATACATTCACTTTAGTGGTTACCTCTTCCCAGAAGGACCCACCTCTTCAATCTCTGCCTGTCAACGTATTCCTGGGCTTTGAGGCGCATTCCGTGTCCCTCTTACTCCTGTAGCCCAGAAACATCTAATCCCGACAGCCAATAGACTCTCTCCCTGCTGAGCTCCAGGGGTGCACTGTCCTCCTCCTCCTGCCTCCTACCTTACTTCACTTCCTGCTGTTGCTGCTCCTGTACTTAGCTGTCCTAAACAGAAGGTTCTTGATTGTTTGAAATCCCTGTGAGATGTTGGGGGAGCCTTTTGTAGTAGGCCCGAGTCAGGAGGGGAATAGGCAGGCCCTGCTGTAACTAGGGGATGCGGTTAAAGTCCCCATGGAAGTCGTGCGGGCCACCTTCAGTACGGATGGCAGCCACAGCCCTGCTAGGGGGAAGGAACCCACCTGCTTGGCTTAGAAATCACATGAATTCCAGGAGTGACTGAGGTGGAGACGAACTTTTAGCAGAGAGCAGTCCTGGTCATCCGAGCCTGGGCTGTGACACTCAGCCCTCGGGTTCCTGGGAAGTTACTGATGACTCAGCTGCTGTCCCTGTCCAGGATGTCCAGAGTGACAGTCAAATCCGCCAGGGGTCGTCTGAAGTTCTTCCCAGCCCCAAAACCTTCCATGTGTGTGGATTTGGGCTGTGCTGGGTTCCATGTGGTGCTGCTGTGTAGAAACCCCACTTGGGACTGGCCTGGAGGGGCAGGCTTCCCTCCTTTTTAGTCCCTTCAGTGTTGGTCTTCCTCTGGGTCCCACCCTCAGTGGCACTTCCCCACCCCACACGCCTGCTTGTACCACAGATGGTCTCACCTGCTCCTGTGGCTTTGGCTGCCACTTCTAAACTCATCAGACCTGGGTTTCACACACCTCCTTGAGAGCTCCCCCCTTCTCTTTTTAGAGATGGGGTCTTGCTGTGTTGCCCAGGTTGTTCTCGAACTCCTGGCCTCACACGACCCTCTCACCTTAGCCTCCCAAAGTGCTGGCATTGCAGGTGTGAGCCACCGTGCCCAGCTAAGTTTACCCCTTCTTAACCCATAGACACTCAATGGGTTCCTGGGTCAAATTCACGTTATTTCCCCTGAAACTTTTTGCTCCCGTCCTCCCCTTCTTAGTACTCGCCTGGCCGTTGTCCTAGACCCTGTTCTTATTCTGTCCCTCATATCAGGTCCTGTCATTTACCTCCCAACTGTCCTGGGCTCTGTCCCCTCAGTCATACCCACCCTGCTGTCACCTGAGGCCCTCCCCACCTCCCACAGTAGTCTGGGGCAGGGGCACATCACCTGCCCTTTGTGGTCATCGAGCAGAGTGACATTTGTAAACACAGATCTGATCTTGTCTGTCATGATCGTCTCCGGGATGACGGACGCCTTCTTAACGTGGTGCGCGAGACCCCTCTGACCTCCACAGCCCCACCCAGCCCCACCTGGACAGCGTGAGGCCCTCACTGGGGCATCCTCCGTGCCCCTCTGCCCTCCTCACCCATCTGGAAAAACCTGTCTCCATCAAATGTTATCTTCTCGAGAAAACAGTCCTGATCTCTGAGATTTTGGTGCCTTCTTTATGCTTCCGTTCCTCCTGTTGAACACCTAGATTATATCATTTGTCACATTGGATGGTTTTTTTTTTTTTTTTAAGGACAAGGGTGATTCTTACTCATTTTGTATCCCCAGAGCCCAGCATGATCTTTGGTGCACAACAGGTGTGCAACAGATGTTTATTGATCGAATGAATGAGCACACTGACATTTTGGAGTGGCCCTGTCTTTTCCGGTTGGCTGTTTCACCCCCTGTGGCATGAGTCTTCCTCAGGCCAGTCCCACACAAGGCCTCGGTGGTGACTCTCGGGGACTCTTGCCTTACAGCAGCTGTTTTGACGTGCATGTGTTGGAAGTTTGCTGTGGGGCAGGGCCTGTGTCCAGGTCTTCACGCCACCTCCAGTCGCCCCTCAGCCCTCTGCTGCTGTTGTCTCACAGGAAAGCAGAACAAGTCCCCTGTGCTCCTTTCTCTAGGTGCCTCCCGAGGCAGGGCCATGCTCACGTTCATGGCCTCTGATAGCGAGGAAGAAGTATGTGACGAGCGGACGTCCCTGATGTCAGCCGAGAGCCCCTCGCCACGCTCCTGCCAGGAGGGCAGGCAGGGCCTGGAGGACGGAGAGAACACGGCCCAGTGGGTAGGTCCCACCACCGGGGGGTGGGGGAGGCTTGAAACAGGCCCTGGGTTCCTGTACCTGACAGGTGAAGACCAGACATTACTTGATGCGGGAGGGAAGGGGAAGTAAAGGTGAGAATTGGCCAAAGGGGCGGACGATCCGCCACGGTGGGTCTGACACCTGCAAGGGCTTCGTGGTAGACTCTGCACTTCCTAGTGGAAGATGGATTTGGCAGTGGGCCGAATGACGCACTCCACCCGCCTTCTTGGATTTACCTTTCTAGTGCAGGTCATGGGAGAGTAAGTTTGGCTGCCCCATGCTCGGACAGGTAGCACAGAAGCTTAGATGGTAGGAGGAGAGGCAGCTGGAGGGGAAACATGTTTTGGCAGATGGCCAGACATGGTAGCCGTGAGATGGGTGCCTAATCCATGTTAGACTTTTGAGCTGGGGATGGGCGGGCTGCACTGCAATCTGCCCTCTGTAGCCCCAGGGCCGGGGACGGTTGCATTACGAAGAGTGGGATATCCTTGGGAGAGTCACTCGGTGTGCCCTCTCCCTTCCTGCAGGGCAAAACATCTGAAGTTGCCTGAATCTCACTCTCTGCTGTGCCCATTATAGAATTTAAAGACCTTCATGTGCACTGTTTTCCCACAGCCAGCCTAATCCCTTTGCTGAAATTCGAGCTCCTTTCTCCATGAGAACAGAGCCGTGGCCCCCGGAGCTCCGAGTGAAATCTCACCAGCTCAAGGCCACTGCTCGGCCTTTTCTTGACAGTTTCTTATTTTATCTCCGGGAGGTTTTGTGCATTTTAGTTGTTTCAGTTCCTGTTGATGAACAGTTTTCCTTTCATTTCTCAGCTGAATGCCTAGATTGGGGCTCTCTCTGCAAAGAAGTGATACTGAGGTGACTGTCATTTTTGGTTTTTGTTTCATTTGGCTTTTCCTTTGGCTGCTAACGTTGTGAACAAGGCAGCTAACGACCCTGAATTGCCACAGTTCTGAAACAGACATTTTTGTTTGTGCTAGCGTCTGGCAGACATCCTGCCCTCCCTTGCACTCTCTCCCCTTCCCGGAGCCCACGTCTTCCAGATGCTTGACAGCCGTCAGCCTCTCTGATTCAGGGCTGTAAATCGACATGCTTGATGTTGTGGGGCAAAAGGTTCAAAGTAATTTCTTCCTCTCCAAATTCCCGGAGTCTTATTCACCCTCCAAGAGAGTCCCCATGTATGCTGACTATTCTAGTTAGTGGTTTTTAATCTGTTCCCCCATCACCTGGCCTGTCTCCTCCCAGATCAGTATGGCCACGTGAACAGAGTTGAGTGCCATGCCAATTCCCTGCACTTAGGAAGGGGAAAGGTCTTTTGATGTGTTTCGAATTCATTAGCCATTAAGCGGTGGGCCTGCAGACTCTTCCCGGCTGTGCAGCCTCCTTCCTTCGTCCGTGGTGTTTGGCCCAACCCTCAATCTTCTCTACTGTTGTCCTCATACACTTTTCCACTGTCCTAAAAATTCCAACACTCCCACATCTAAACTATAGTACATAGGTGGCTTCTTACGTCTGGAACACAACATTCAAACTTCTGATTTCCAATTCCAAAAATCCACGCACTACATCAGTAGGCCACCATGGGGGGCATTCTGTGAGCCACACGATGCGATTTCCCACAGAGAATCCAGGATAGTGAGGAGGACGGCGAGGAGGACCCCGACCGCTATGTCTGCAGTGGGGTCCCCGGGCGGCCACCAGGCTTGGAGGAAGAGCTGACCCTCAAATACGGAGCAAAGCACGTGATCATGCTGTTCGTGCCCGTCACTCTGTGCATGATTGTGGTGGTGGCCACCATCAAGTCTGTGCGCTTCTACACGGAGAAGAATGGACAGCTGTGAGTTGGGGACCTGGGTGGCACAGGGCAGGGTGGGGCTGGGTTGAGGGTGGCCGCTGTGTTGGCACCTGCAGCTCCACACCAGTGGCAGTAGGGAGGAGGGCTGAAGAGCTGCCAGGTTCACGGCCTGGGCCACTGCCTCCTGTGTGACCTGCCTGGGCACGTTCCTAACCTCTGTCTCAGTCTCCTGGTCTGTGTAATGGGTTCAGGAGTGGGGTTACTGGGAGAAGTAAGTGAGTTAATACAAGTAAAGGGCTTAGAACAGTGCGTGCTGCAGGTGAGCGCTCAGGCACGCTGGGTCTGACTACAGAAGCAAGCTGAGCTCGATGTTGCAAGTGCCAGGTCCTGGGCACAGCTGTGCCATCAGTCACTGCATGACCACAAGCAAGTCACTTCCTCTCTGGATCTCGGCTCCCTTGAATGTAAAACAAGGTGGTTGGTTGGACCAGATGATTTCTTAGCTCACTCCCAGCCTGGGGAGGAAGGTTTATAAACCTTTGTTTTGTTTTAGTAAAATACATGCAGAAGCAGCACAGAAAAATGAGAAGCTCTCCCACTCCCTCCCCCTGCTGTGGTTGTCACTGCTCAGCACCTTCTCCAAACTTTTCTTTTTTAAGGGAGGGACTTTTTGTTTTGGTTTGTGTGTATTTGTTTGTTTTTGGTTCTTGAAAGGAGTAGAGCAAGAAGCCCCCACCCTCGGGAAGCTTAGTGTCTGCAGGGGACTCAGAGCAGCGCAGGTGAAAGCCTCGCGAGGCCTTGGCCAGCGCTTTGCTCCTGCAGTCCAGGCTGGGAAGAGGGAGGTATCAGTCAATCTGTCAGTCAGTCGCTCTGTCTCTGCCTCCTGAGTTTCTGGGCTGCGCGCGCAGCTGCCGCCCCGCCGGGTACGGGTGGGGGAGGCGACAGGTGGAGGGGCCTGGGCTGGGTGGGGCTGATGGAGAAGTGTGGGTGTGGGGAATGAGAAGTGGGTGGGCAGAGAGAAGCACCTAGAGGGTTAGTCTGAGCGGGGGTGGGGAGGTCATCCTGCCCACGTCCCCACTGCTGCATGAGGCCAGTCTCGAGGCTGAGAGCCACAGGCGTGTGGTTAGTGGCAGGAAATGGGCTGGAAGACAAGGACCAGTCACGGGGACAGTGGCCACGCTCTGCCAGGGCAGTGTGTGGCTGTGCGGGGGCAGCGTGGGTGTTCCCAGGCGCCTCCCCACACAGTCGAGGGTTGCTGGGCGGGGAGCGTTCAGGAGCAGGAGCAGGCAGGGACCCAGAGTGCCAGCCCTGTGCCTCCTCCCTCAGCATCTACACGCCATTCACTGAGGACACGCCCTCGGTGGGCCAGCGCCTCCTCAACTCCGTGCTGAACACCCTCATCATGATCAGCGTCATCGTGGTCATGACCATCTTCCTGGTGGTGCTGTACAAGTACCGCTGCTACAAGGTGAGGCCTGGCCACGCCCTCCGCCCACCACCTCCCATCTGCCCCACAGCGCTGCTGGCAGGGCCCATTCCACAGCCACCTTTTTTAAAAACCTGGAGTTCCTTTTTTTCTGCAAAATAAACTCTGATTTTTGGTACTCCTTCTCACCCTAGCCTGTCCCCACAGATGACCTAATACTATTGTCTGTTACATGTGCACAGAATCCCACTCAACTGAGTTCCTCCCTGCAATGCGCCATGCGTCACTTCTCCTATTCAGAAGTTAATTTTATTTTGCTTCTCTTTCTGAAGCTCTATTTTAGGCTCTCCTCACCCCGATACTTCCTCTCCGGATTTATTTTTATTTTTCCATTTCCCTGCTGGACAGGGAGGTACAGAGGCTATGTTCAGGCCTTCCAGCCCCGGGAGACAGCGGGGTTGGGCCCACCTGCAGCTAGTAAGTGGCCCCGGGGCGTGGTGGAAGAGCCCATCGCACCTGCCCTAATCACGGCACCGTCTTGTCTCCAAAGATGCCATAAACTTTTAGATGTTGATTTCAGGCTTTTCTCCTAAGGAAGGCTTTGAACAGCTAAAGAATGACAGAAAGCTAAGCTAGACATCACCTAATTTCAAACTGTTCACACATAGGCACAGCACAGTGCTTTTTGTTTGGGTAGCTCCATTCATGAAGCAGGAAGATGAAGGTGTGGGGTGCCCAGGCGAGAGGGATGGGGCAGAGATGGTGCAGTGAGGGAGCCACACCTGTGGTCCCGGCATCCCAGGAGGCCGAGGCTGGAGGATCAGTTGAGCCCAGGAGTGAGTCCCAACCTGAGCAACATTGAGAGACCCTGTCTCTAAAAAATAATAATGATTTATTATTATTATTATTATTATTTTTCAAGATAGGGTCTCTGTCACCCTGGCATCATCATAGTACAGTGCATCCTCCAACTTCTGGGCTCAAGCAATCCTCCCACCTCAGCCTCCTGAGTAGCTGGGACTATAGGCGTATACCCTCACACCCGGCTAATTTTTTCTATTTTTGGTAGAGACGGGGTCTTGCTCTTGCTCAGGCTTATCTCGAACTCCTGACCTCAAGCGATCCTCCTGCCTCAGCCTCCCAGAGTGCTGGAATTATAAGTGTGAGCCACCGCTCCTGGCCTCTAAAAAATAATAATGATAAAATAAGTAACATTTACCTGTGTAAATGAGGCAGGGTTTTAACATAGCAGTGGGGAGGTTGGTGGATGGTGGGAAGCAGGGTAGAGGGCAGCTGGTTTGGAGCAGAGGAAATAGCATTCGTAGAAGCAATCTAGGGTAGCACAGCAAATGTGGAAAGCTGGCAGTAGGTGTCAGGTGGCCAGTTCCAGAGAGTGTTCAGAGGGCCTCAGCCATCCAGGAAGGTTTACCTGGGGGTTCCAAGGCACTCAGGCAAAAGATGACAGTGGCCTGGGCAGCCAGGTGGGGATAAGAGGATCAGCATGTGCCCTTTTTGCTGTGCACACAGCCGAGGCGGGTGCTTCACTCCAGGTAGACCAGGTCCCCGCTGAGGTCCCAGTGGGCTGGGCTAGTGACTGATGGGTTGGTCCTCAAGGGTGAAGCTGCCCCAAGTAGACCAGGTGTCTGCTGAGGTCCCAGTGGTCCTGGGGGGTGAGGCTGGTAGGAGGTGATGTCACTGTACTGCTAGTGGCCAGCTAAGGGCCCCACTCTTGTCCTTCACTCTCCCAGGGTTGCCAGGAGGGGAGGAACAAGTCTTTCTGAGAACTGTTTGTGGACCCCTGGGTGGGCAGGGCCTTCCTGGGTTGTCTCTGTTGAAAAACAGCCCCCTCAAGAGGCCTTCCCTGACCGGTCCATCTAAAATAGCACGCCAGGGAGTCTCCTGTCTCTGTATCCTGCCAACGCTGTTTTCTCTGTAGCTGTTATCACCACCTGCTAATGTATATTTGTTTATGTGTTATCAGCACTTGCTAATGTTTATTTGTTTACATGTCCTCTACCTCCCCGCATGCTGGAGAGCAATGCCACAGGCAGAGGCTTCTCTAGCTTTCTTTACCGAGCCCAGAACAGTGCCTGGCGAATAGGAGTCGCCTAGCATGTCCATTCTAAGTGAAGGAGCAGAGTAGAGAGGTGGGGAGAGCATGAGGCTGTGTCAGCAGACCCGTGGGAGTCTTGTCTCCGTCACACACTGCAGGGGCCTGGAGAGAACTTGAATTTCTGTGCCGTCCTCACGTGTATGATGGCCACTTGCTACCGCCAAACCGCGGTCAGGGAGTAGCCAGACGAAGAAAGACTTTGGGGCTTGGGTAGCAGTCCCAGGAACCTGGGGACCTTGTGATCTGGGGAGCTCGGGACACCTTGTGACCCTCCTGTCTGTTCTGTTGTCCAGTTCATCCATGGCTGGCTGATCATGTCCTCCCTGATGTTGCTGTTCCTCTTCACCTATATCTACCTCGGGTGAGTGGCAGCTGTGAGCAGCAGGGGTGCCCTGGGGACCCTCTCCCCGCAGCACGGGTGGATACGAAGGACCTGGGCAGGGAGAGGTGACTGTTGAGCCACAGCCCTCCCTCGCATTGGCTGTTCCAAGGGCCCCAGCCACCGAGCCCCTCTTTTATGGGCCTTGACACAGTGAGTCGGGCTCCATGGTGGGCCACGTGTCTCTTCCAGTTCCTGACGTAAAACAAGCCCTCACGGAGGAGGTTCTCTGAATCCTATAGGGGGACAGAAACCCCTCAAAATTTACAGTCCCATTTCTGGGCTAGGCCCAGGTACTTCCTAGTTTACAGAAATGATTATCTGTTCTGTTGCCCCTTGATTTGGGATATCAGCCTGACCCAGGGGCCCACAGAGATTGGAGGGACAAGGAAAAAACACTTTTCCAAGGACCTTTTCCACATGAGAAAGGTCTTCCAGGTTGTACCAGCACACATTTACGTAAACTACGCAAAGCATGAGTCTTCGGTTTACTTTCCGTCTTGTTCTAGAAAATATTTCGAATGGTTAGCCGTAGGGCCAGTGGACGTGGGGAAGGGAACATTGGTAAATAAGGCCGGGCTGGGACTGAATGGCGTTGAACTGTGTCAGGGTGTCGCGTCTCCACTGAGTCTCCCGCCCACGGGCACACCTTGGTCCTGCAGGGAAGTGCTCAAGACCTACAACGTGGCCATGGACTACCCCACGCTCGTGCTGGCCGTCTGGAACTTTGGCGCGGTGGGCATGGTGTGCGTCCACTGGAAGGGGCCTCTCGTGCTGCAGCAGGCCTACCTCATCGCCATCAGCGCGCTCATGGCCCTGGTCTTCATCAAGTACCTCCCGGAGTGGTCCGCCTGGGTCATCCTGGGCGCCATCTCTGTGTACGGTAGGCGGGCGGCAAGCCTGGCAGTGGGCGGTGGTGACGTCCAGGGACATGTCGTCCCCACTGCTGCACAAGGAGGATAGGAGCTGCAGAGCTCACCCCGCTTCCTGGGGTGGCCTGGGTGGTCTCCCTTCTGAGAGGTTCACTGTTGTAAAACACAGGAGGCCTCGTAGACTCTTGGTATTCTAGAAATAAAACCCAGCCATCACTGACCTCTTTATTTTCCATTATTATTGGCATGCTGATTGAGCACGTGCACTGTTAAGCAATTTACACACTGAGTTGTATTTCCTTAGGACAATTCTAAGTCCTTTGGGCAAAATACCTGTATATGACCCCGAATGTTAGCTGCTATTTAATTAATATTAGCAAGATTACCATTGCCAGTGTTACTGTTTCCATTTTAAGGATAAGAAATTCGAGAAGTGGGACTCTCAAGCCCATCCTCTGGGTGTCAGGCACACAGCTCTCCCCTGCTTGCAGTCACCATTTCAGGCCCTGCTCTGGGCTCCAGCCAGTGTAGACTCTGGAGGGTCTGGGATGCCAGCCCAGTGTCAAGGCACGTTCTGAGAGTCCCGCCCTGGGGCTCCTGGTGCTACAGGACTGGCTCCTCCTTCAGGGGCTGCTTGGGAATAAATGTCTTTCTTTAACATGACAAGGATGTCTCTGTTTCCCAGATCTTGTCGCTGTACTGTGTCCCAAAGGGCCACTGAGAATGCTGGTGGAAACTGCCCAGGAGAGAAACGAGCCCATATTCCCTGCCCTGATATACTCATGTGAGTGGGCTGCCATGCCTCTGCCTGACCATGGGGTCAGCATGTGGTCTGTAGTGGGGACAAGGGACTGCTTCCTGGCCGTGGCGTTCAGTGTATAGGGATTTGGATTTATGTATGCACTCAACACAGTGTGCATCAGGTCCCCACTTTGGGGCAGACACTGCTAGGCATCGGGCGTCCAGCAGGAAGCAAGACCACGTGGTCCCAGGCCGCATGGAGCTCGCAGCACTGCGCTCCCGTCTGCCGTTGGCAGGGCTTACTTGGGTAGAGAGCCCGGATTGGGCCTGTGTTGTCTGCGGGGTGGCCTGGGAGACAGTTCATGAAGCGGCTGTAGAATGCTAGATCATCTCTGTGCAGATGAGGGGTCAGCTGGTGGAGCAGACACACCAGCAGCGTGGCCCCTGTGAGAAAGCACGTTCCAGGCACGTTCCTAGGATGAGCAGAGACCGTGCTGGGACAGTTGTGAGTGCCCAAGACTCGGGGTTCACCTGTGAACAAATGAGGTCCTGGCTCTGATGGAGCTTCCGTTTGGGAGGAGAGGTAGACAGTAATGAAATAGACGGATACATGTTCAGGTGCTAGTGAGTGCTCTGCAGAAAAAGCAGAGTTCAGGGACCGAGGACTTCAGGGTCGTGGGGGATGTACTTTATGTAAGGCAATCAGGGAAGCCCTCTGTCATGAGGTGATATTTGACTGGAGACCAGCCTGACTTAGGTGAGAGACAACACCGCATGAAAACATGGGGCCAGCATTCCAGGAAGAAAGAACAGCAGTGAGCGCAGAGACCCTGAGAGGGATGGGCCTGGTGTGCTCAGGGAGTGCCCGGAGGCCAGTGTGTCTTGGGAGGGAGGGGAAGGGGAGGGATCCAGGTCAGGCCATGGCCAAGGACTTTGGCTTCTGAGTGAGATGTGAACCTCCTAGAAGACTGTGGGCCAGCCCGACTTTACATTTTAACAGGGTCACACAGGTTGCTGAATGGAGAACAAATGTACAGGGACAAGAGCGGGAGCAGGATCCAGGGTTGGAGGCTGAACAACAACCCAGCGGAGAGAGGCTGGGAGTTTGGCCCTGGGGCAGCAATAGATGCTGTGAGATGCTGCAGTTGGACTCTGGAGACATTCTGGAAGCAGAATTGGCGAGATTTGTTGATGGCTAGGGTGTGAGTCATGAGACAGAGTCAAGGAGGATGTTGGTGCTCTAGGCCTGAGTGACAAAAAGAATGGAGTTGCCGTCTCCTGAGAGGGAGAGACGTGGCGGGGCAGGTCGGAGGGGCCGTTGTCAATGGCGTGTTGGGGGCCTATCGAGCGTGAGACCCTCGCTGGATGTTCAGATGGAGAGTAGGAGATACGCAGTCGTGAGTCCAGGCCAGAGATGAAACACAATTCAGTTAGTACCGCGTGACCCAGCACGTGGGTATACACCCAGGAGAACTGAGAGCAGGGCTCGGACACACACTTGCACACGGTGTTCATCACAGCGTGATTCACAGTAGCCACCCGAGCGTCCCAGAATGGGAGGATAAAGTGTGGGTGCACATGCAGTGGAATATTACTCAGCCATAAAAGGAAAGGACATTCTGACACATGCAGTAACGTGGGTGAACCTTGAGGACATCATGCTGAGTGAATTAAACCAGTCACAAAAGATAGACACTGTATGATTCCACCCTGTATGAGAGCCTGGGGCCATCAGATTCACAGGGACAAACGGTGGAGTGGTGGTTACCAGTGGCTGGGGCAGTCGTTCAGTGGTTATAGAGTTGCAGTTTTGCAAGATGGAAAAGTTCAGGACATCTGTTTCACAACAATGTGAATATATTAATACTTAGCACTAAACTGTATGCTTAAAATTATTAAGATGATACATTTTAGGTTTTTTACAATTTAAAATTTTTCACAATTTAAAAAACAACACAATTAGTTCATCAAACCGTTCACTGATGTTATTAACCTTGTTGTAGTTATTTGTGAGCGGGGCAGAAAAAGACTCGCCAAGGCACTGTCTTCCCAGACCTGGCCAGTGAATCTGGACCCCTCCCCCAGCAGCCTCCTGACCATGGGCAGTGAACAGATAACCCACAGGATGGCAGGATGGAGGGTCCCATGCAGGCTTTCCGGGGACACAAGCTAGCCACCTCCCCCCAGGCCCTGCAGGCAGCCACTGTCAGCACCACTGGCGTTGTAACCCTTTTCTCCCCCCACAGCTGCCATGGTGTGGACAGTGGGCATGGCCAAGCTGGATCCCTCCTCTCAGGGAGCCCTGCAGCTCCCCTGTGACCCCGAGATGGGTGAGTACTGGGGGGCCTGACAGCCTCTTTTCACTGGGAGCAGCTTCTCGCCTGCATCCAGCCCTGCCCAGCCTTGCCTAGCCTAGCCTCTCTGGGGGGCACGAGTTCAGAAGGGGAAGGGTGACGTGTCATCCATAAACCATCTTGGAGAGTGTTCGAGGGTGGGAATGTTGATCCCCTCCCTGCCAGCCTCTAATGCTTCCTTGCCGCTGGGCGTGGCTGGGTGTGAGGGTGGGGGAGCCCCGAGGTCAGGCAGTGGCGCTCAGGCGGACCCTTCCTGGATCTTTCTTCCCCAGAGACCAGGCAGCCCTCTGACCAGCTTTTGTCTCTCTCCCTTGCCCTCTGCTCGTGGCAATGATGGTCATCTTCTCTTCCTGGACACCCAGAAGAAGACTCCTATGACAGTTTGGGGGAGCCCTCATACCCTGAAGTCTTCGAGGCCCCCCTGCCTGGCTACCCAGGGGAGGAACTGGAGGAAGAGGAGGAAAGTAAGGTGCCTGTGTTCACGTGGTCTGCTTCGCCCAGGGGTGGGGCGGAGGGTGGAGGCTCCCTGGAGCCTGGGCGGAGGAGGTGTGAGGGGAGAGGCCCCTTTTCACATTAGAGGCATCTTTGTAAAGTCAAGGAGAAGCCTGCAGAGCTGGAGTCTTGTTGCCGGGCCCTCGGGGCTTCTACACCCAGGCTAAACCAGGTGGTTAGGCGACATGTATTGAGTGCGGACCGTGCGCCTGCCTGCGCGGTGGGGTGAGGCTGGGCCTGGAGGCTCCCAGTGTGATGGGCATGGGCACTGATCACACACACTGTAAAAGCCGGTGAGGACTTTGAAGGGGGGCACCAGGAGAGCATGGGATGGGGCTTCCAGGGGGTGGAGAAGGTTACCTGTGGATGTAACTTCTGAGCTCTGGAGGTTGAGTCAGTGTCACTAGAAGAGGGGGACTTTCCAGACGGGCAGATGATCGAAGCTGAGGCCTAAGTAGACCAGAGGTGTGGGAGGGTCTTGAAGACAGACCTGGAGACATTCTGAGATATTATTCCCCAAGTAATTAAAAGTGCTATTCTGTTAGGACACAATCACAGACCACTCACTGCATGCCAGCTGGCACCTGGAACAGGCAGGTGCTGCGGTATACGACACCTCAAGAAGGGCCTTGTGGGAGCAGGAGATGGTACAAAGGATTCCAGGGATGCAAGACGGCTGCGTTTGGGAAAGATCAACCCGAGGCAGGACTGGAAGGACGAGTAGGTCGCGGCCCTGCAGACAGTGCCGACGGGCGCCCTGCTGCTCGCCTCTGGTGCTGGCTACCGCAGTTGGTGCAGACCCCACGGGGTAGGAGGCCTGGTCCACGGGACTGGCTCCCCTCAGACACCAGCTGCAAGTTCTCAGGGTCCATGGGCCACCCACTCTTCTGACCAACTGGCTACAAATCTGGGGCTCCCGCAACACCCTCAGGCTCAATCATTTAATGCTACCAAGGATCACAGCACTCAGGAAATCACTATGCTTCCAATTACAGTTTTATTATAAGGAGTGCAACTCAGGGCCAGCCAGAGGAAACAGGGTAAGGTCTGGAAGGGTCCCTACCATGTCTTTCCTGGTGGAACAGGGCACATCCCCCTCCTGACACATGGCTATGTTCACCTAGCTTCAGTGTCCAGTGTTTCATTGGGGTTCCGTTCCATAGGTATGACGGATCAGTGTTTGACACCTGATTGAGCCTCATCCCCCACCCCCAAGGTTTGCTGGCCCAAAGCTTCAACCCTCTGATCACACAGTTGTTCCTTCTGGTGACCAGCCCCCATCCTGAGTCATCTCGTCTTTTAGCAGAAACTCGGGTGTGATCCACAGGGCTCATGAATACCAAAACACTCCTGTTACATAGGAAATTCCAAGGATTTAGTCCCCTGGTAACCAGGGACAAAGATAGGTCAAATTCAGCAGCCTTTGCTTTGCAAAGGCTCAACTTCGACCTGAAGGCTTCAGGGAGCTCCGTGGCTGTTGGATGTGGACTGGGGTCATTGCAGGAGTGGAGGAGGGCCATCGGGTCTTAGGGTGTGTTGTAGTCTTGGAAGAACTCGTATTTTATCTAGGGGTGGTGGGGAACCATTAGTGGTTTATAAGCAGGAAAATCACAGGAGGAGAGCTGCATTCCCCACGTAGTCTGCCGGGGCACCAGGAGGGGAAGGAAGCAAGGTAGCAGCAGTGGACGGGGAGAGGAGGTGGGGACGCAGCCTGCGTGGGCTGGCTGGCAGGACTGCGCCAGTGGCCAGTGTTGGGGGTCCCCATGGAAGGTGGTGCTGCTCAAGAGGCTCGGGAGGGGCTGTGGGACGCCCAGGTGGATGCCCGGTAGACCCGAGTTGGGGAGGAGCTCAGCATGTACACGTTGTCAAAACTGTGGGCCCCAAGAAGCTTAGGTAGCCAGGGAGGGTCTGGGACACTTACAGAGGAAGGGAGGGGTGCCAGTGGAGGACCCTGGGGAGTAGCCAGAGGCGAACAGGGGCCCAGACAGGCAGGTAGCAGGAGGGCTGCCAGCGTCCCCTGGTGGCCATGTGGTGGCTTTGCCAGAGAGCATTGGTTAGGGGACAGGGGACCTGGTGCCTCTAGATTTCCAGAGTGACCAGGAGGTGATCTCTGGGTTCATTTGAGAGTCCTAATTTAAAAAGAAAAGCGATCAGGGAGGGGAGAGAGCCAGCCAGAGCAGGACAGCAGGAGCAGCGTGGCAGCGAGAGGGCCCCGGACGGGAGGAGGACTGAGGGCTGGGCCCGGCACAGGACAGGATGCTGCCTGCCAGGAGCAGGAGGGACACGGACTTGGGGCCTGAAAGGGACAGGGAGGGTGGGCCTCCTTGGTCTGCATTCTTTACATACCATATTTATTGTCAACAGTGAACAGAGTTACCCTATGAACAAGTGTCAGGGGCCATTGTACTGAAGAAAACAAACCTGAAAGCATTTTACAAGCTCTGATTTACTTACCAGGGATAGGTATGCGACTTAGCAATCGTGGTTACCTACTTGTAAGGGGAAAGGGTCTCAGGACCTCTTTCTTCATGTTCATATGTGTTCTTCAAAGTAGAGTAATTAAATTTCCTAGAAAATGTCCGTCATCCACACCTGGCACTCAGTGGTTCAGCAGCCCCTCAGCCCCAGGCAACACACTTGTGTTTGGCCTTTTCTTTGCTCAGCTGAGTGCCCAGCACCATTTGACCTGTGTGTCAGCGCAGCCAGCTTCTCTCTGCCGGGTTGTGAGGCACCCAGTCCGCAGGCCCCCCCTTTCCCGCTGGCAGCGGCTGTTTGGAGGCAGCCCGTCCTGCAGTCCTGCTGGGCTGGGACGGGCGGGGTCACTGCCTGTCTGACCCTGCGTGCCCTCAGGCTGGCACAGCGGCTGGACCTCCTAGGCTGGTGGTGTCCTCCTTTTCCTGGTCTCTGCAGCGTCCTCAGCGACAGTCTGCTTTTTCCGCCCACACAGGGGGTGTGAAGCTCGGCCTCGGGGACTTCATCTTCTACAGTGTGCTAGTGGGCAAGGCGGCGGCGACTGGCAGCGGGGACTGGAACACCACGCTGGCCTGCTTCGTGGCCATCCTCATTGTGAGTGGCTGGGGTGCTCCCGGGCTGCCCCCATGGGGGGCCCCTCGGGGTCTACATGGGGGCCCAGGTTCTCTGAGGAGTCTGCATTTTTCTCTGAGGGGTTTGAGCAGCAAGGGGGGCCGAGGGCTGACCCAGGCTCGCAGGAGGTGCGATCGCCACCCAGACGGGCCGCAGCCTGTGAGGACAGCGCAGGGGAGGGCGGCCGAGGGCCCTGGCTCTGACATCACCAAGGACGCCTCTGTGCGTAGGGCTGGCTGCCAGCCTTGTGGGCTAGTCTCAGGATACTTGGGAGGTGCGGTGGTTACCTCAGATTTAGAGAAGGGGAAGTATCTTCATGGCCTTGCCCGTGGCACAGAGCTGGTGAGGGCCAAGCTGTGACTGGCAGAGCTGCGATTAGAACCTGGTCTCTCACCCTGGAGCTGTGTGCTTCCCCTCCTCCCTGCTACCCGGATACCACAGGGTCCTGAACCCAGGGGTCGCCGGGGGATTGGGGAGCAGACCCATCACTGTGAACCCCAGCAGTGGAATTTAGAGGCCCCTGTACTCACTTCATACAGCCAGATGCACATAATGGGGGAGACATCCTATAATGATTTCACCTCTGAGTTTTTTCTGTTGGAGGACGTGGAGTCTCTGAGAGGTACATACTCCACGTCCTGTACCTTGAGGAAAATCCTGGCATCACCTGGCAGGGCACATGATTAAGGTCGATGCTCCAGTGTTTTGAGGACTGTGTTTCTGCCCACACGTGTTGTCAGGGATGGGAGAGTAGACCCAGGCTCCTCCACCACCAGACTGTCTGACCTGAGCCCTGCTGTCCCCACGGATAGGGCGGGCACTGCTTCCTCGTCCCTACCCTGGACCACTGCCTGCATCAGCCAGGTCAGGACAGGATGGGCAAGGCCCTGAAGCTATTTCCTCTTCCCTTTGCTTCCTTTGGTGTCAGCCACTGAGAACCACACTAGCATTTCAGTTGAGACCATCTAGTTCTCATATAAGGGCACATTCCCTGAGGGCACCCTGCCCTCCTGTGTGCCCACGGAGCCAGCTGGGGAGGCAGTGGGGTCTCGCAGAGCATTGCCCAGAATTGAGGAGGCTGCTTCTGGCTCAACCATTAACAGGTGGGGTGTGGTGAGGGTGAGAACACCTGCCCTCGGCACCTCTCAGAGCTGTCTCGGGACCAGGGGAAATAAGAGGGTGTCCAGTGCTGTTGTCCAACTGGTCCCCGAACAAGCTCCTGAGCCCAGGGACTAGACCATCACTAACTTCCCCCCCCTGCCATACCAGGGGGTCACCACCCTCAGCCTTCCCCCATCCTGTCCTGCAGGGCTTGTGTCTGACCCTCCTGCTGCTTGCCGTGTTCAAGAAGGCGCTGCCCGCCCTCCCCATCTCCATCACGTTCGGGCTCATCTTCTACTTCTCCACGGACAACCTGGTGCGCCCCTTCATGGACACCTTGGCCTCCCATCAGCTCTACATCTGAGGGACCCGGGTGTCGTGGGCTGGAAGCTGCAGGGAATTTTAACTGGACGCAGTTGTATAGTTTTACACTCTAGTGCCATATATTTTTAAGACTTTTCTTTCCTTAAAAAAAAAAGAAAGAAGGAAATATCATTCACTTTGTGGAGAGGAAGCAGAATGAGCTTTTTGGTGCTAGCTGTTTTGTCACGAGACTCTGGCCTGCCCCTTTGTGGGCACCGCCTCGCCGCGCTAACCGGACACAAGGGTTTGTGCAGACGAACCGCGAAGGTCAGGTGCCGTGGGCAGGGGCAGGGAGAAGGGCGCCCGCTCTTGCGAGGTCTGGAACAAGCCCCAGGGCCGAGACGAGCGTGAGCGAAGAGGTGTGTACGTCGGGAGCCAGGAGTGTGTGCTCGGGAACGCGCTCTGCACCTGGTGGCTCTGGCTGGAGAAGAGCCAGTTCCCTCTAAGGAAGGTCCCCAATCCTTTGTCAGTGATGTCATTGTTACCTTATTACCTTTAGAAACCGAATCCTGTTCTCATTAAGGCAGTCACACTGCCGGGAAGTGGCTTCATGTTAATATCAATAAATAGATGAGTCCTGTTGGAATGCTGGCACCGTCTGTTCGTAAATGTTGGCCCCTGGCCCGGTGTCTCAGCCGCACTGCCAGGGCAACCTATGCTGTGGGCCCCAGGGGAGCGGGTGATTGGCCTATTGGAGGGAGAGGGGCTTTTAACAGTCTCACCTTTCTACACTCATTTCTTTAACTAGAAATTTCCTAAGCGAAGACATTCGGAGAGCGGGAGCCTGAGGTCTGTGGGCTCTGGCGTGCAAGGCTGCCAGCGCCAGACAGACCCCTGGCCTCAGTCGTGCACGGTGTCAGACACACTCCAGTGCGGCTACCAGAATGTGGAGTGGTTCTTTCAGGAAGTGTCCACCCTCCGCAGAAACCCTCAGGCCAGGGAGCCCATGCTTTGGAACTCTCCTTTCCCACTGTGGCCATCGCCCTGGGTGCTGTGGTTGGGGAGTGGACAGGTTGGCTTTGCCTCTGGTCACTCTGCGGTTGCAGAGGGTCTCAGTGATGCCTCCAGGTGGGGCCTTGAGCCCGCTGGGGCCGTGCAGAGCCGCAGGCAGACAGCCAAGGAAACACGGGCGTGCGTCTCGAGTTCAAACTGGTAGCCCTGTCTCCTTGTTCCAGGAATAAGAGAGGAATGAGAATTGTGCATTTCGACGTGTGACAGGAGCTTGCTTTCCCCGGGGCTGTTTGGCGGGAGTGCTGGCGGATGACTAATGCAAGTCAGAGGTGCAGGAGCAGTGGCCTTGCAGTCGTGAAAGCCACCAGCAGGGAGCAGTTAAAGACGAAGAGATGGTCCCTGATGGTGACAGCTCCCAAGAGGTTAAAGGGGGAAAAAACTGTGAAAAGCCCATTAGATTTGGCAATTAGGGCAAATATTTATCTTCAGAAGAGCAGTGTTAGGTGGGGTTTCCAAGGATGAGACTGGGGAAATGTTTTGGCTGGTGAAGCTGAAAGAGTTCTTTGTCAAAGGCCTGGCTGGAGAGTGCTGGGCCGAGGCCACATTCAGAGGTAAAAACAGAAGTGAGGACCCTATATTTAAGGAGACAGACAGCGAGGAAGGGAGAAGTGCACAAACCTGAGCAGGCCCCGTGATTAAGTGTTAAGACTGGGAAAACAAGGACACGAGAGAAGACAGGGAAGTGCCTTGGGAGAGAAAGCAGGTATGCTCACGGGGATTCCACCTCGAGGTCCCCGAGGTCCTGGGAGACTAATGAACCCAGAACAGAAGAGGAAAACTGAGAGGATTTTTTAAAGATACAATTCAGACACGCTGAAAAAGAACAGAGAGCTGGGGTGGGAACCCCTGTATCTCCCCCATGTAACCCAACCAACTAATCTTAGCATTTTTTCGTATTTGCTCCACATTGGTCTTTAGGAATAAAACCAGGTCTGAAGTCCTGTTTGTGTGATGCCCCAATCCTGCTGCCTCTGTTCCCTGATCTGAAGTCAATTTGTAGCCTTCCCATCTGTGGTTAGTTTCGTTTTGCATATTGGCATATTTTTTTAACTTTACAGAAATGGTACTGTTATTTTACATTTGTAATGATTTTTAAAAATAATTACCTGCTGGAGACTTTCATGTGTATGAATGTAGCTTTGGTTCAGTTCTTTTAGCTGTTGTATAGTATTCCATTGCAGGATGT
Organism: Propithecus coquereli; assembly: GCF_000956105.1. Classification (NCBI taxonomy): domain Eukaryota; kingdom Metazoa; phylum Chordata; class Mammalia; order Primates; family Indriidae; genus Propithecus; species Propithecus coquereli. The sequence goes on along the minus strand of NW_012146079.1, from coordinate 5,804,476 downwards.
TATACTTCAGATCCATATGTGACTGATGAACATTTAGGGTTTTTGTGTGTTCCACGTTACAACTACGCTGAAGCGAGCATCCTGTGACATTGTGTGGATTTGAAGGACTGTTGCAAGTCCCCTAACTGGCTGGACGTTCCCGACTGCTCCCTAAGCACTTGTATGTGTTTGCTTTCCCATCAGCAATCTGAGAGTTTCCCCTTTCCCCCAATTCTACCAACACTTGGTATTGTCAGATTTCCCATTTTGTCTAACTGGGTGGGTGTTATCCCCTTTCGGTTGTAGTTTGCAGTGAGGTTAAACATCTGTCATATGTGTGTTGGCTGTGCACGTTTCCTTGTCTGTATTTGTTCATATTCTTGGCCCGTTTTTCATTTGGATTATTTTTCTTTTACTTTGGGATATTTAAGCCTCTTGAAATATATATTTTGGAGAGATGGTAATCTTTGAGCAGTGATTAATATATACACCCCAAGTATCTGGTGGGAGTGGCTTGCCTCCCTCCCTCCTTAGGAGTCTTTTGCTGTGCCAAAGTAATTTTAAAATGTTAATGTTGTTAAGTGTATCAGGCTTTGGCCTTTATGGTTTATGTCTTTGAATTTTCTTTAAGAGATCCTTCCGTACCCTTGAGATTTTCTAAAAGCTTAATTTTTATTTTCATAATTAGATTTTTAATTCATTTGAAATTTTTTTTAATAATAGTATTTAGTAGGGACCTAATTTTGTTTTTCTATATCTGTAACCAGTTGTTGCAGTTGTCTGAGCGGTTTCTCCTTTCCCCCGGGTCTGTAAAACTCTCCAGACATACCCATACCAAGTTTCCGTAAATGGGTAGATGGGTTCCTGAGCTCACCACTGGTACTTGCTCTCCCAGGCCAATGCCTCACCAGGTGATTGAAGCAGAAACGTGGGTGTTGAAAAGAGAAGATGGGACCTCTCCTGAGAGCTTCTGTTCCCAGGATTCTAGAGGCAGAGGGTATGTCAATCTAAAATTATACCAAATCTCCTAAAATAGTATAAAGCTACAAAATTATAATAGTGTGGAATTGTTGTAGATATTGACATACGTATCTACTGGATAAAAAGTCCTGGAGTGAAGCCCACTTTTCTCTCCCCCCTGCCCGGCCCCTCGTAGCACTACGGTTAGGAAGGAGAACGCAGCATGTGCAGGGAAGCTTATCCACCCCACTCAAGTTGTGTATTCCCCTTATTCCCTCCACAGGCTTCCTTGGCTTCTTATTGCAGCCTGGAGTTCATGACTGCAGTGTCTAGTGCTATGTCCCCTTTGCAAGGACCTCAAGGTGGGACAGACCCACTGCCCTGAGTGGCCTCAGGGTCTGGAGTAAATCTGCCAGCATTCAGATCCTGGTTCTGCCAGATACTTACTGTGTGACCTGGGGATAAGTCTTAAACTCTTTGAGAATAAGGATTAGGTTCAGCTCTATGTAACACAAATGGCAGTGGTTTAAACAAGATGCTTTATTCTTTCGCAAGCATAGGCTGCTTGGAGAGGGCATGATAGTTCATGGTATTGGGCCGGGTGCCTGTCGTCTTGCTTTGATGTCCTTAGTATGTGGCTTTAACCTCGTGGCCCAGACTGGCTACCAGGTTCTAGCCATCAGATCACACTCCTTCCAGCATGAGAGGAGGATAGAAAAGGATGCACTTCCTCCTCTTAAAAAAAAAAAAAAAAAAAACACTTCCCAAAGTTGCATACAGCATTTCTGCTTATATCCAATTGGCCATTAGTCACATGGCCATACCTAGCTAAGACTAGGAGACTGGGAAATATCTCTATTTCCAAGTGGTCACATGTCCCCCTAAAGAGGAGAAGGGAGTATGCAGTTATGGCATGTCTTTTGGTTCATAGATAAAGTTACCAAAACAATGAGAAAATGGAGTCATGGGGGATAGTGTGAACCACAAGCCGATGTCTTCAAAGAAGGTAAAGATGTGTCCTGGGAGTCAGAGATGACAGCAGGGGGAGGTCAAGGTAGACTGCCAGCCTGAAGGTAAAACAATGAGCGGTGTGATGGAGGTGGACCTGCAGTCAGAGTGGCCAGTGAGTTAGGAGCTGCTGAGCCCTCCCACCATCAGCCCTGTGCCGAGGGCCCGCCAGGGGCTCGCTGACAGCACAGCCCACGTGGATTGAAAGATGATCATACCACCTGATGTGGAAACTCTCCTGCGGTTGGTTCATGATTTGGTGATGTGTTTTATGTTCACATGAGTTGAATGGGGAAGCAGGGTCCTGGGGTCACCTTCTGAGAAGGAAGGGCCCTGTAAATCACCTCCTTTCTTTCAGCTACTCAGGAAGGGCATTGAATTTGTGGGCAGCTTCAAATGATGGTGGGGAGGAAGGGTACAGTGTGAGTAAATGGCCAGAGGGCCTTGGGGAAGCTTTGAGGAAATTGGCCAGGAAGTGCCTGGGGGCAGGCAGGAGATACTTGTCAGGTAAGCAGGGGAACATGGGACACCTTAGGAAGTACCTCAAGGCAGTGGCTGTGGACTTCCTGGAGATTAAGATGACAGACCCTTCCCCAGGGCCAACCTTGTGCCAGCCTCATACTGAGTTCATGTGGTTAACGCATTTAATTCTCATAACACTGGGAGGTAGGAATTATTCTTATTTCCATTTTACAGATGAGGAACCTGAGGCATGGAGGAGCTAAATGACTTGTCCAAGATCAAGCAAGGAGTAAGCAGAGTGGTTGGTCTACAAACCCATGACATTTGGTTTATAAAAATATATGCTCTTAATGCATACAAACAGATGCTGCCTGCAGTGTGTACTTGATAGCAAGTGTAGGCTGCTACCTTCCCGTCAAGTCCACACAAAGCCACCCAGTAGAAATGGGTGGGACAAAGAATTTCTCTCAACTGACAGGAGGCGTTTCAAACATTCAGATCAAATGTTTAAAATATATATATTTCAGCATTAAAGGAGATACCAGGGAGGAAGCGGCAACATTGCCTGAAATTGAAATAAGTGAACCCATATTAATAACTTCAAAAAGTGAAGACAGTTTCCACACCCCGCATCCAGCGAAGGCACAGCAGTGCCGAGAGAGGCTGTGTAAGCATGGAGGTGCAGCAGACGGCCTCAGAACAAAAGACCGTGGAGCAGAACTGACGGGACAGAGCACGGACTGGCTCTGAAAACATCTGTAAGCACGTCCACGCTAACATGCAGTCAGATCAGATCTACAGGAGAACCACGCAAGAGAAACAATACAAGCTTTTTACAATGTGGTCTGCCAATGGCAGGGACACCAGGGAAAACAGAAGAGGCCAAAAACAGAGAAAGCCAATCAGGGAATTAAAAAAAAAATCTAATGTCAACATGGATATTTATTGGGGGCAAAGAGAATCATACTAAGAGGCCATTCTCAAAGGAAGAACCTTTAAACACCTCCACCCACCTGTTAAATTTTTCTTCCAGTCAACTTTATTAAGCCAGAATTTGCAAACGATACAGTGCTCTCTTATCATGTGTACAGCTAGATGTGTTTGCAAATGTATTTTCCCGCATAACCACACCACAATTGAAGTCTCGAACATTTGTGACCCCAAAAAGTTCCCTTGTGTCCCTTTGTAGTCCGTCCCCTCCCCACCTCCAGCAACTGGCAACGGCCAATTTGCTTGCTGTTATCATAGATCGGTTTTGTCTTTTCTAGGATTTTATGTAAATAGAATTATACAGTGTAGTAGGCTGAGTAATGACACCTGAAAATGTCCATGTCCTAATCCCTGGAACCTGTGGATGTTATCTTATGTGGCTGAACTGTGTCCCTCGAAAATTTGTATGTTGGATCCCTCAGCCCCAGTACCTCAGAATATGACTATATTTGGAGACAGGGACTTTAAAGAGGTAAGTAAGGTAAAATGAGATCATATGGGTGAACCCTAATCCAATATGACTTTTGTCTTTACGAGAAGAGGGGATTAGGAAACACACACATACACACAGAGGAAAGACCATGCGAGAAGGCAGCCATCTGCAAGCCAAGAGGAGAGACCCCAGAAGAAACGAACCCTACAGATACCCTGATCTTGGATTTCCAGCCTCCAGAGCTGTAAGGAAATAAATTTCTGTTGTTTTAATTCCCTGGTCTGTGGTACTTTGGTATGGCAGCCTTAGCAAACTAATACATCTGGAAAAGGGACTTTGCAGATGTGATTTAATTAATGTGATTTAAAGGATCTCGAGATGTGAAGATGATCCTGAATTGTCCAGGTGGACCCAGTGTAATCACAAGCCTCCTAGTAAGAGGGAGGCAGAAGAATCAGAGCAGTAGGAGACGAAGTGTTGGAAGTGATAAATTGGAGGGATGTGAGGAAGGGACCACAGGCCAAGGAACACAAGTGGCTTCTAGGAGCTGAAAAAGGCAGGGAAACGGTCTCTGCAGCCTCCAGAAGTGATAAGTGGAGGTACAGCCCTGCCCACACCTTGATTTTAACACTATGGGACTCATTTCAGATTTCTGACCTCTAGAATTGTTGTAAGAATAAATTTGTGTTGTTTTAGGCACTCCATTTGTGGCGATTTGTTACAGCAGCAATAGGAAACTAATGCATGCAGCATATTTTCTCTTGTGTGTGGCTTCTTTAGTGGAATGCTTTTGGGATTTATCTATGTCGCATATATCAATAGTTTATTATTTATTGCTACATAGTATTCCATTGTATGGATATGATGCAATGTGTTTATGTCTTCATCTGTTGGACATTTGGATTGTTTCCAGTTTGAGGCTGTTATGAATAAAGCATGTCCCAGTCTTTGTGTGGACATGTTTTCATTTCTTTTGGATAAATGGCAAGGTCATATGGTAGGCATATACGTAACTGGTCAGAAACTGCCAGACTTTTCCAAAATGATTGTACTATTTTATATTTCCACCAGCAGTGTGTGAGTTCCAGTTCTACATTTGGTATTAATAGTCTGATTTTAACCATTCTTGTGTGTGTGAAATGGTATCTCTTTGTGGTTTTGATTTGTATTTCCCTGATGATGATTAATGATGTCAAGCTGTTCATGTGCCTATTGGTCATTTAGGTATCTTTCTTTTGTTATGTCTTATTAAATTTTTTTGTTAGCTTTAACATTCAAAAATGTAATATGGAATCCAAAAAAGTATCTTAAATTACACAAAAAGTAACCCATATTAAAATTTAAAAATCAAGCCCAAAGCGCCCCCAGAGAAATGGATTTAAAACTTAAAGAGGCTGCTGGGTGTCCACCAGCTGGCTGCTTGAAGCCAGCAAAGCTGTTGTCCCTCAGAGCCTTGGTCAGGGCCAGCAGTAGAGTGGGCAGCCCTCAGGACACATTGGTCATGGGCTTGACTTCTTAAAGCATATCCACTGGCCTGTGGCATACATAGTTCATCTTGAACACCGTGTCCACCAGCGTGGTGGTGCTGCCCTGGCCGTCTGCCTTGGGCAGGTCCTCTGTGTGCTCCCTGAGTTTGGTCTGGATCAAGTCCCCCTGCTTCTGGCACTGGTTATCTCAGGAGCCCGCCATGAAGCCCAGGATAAGGGCCTTCTCGGGAGGCATGACCTTGTTGGCCATCTTGAACATCTGGGCAGCAAATATCTGCTTCCTTGTGAGGGACAGTTTCTTCTTAGGCTGCTGCTGGGCAGGGGGCGGCGTCTGTGCGGCCACCATGGCCAACGGGGACATGTGGGCGGCGGGGACGACAGCCGGGGGTGTGGTGGTTGTCCGAGGCAAAGTGGGAGCTGCAGGCGTGGGCACGGCCGGGCTCGGGCCCCTGTTGTACACAGGCGCCCTCTGCTTGAACTGTGCCGGCAGCATGGAGCTCAGGGCGCTGGGCTCCCCTGGTGGCAAGCTGGCCTGAAGGCTGACTTCCCAGGAAGCCGGGGCTGGGGCGTCTTGGAGCTGGGGATGGAGGAGCAGGCGGGAACCACGCCGGGCGTGGAGGGCAGGTAGCTGTGGAGGGCAGCGCAGGTTTGGTGTTCAGGGACCCGAGTTTGTGTGTGGACACCAGGCCGGCCGCGTAGTCCGGGGGGCGTTTTCAACAACTGTCTCTTCCTTGGCTGGTTTTTCCACTACCTCTGCATCTAGCGTCTTCCTTCTCCTCTTTGCCTCTCGCCTGGCACTGACCAAATCCAGCTCAGAAATGGCAGGCAGCTTCATGCCCCTTTCTTTCTGCAGTGGAGTCCTTGAAGGGGGCTCGGGGTCCGGTTCCCAGCGGGGCTGCAGATGCTGGGCATGGTGGGGCTTCTGAAGGACGCCTGCCTCGGGATGCCTCTGAGCCGGGTCATGGTGTCCACCTTCGGTTCGGAAGGGCGCTCCCGGGCCCCTTTTCAGCCGCTCGGCGTCTCCGCGGACTCCTGCAGCAGCTCCGCCCGCAGCGCGGCGCTCTTGCGTGTCCGCTTCAACTGAAAATGCTTCACTGGAGGAGTGAGGGGTCCAGCGAGGGTCGCCAGGCATTTTTATTCAGGTCCTGGCCCTGTAGCATGGCGGACCCTTCATACTCACCCATCTTCTAAGTTCTCCTTAGATATCTTGAACATTGGGACTCTGCTCCTTAAGGTCCAGGTTAAGCGGCGCCGTGTCAGGAGAGGACTTCAGAATGTCCGCGACCATGAGTACTGGGGGTCCGAGTGGAGGATGGGGCACTGGACGATCTCCGAGAGGGCGTCCTTCATCTCGTCTGCTGTGCGGCGCCGGAGCTGCAGCAACCCGAGCAGCAGCCGAGCTTCACCGCCCACGAGAGGCCGTGGAAGCAGAGGCGGGTGTTGTCCGTGACCGCAGCCGTGAGCAGGGTCGCCGTGCTGGGCGGCGCCCACAGCTCGTCTGTGGCTCCCAACTTGTGCAGGCACTGCCCGCGTCGCTCCGCCGCACGGACGCCATCACCGGCTGCCGCCACCGCCCAGCCGGCGTCCTATGAAGACACCTACGCGCCCAGGCGAGGACCCCAACATGGCTGCGCCCACCGGGCCGCGGAGGCCGAAAGATTCCCTTATGAGAATGACTTTAAAAACTATTAAAAAGAAAAAGGGGAGAACATTTATTCTTGAAGAGAAGGCCTCTCAGAAAAATACAGTTGTACCCAGGTTGTATTTTGCAAACAACCTATATATTTAAATCTTCTCCTAAGGGAGGCCAAGGAAGAGTCTTACCACCCTCAGGGCTGGAGACACAGGGCTTTGTCTTACTAAATGAAAGTGGTAGGCTTGAAAACTCGAACCTGGAGAACCATCTTAGAGTCTCTCCCAGTAGGTAGAGAAGGGCCCCTCATCCGTGGGGACAGGAGGAGGTTATGACTCACAGGAAGTAAGTGAGGCTCTCCCAGGGCCCTGCAAGTTGAGATGAGGCAGAGAAGGCCCTCTCCCCTGTTCTCCCCGATTTGGAACTTGGGGGGAAAGTTGCTTCTCAGGCTCAACAACAGCACCTGATCATGCGCCACCCTTCAAAGGGAGTTCAGTGATGTTGGATGGTGGTCAGGGGTTACTGTCTCTGAGCCTTGGCACAGAATGAAGCTTCTCATGGTTCCTGAGTGGGTAAGGTAGGCCCCCAAGTGGAGATCCAGCAGTCCTTCCATGGGGCCTGCTGTGGAGCAAGGTGAGGTGTCCACTGAGCCAAGGGTCTGTCAGTGAGAGCTGGGGAGGCCGGGCTGACTTATGAGCACCTGGCCAAGCCAAGAGACCCCAGGCTCTGAGTTCTCCCAGCAGGGCCTGCTGCTACCAGCAGGAGGTAGACAGCCAGGAGACCACTCACCACCCAGGGCCACCCTCTTCTACCCACTCCACCCCCTTCTACCCACTCCACCCCCAGGCCATGAGGAAAGCCACACCCACCCTCTAGTAAGCCAGAACATACTTGGAGGGGAGCTGAGAGGCTGAACACCGATGGATAAAACAAATGCAATAAAATATTAAATTAATATTGGGAGAATCAGGGTGAATTCTTTGTACTATTCGTGCAGCTTTTCTGTGAGTTTGAAATTATCAAAATAGTTTTAAATTTTAATAATGTTCTCGTATTGAAACATTGAGGTTTTTTATTTTTATTTTTTTCTACTCCAGCATAACTTATTCTGACAATTGACAGTCTCGTTTTTGAGATGCTGTGTTCTCTAGGCCTTCGTGACACCTCACACTCCTGATTTTGAGAATGTTGGATTTTGTCTAAGCCCTGTGATCCTGGAAAGGAGCCGAGGTTAAGAAAGTCACCTCCCCCATGCTTTGTGTTCTAGAAAACTTACTGCAAAGAACTACCTTCTCAAAGGACTTAATTAAGACTCATAGACGCCCCCTTGTTTACCAATGCTGAGGACAGATACGTACAGACCCTCCAAATCCACATTTTTGGCCTCCTAAGTGGTTAGCTGACCTGCTTTTCCCCATTGATTAATCGGAACAAAATGGGTTAAGCTTCTCTCCTCCCCTGAACTTTGGCCCATTCTCAGCCTGAACCAGCCTCCTGAGGAGGCTGCCCCAGGGTAAAACATTCTCTGATCTACTGTCCAGTCCTGCCTCCCTTCCATCCTACTTCCTTACTCTGGCTCTTGTCTTCTTTACTCCCCTGTTAAAACCCTGTTTGCCCAGCTCTTGGGAGCTGGCAGATCTTAAATCATAACTTCGTTCTACTGCAGGGGTCCCCTTCCTGTCCTGCCCTTGCAATAATCCTTTTAAACAAAGTCTCTCCTTACTAAATCCAGTTTTATTTTCATGTGACAATTTACTCCTACTTTTCTTCCCTCCTCCTGTTCCTTCCTTGGTCATTTTCCAGCTTCTTCCCTACCTTTACTCTAAATGTAGGGGCTTTTCAGGGCTGGGTTCTGATTCACGTCTCTGCTTGCTTCCCTTCCCACCTATGTGATTGGGTCCATTCTGTTGGCTTTCACATGCAGGTTGCCTTCCCCAACATTAATCCCTCCTTACCAATGGAACCCTGTTGTGCCCAGGGTGTTCTTGTGCACATTTAACATTGCTCATCTCCTGGGCTCTTGGGCATGTAGGGATGACTGTAAGACTCAGTTCTGCCCAGTGAGTGATAAGCAGAACTCTAGTAGGTGGGTCTTCCAGAAAAGCAGCTGTTTTCCTGATCTTAAAAGTGGTGAGGGGCATGCTCAGTTATGATCTGCCTTTTGCTTTATTCTTTTTTCCTTGAGTGGGACACAGATGTGATGCTTTGAAATGTTACAGCCACTTTGTGACCATGAGGGTAAAAGCCACAGGCAAAGCATGTATGGCCAAGAAGGAAACCACAAGGAGGCTGGGGACTTGATGACTTCCTTGAGTAGCTGCCTACACTTCTTCTTATGTTGGAAAAATAAACCACTATCTGGTTAAACCACTGTAGTTGGGTTTCTAGTGCATGCAGCCAAATGCAAGTCTGACCTAACTTCCAAATATGTATCTCTATTCCAGACATCTCTGTTTACTTGCTACCTCTCCCACTTAGGTATCTTAAAACTCACTCCTCTTCTTCTCTCCCACCAATCCCCCACATCTGCTCCTCCAGTGTTTACCATCCCCTAAATGCTGTCTAAGTAGTTTCCCCAGAATTCTTAGAAAGGGAGCTTTATTTATTTAAGAAAATATCTTGGCATCAAGTGGGAGGTGAACCCCTGAGGGCACATATCAGAAAATTAAAGAAATAGATACAGTGCTTTACAATGGAACAGGATTTTGAGGATAGGGAAAAGTAAGGAGGGGAAAATGTTTCTTGTAGCTGGATAATGCAATATTTTCACATATGTTTCCAGGTGGATAAGCTGGAAGCAGAATTCATCCTTACTCTCTTTCAACAAAGCAGCCCTTTTCTCCCTCCTCGTGTTCCTCACTCCCTTTGGGTGGTTCTTAAGCAATGACAACAGAATCCTCCAAAGCTTCATCCTTGGTAGGAATAGCCTCTGAAGCCCACAGTCACAGGTGGTGGTTTACTCCAACACAGCCTCATCACAAACTCCAGTACAAGCTATAAACTTTCACCCCTACATGGCGAGCTGCTCTCTCATCCCCTCCCGCAACAGGACATGGTCACTATTCCCTCTGAGGGTTTGTTCTTGGTACCAAATACTGCCTTACTTCATTTTGTGGGAAGGAGTAGAGAGCCACTTAGACTGCCTCAGGGAAACAGAAGATTATCATGCACCTGACACTTCTTTTTTTCTCTGTTTATAACCCTTGCCTTTTAAGAAAGGTAAGTCCTGTTTGGTTGTTTTTCTTCTACTGAGCACAGGATGTGGTTATGTAAGGGGACCTGAATGACTCTGCATAATAATACTTGGAGAGGAATTTGGCATCCCCTTGCTGGGGAAGGAAAAGGAGCTAGTGGGAGGTCCATGGCCACACTCTGTGACATAACCTCACCTCCAGAGCCCCACGATCCTTTGATCATGTCAGCCCAACCCTGAAATAGTGAATATTCACAGATGACTTACAGAAGCCAGGGATGTGGATTTGATTCTCATGCATCCTGGTCAGCATTCCTCTGAATGTCCTTTCAGTCTGAATATTTGTGTCTTTATTCAGATCTTGAAAATTTTCTCTTATTTATTTCCTCTGTTTTCTTTTATTGGGATTCCTTCAAGACTGGTGTTAGATTCTTCAAATGGTTCCTTGTTCTCTCTTAACTTCTCTCCCGCTCTCTCCATCCCTTTGTCTTTTTACCCTTATATATCCTAGAATTTAGCCTTTCAAGATTTTGTTTTTTGGAAGTCTTTTTAAAAAAAATCCCAAAACTCTTAATCTCCACTTGTTCCTTTCTCATAGCTGTTATTTCTGATGGAGGCAATGTGTTCTCAGATCTCACTAAGAAACTAATAAATGTTCTTAAAAAGTGTTGTATTTGATGAATCATCTCAGTTTTCTCCAGCGTCTGTTTATCTGTTCGTCTTGAGTCCTTTTTTTTCTTTTGAATACTTACTCTACACTGGCTGAGGATCCTTGCTTGGCTGCCCACGTTCATGTGTGATGAACTAGAATAGGTGTCTGGAGTGACTTTTCTTTGCAGATGTAAGTCGGGTGGCAGGTTAGAGTATCATCCAATAAATGTTCATTCCCTCACCTGCTAGCCTCCATGAAGGAAACCTGATCCCTGTTGTGTCCCCTCTCCTCTTGGGTGTCCTCCCCAGCGAACAGGAGCTGCTGGCACTCAGTTCTCCTTCAGCTCTGCTGCTGGGGAGACCAAGTTGAAACAGGACCTGCCAATGTCACCCTCTACTAATTACCATCTCCTTAGCTAAGAAAACGTATCTTCCTAAAGCATATCTATATGATATTCCCTTATGGTCACAGTTTCCTAACAACAGGAAAGGGTAATATAATAAAATGTATGGGAGTTTGGTGCCTAAAAAGCTGATTTATATTCTACTACCAGTAGCCATGACCATCTGGTCAATTCACTTCTGTGGTTCTATTTCTCACATTTATAAAGTGAAAGGTTTAAAACACATTAATTATTCCCAAACTAGTGATTTGAACAATAATAAAGGTGATCCACATGGTATTTTAAAAGATGTTAAAAGCTATGACAAGGCCAGTCAAACCATTAGCTAATGACTGCAGTGAGTTTACTGGACTAGAATAAAACACAGGCAAGATGAATAACACAGAACGCTTGGGGGCGGTGAAGTGGGCCCCAGAGCCCCTGTGGACTCTGCCTGCCCCTCCTGCTGGGCTGTGGGACCTCAGTGACTGTCCCAGGCTTGTCGCCGTGTCCATTGCAGGTGGTGCAGAGGGGCTGAGAGGGACTCAGTGGTCACCATCGACAGAATCTTCTGGGACTCAGGAGGAATAATCTCTGAACTCAGGAGGAAATTCATTTATTCATACCAGGGAACTTACTACACATTTGGCATATTCCAAGCAACATGGAGATATAGAAATGAAAAGAATCAGGTCTCCAAGGGCTTGGAGTCTGATTCACTGAAAGAATCTTTAGTTTCCAGAAGCACAAGACAGACCCAAGAGGGCTGTGGTGGCAAAACAAACAGCAAAGCAGAGCTGCTCAGAGGCATCTGTGCTTGGGGACTGAGAGAGAGGACCCAACGGGACAGGAGGCCCTCACTGACTCCAGACGCTACACTGCAGGATGGAGGGGGGACGTGGTTTCTCACCAGCTCTCCAGGTATGAAAAATATATAGAACAATCAGGATGCTTCTAGCTGCAAGTACCTGAAGGCCTTAATAGGGGGTGACATTTGTTCAACAGAGATAAATCTTAATTTGAGCTCCAATTGGCTTAAACAGTCAGGAGTTTATCGTCTCACAAGACAAGAAGTGGAGTAGGGTGGTTTTGGGTTTGGTTCATCCAGCAGTTCAATGACATCATCTTTGATTTTTTCCCCCCATTCTTTCCATTTTTCCTCTCTGGTATTCGCACCTGCACAGAGCCAGGTGCAGGCGGAGAGACAGAATCTTCCTATGTCATTTTTTAAGGGCAGTGAAAACAATTCTTAGAATCCCCTGGGCAGATTTCCCACTGAATCTCATTGGCCAGGATTGTGTCACATCCCCATGCCTAAACCAATCACTGGCAATGGGTCTGGGAGTCCTGGCAGGCCTAGACCAATCAGAACTTAACCTTGAGTCTCATAGGGGAGGGGTGGATGCAGGCATGAAACCAGAGTTCGTTAGTGTGGAAGAAATGGGACAGGAGCAGGGAAGGCTCTAGATAACTAACAGTGTTTGCTACAACAATGTTCTTAACTTTTCTGTAACTTAAGCTCCATTTTGTCTATTGATAGAAAATATAATCTTAATTCCTTGTAAACTCATTTTTATGAAATATCCTCTTCTTCCTTCTCCCTGAACACCTGGCCTGTGTAATATCAGGACATAGGGGAAGGGTGAGGGAGGCACATGTTTTCTTTTTTTTTAATTCATTTTTTAATTGTGGTAAAAAATACATAAAATTTACCATTGTAACCATTTTTAAGTGTACAGATAATAGTGTTAAGTATATTCATGTTGTTGTGAAACAGATCTCCAGAACTTTTTCATCTTGCAAAATGAAATCCTATATCCATTGAACAACTTCTCATTTTATCCTTCCCTGAGCCCCTGACAACCATCATTCTGTGATTTTGACTGTTCTAGATACCTCATACAAATGGAAAAAGACAATATTTCTCTTGTTGTGGCTGGCTTATTTCAGTTAGCATAATGTCCTCAAGGTTCATCCATGTTGTAGCATGTGTTCGGATTTCCTTCTTTTTTAAGGCTGAATAATATTCCATGTATGTATATACCACATTTTCTTTATTCATCTGTTGCTGGACACTTGGGTTGCTTCTACTCCTTGGCTATTGTGGATAATGCTCCTATGAACATGGTAGTGCAAATATCCCTTAGAAATCCTGCTTTCAATTTAGACATAGACCCAGAGGTGTGATTCCTGGGTATACAGTAATTCCATTTTTAATTTTTTGAGGAACCTCCATACTGTTTTCCATAGTGACTATACCATTTTACATTCCCATCAACAGTACACAAGGGTTCCAATTTCTCCAAATCCTTGCCAACATTTGTTATTTTTTGGTTTTTTGATAGTGACCATCCTAATAGGTGTGAGGTGGTATCTCATTGTTGTTTTGATTTGCATTTGATTTTGAGCATCTTTTTGTATCCTTTTAGGCCATATCTCCTTGGGAGAAATATCTATTGAAGTCCTTTGCCTATTTTTAATTGTTTTTGTTGTTGTTGTTGTTGTTGTTGAGTTGTAGAAGTTCTCTATATATTCTGGATATCAACCCCTTATCAGATATATGATTTGCAAATATTTTCTCCCATTCCATAGGTTCCCTTTTCACTCAATGGATTGTTTCCTCTGATGCACAGTTTTTAAGTTTGATGAACTCTCATTTTGGCTTTGTGGCCTGTATTTTTTGTGTCATATCCAAGAAATCATTGTCAAATCCAATGTCATAAAGGTTTTCCTACGTTTTCTTCTAGGAGTTTTATAGTTTGGGGTGTTATGTTTTGGTCTTTAATCCATTTTGAGTTAATTTTTGAATATGGTGTAAATCTAGGTCCCACTTCATTCTTTTGCAGGTGGATATTTAGTTTTCCCAGCAACATTTGTTGAAGGAGACTGTTCTTTCCCCCACTGAGTGGTCTTGACACCCTTGTTGAAGATCATTTGAGCATATATGCAAGATTTATTTCTGGGATCTCCATTTTGTTTCATTTATCTATAATATCTGTCTTTATGGCAGTACCACACTATTTTGATTACTATAGCTTTGCAATATGTTTTGGAATCAGGACATGTGAGGCCTCCACCTTTGATCTTCTTTTTTCACGATTGTTTTGGCTATTTAGGGTCCCTGGGGATTCCATATGAATTTTAGGACATATAAAGATTTTAGGACAATAAAAGAATTTTTATTCTTTTTGAAGCTATTGTAAATGGATTTTTTTTTTCTTTACTTAATTTCCTTCCTGGATTGTTCATTGTTAGTCTACTTTAGTTATGACTGAGATTATCAGTAGCCTTAGGACCCACACCACACCCCCTTGTCCCAACTATGGGACCCTCCCGGTTTCTCCCTCCCTTTCCTTCTTCTGGCTTCTGTGCCCATCTCAGAGGCACAGGAAGGACTGCAGCTTTCTGGGACCACAGAAAACTTGGAGAAGTCTTGGGTCCTCTACCTGGACCTCCATGCAGTCTTTTCTGCTCCTGAGCACCTGTGTCATGACAGAACAAGAACCTTTGAGAGCCTGTAGTCCCCAGGGTCCCAGGCAGGAGGGGGCATGTCCTGTTTATTATTTGGGATTCTACCACCCCCTTAGGGAAGCTGGGAGAAGAGGGAGACTGTGGGGCCCTGGGCTCTTCCATGAGACTCAATGCCAGCACCTCATTCTGTTGATCTCCTCTTGCACTCTCCTCTCACCCATAACCTGGAGAGAGTTTTGCAAATCTTGTCCCTGATGGGGAGACACTGACTCAGCTCTTACCTAGTTTTTCTGTCTCACATCTAAAGTCTATCTGTTTTAAATGTCAAAGGAAAAAAGTTGGAAGGCTTTACTATTTCTGCTGGGAAGTTTCCAAGGGGAGCAAAGGCTACCTGGGCTGCCGCTCAGCCTGAATGTGGGTAAGTCAGGGTGAAAAGGAGGGCAGGAACACAGTCCTTCCTTCACTAGGTCACAGGTGGGCACTGACGTCTCAGCAGCCTCCCTGCCTGGGTCCTTCTGTCTTGGGCTCATCACTTCCCACAGATCAGATGAGCTGATGGAGGAGGACCCTGAGTCAGGGTAAGTTCTTAGCTTAAATTCTGCAGCAGTGATTGTCCAAGTGTGGTCCTGGGGGCTCATGAGGTCAAAACCATTTCATAATAATACTACAATGTTGCCTTTTCAGTCTCTTTCTATCACAAGTGTACACTGGAGTTTTCCAGAAGCTGCATGAATGATATATAATATTGCAAGGGATTGAATACAGAAGCAGATATGAGAACCCAGCTGCCTTCTATTAAGCCATTCTGTTTATTCTGTTAAAGGGAATTGCCAAAATGTAAAAAAAAAAAAAAAAAAAAAAAGCCACTCTTCATGAATTGTTTTTGCTTTGCAGAAATATAGCTATTTTCATAAAACTGTGTTATTTATGCTAACATGAAATGTTTAATTTTGTTATTTTAAAAGAAACTGATACATCATTTAAAAAAATTTCTCCACTGTAATTTCTAAATAGAATAGAACTAACATAACAAAAGGTCTTTGGGTCCTCAGTAATTTTTACAAGTGTGAAGGGGTCCTGAGACCAAAAGGTTTGAGGACCGCTGCCCTCTCCAGGAGGGCTGCTGCTTTTTTCTGGTGGCTTTACAGAAGCCACTGTCCTTCAGTTCTCCTGCCCTCCAACCACTTCCCCTCCGAGCGTGCAGGCTGCTCCGCTGCCGTGACTGTCCCCTGCCGGCAGCTCGGCGCCAGCACGGCCACACGAGGGCAGCCCTGCGCCCCCGTCGGCCCTCGCGCCGCCTGCAGGAAGGAGCAAAGGTGATGCCAGGTCCTTGCTCTGCGGGAGGCCCGGGTCCCCGCTTCTCCCAGGCGCCAGGAGAGAGGCCCAGGCCAGAGCCCGATCACACCACAGGGCGGACATGCTTGGCGAATGAACTGTACTTCCCTGTCGTGCAGATGAGCAGAGTCCCGTTTGCCAGATTCCCGGCTTTAACCCGGATGTGTTAGTCCTTGTAGCCGCTGCCCGCAGGGAAGGAGCAGCGGGCACCACGGACCATGAAGGAGCACGTGGTTCTCATGCGGCAGAGCGGTGGGGAGAGAGAGGGAGCCCCTTTTATTTAGTCTTGGAGGACGGTGGAGGTAAAGGGAAGAGGAGAGGTTTTACCGAAAACTAGGGCCTCCTTTTTTTTTTTTTTTTTTTTAATCAGAACAGGTCATAAACATCTCTAGCAATGGAAAACAAAGCCTTGCAGTCATTTAATGCAGAGATAATATCTCACTTCCTGTTAGCCAATGGCTCCTACATCCTCTCCCAACAACCTCGAAGCAACCTGGCGTGAACGAGCTGTCTCAAATGTTGGACAGTGGAAAGGGCATGAGCTCTGAAGTCACAAGACAGGGGGTTCAAGTCCTGATCTGTGTCTTTCCCGCTCACTATAATGCCAACCGCACATTGGTTTTTTTACCCTAGATATTTATTATGGTGTTGAGTCAACTCAGTGATACATAGAAAGCAGTCTCTGCTAAAGTATGGTCTACTGGCTAAGAAGAGTTAGCTGTGTGACCTTGGGCAAGCTGCTTAACCTCTCTGAGGTTTTAGTTTTCTCAACTGTAAAAAAGGGATAATAATGTCACAGGGTTGCTGTGAGAATTATGCGATACAATAATATTAAGTATCTAAAGTGCTTCATTCAGTGCCTGACTTATAGTAAGTGCTCAATAAACAGTGGCTATAAACATCACTGCATTTGAAATTCACAAGTTTTTCAATGTCCCAGAGTCAGATAGAATCTTAGATTTAATTCGATGTTTTCAAAGTGTGTTCAAAATACTTTCTCTCCTCAACATGTTCCAAGATAAAGGGTTCTGTGGCCAAGTATGATGGGAGGTTTAACATTCAGGGTTGTATATTAAAGGCTCAGTGAGGCCACAGAATAAAGAAACCTGTTGAACTTTGATTATTCCAACCTTTGTCAAACTGATTTGACTGCAGAACCTTCCATGTTGCAACATGTCCTGGCTGTCTGCCCAATGCAGACATCTGTCCTATGATGCCTCCCATAAGTGATCATGCACACTCTGCTTGAACATCTAGAAACAGAGCTCGATCACCATGAACAATCGTAACAGCTAATACGTAACATTTTGCTATATGCCAGGCACTATGATAAGCAAGCGTCATGCATTATCTCATTTAATTCTTATAACAATACCAAGAAATAGAGAGTTATCATCTCCTTTTATGGGTGAAGAAACCCGGGTTTAGAAGAACTAAGTAATTTGCCCAAGGTCACATGGCAAGAAAGTGCCAGAATGCAAATTCAGGTTGGTCCAATTCTGGAGCCCAGCATTACCCACCACCTGCACAGCTCCTGCAACCCACTGTGTCACCCCTCACTATTGGAAAGTGCTTCCTTGTATTGAGCTGAAATCCAATCCAATTCCAGTCACTTCCTTTCTCCCAGGTGCACATACGTCAGTTTCAGTTCTAAATATCTTTTGTCATTGTTTCCAGAACTGTATCATCAATTCTGTTCCTTTTTCTCTGGACTTGCTCGAGTACTTCTGCATTCCGTTTGGACTAAAAGTCTCAAAAACTGAACACAATTCTGTCTACTCCACTATAATATGATAGTTGCATTTGTAGGAAGTCATACATTATCAAAACACATGATATAAGAACTGAATTTTTTAGAAGAGAAAAAAGACAGGGTTAGAAGATCAAAAGTTTTAGATGTACAATAACAACATTATCTTGTAACTGTACATCTAACAGGAATTTTGATAACAAAGCTGTTTTTCATAGCTCTACTAGTATTGCTATAAAACCTAAACATCAGCCAGGTATGGTGGCTCACACCTGTAATCTCAGCACTTTGGGAGGCCGAGGTGGGAGAATAGCTTGAGGTCAGGAGTTCAAGACCATCCTGGGCAACATAGCAAGACCCTGTCTCTACAAAAAAATTTCTAAATTAGCTGAGTTTGGTGGGTGTGTCTGTAGTCCCAGCTACTCGGGAGGCTGAGGCAGGAGAATTGCTTGAGCCCAGGAGTTTGAGGTTGCTGTGAGCTATGATGCCAGCTCTAGATGTTTACCTGAAACACAAGTAAAAATATTAAGTAGAGCAGGGACCTGCTCCTGCCACTGGAGTACACACTCTGGATTGGAGGTGGTCATTCAAGGAATATAAACCACCTGTGTTTATAACTTGGTGCACAATTTTATTCTTCAGTATATGTGAGTGCCATTGAAGAACTTTGTCAAATACCTTTTGAAATCAAGATGGCCTAGATACATGCAGCATTGCCCTGCTTAACCAGCCTAGTGGTTTTTGTTTTTTTTTTTCAGGAAATGAGTTTGTTTGTTTTTTTCTATTTGGAAAAACAATACATGCCCATTGTGGCAAAATGCAGGGAAGTACCTAATGGAAATTAATGATGACCAGTCATTCTGCCATCTCGAGGTAACTACTATTAACACGTCAGCATATTTCTTTCATCTTTTTTCTGTGCTGATATTTTTCACATCACAAAGAGTAGGTTCTCTGTTACATCCTGCTTTCTTGTTTTAATTCTTTTAAAAATTTTTTTAATTGACAAAAAGTGTATATCTTTATCATTTACAACATGTTTTGAAATATGTATACATTGTAGAATGCTAAATTGAGTTAATTAACATGCATTACCTCACATATGTGTCATTTTTTGTAGTAAGAACACAAAATATACTCTTAGCAATTTTCAAGAATACAATACGTTATTAACTATGGTCACCATGCTGTACAATTGATCTCTTGAACTTATTCCTCTCATCTAACTGGAATTTTGTATCCTTTGACCAACATCTCTCCAACTGTCCCCCTGCCCCACAAGCCCCTGGCAACTACCATGCTACTCTCTGCTTCTGTGAGTTTGATTCTTTAGGATTCCATATGTAAGTGAGATCATGCAGTATTTGTCTTTCTGTGCCTGACATTTCACTTAACATAATGTCCTCCATGTTCATCCACGTTGTCTCAAATGACAGGACCTTTTTTTAAAGGCTGAATAGTATTCCAATGTGTATACACAGCACATTTTCTTATCCATTCATCCATCGATGGGCACTTGAGTCCGTATCTTGGCCATTGCGAATAGCGCTGCAATGCACATGGGCGTGCAGGTATCTCTTTGACAGCCTGATCTCATTTCTTTTGGACATATACCCAACAGTGAGATTATTGGACCATGTGGTAGTTCTATTTTTAATGTTTTATGCTTTTTTTTACAATATTTCCTAAGTATTTTCTTACATTGTTGAACACTCCTTGAAAACAATTTCAAAGGCTGTATAATTCCTTGTATCAATGGTTAATAATTTACACAGCCATTCCCCTTCTGCCGTACTTTTAGATTGTATCTTAATTTTTTGCTTTTATAAATAAGGCTGTGATGAACATCTTTTTGTGCAAAATAACTTTGTCCATAGTTTGCATTGTTTCCTTGGATAAACATCCTGAAGAAGTATTATTAGGTCTAAGAACATGAACATTGTTACGGCTCACTCTTTCAAAAGAGGAAATAAAGTTAGCCTAGACCACGTGCTGGCTCGTAGTGGTCAATTCCTTCCCTGATGAATGTTCGGGCCCACGCATTTCATCCTCTCTTAGCCACTCATCAAATAGCCACTTAACGTCGAATTCACCAGTGTGTACTTTTTAGATTCCAATTTCTTAGCCTTTTTAAAAATCAGGAAGACATTGCCTGCCTCTTCAGTCTTCCAGCTGCATTTCTGTTCACTAAAGTTCCTCAAAGATGAAGTTAACTGATCTGTGAGCTCCTTCAGTACCCTTGGATATAATTTATACAGGACAGAAGGGAGCCCCTCTGGGGCGGCAAGGTGCATTCCTACGACCTTCCTCCATACTTGGCGCTTCCATTCCTCTTCTGAATATTGTTCCTGGGATTCCCACCCTGATTAGCATTCTCCTTAATAAGGGAAACCAAAGGAGTGTGTCGCAGAGACTGTTAGCAATGGGACAAAATCCATACTGTCCTCTACTTTCTGGGCACAGCTGGAGGGCATTTCCCGGGTCCCCTGAGGCTGGCTGTGGTTGTGTGATTGAGGTACAGCCAATGGAGCATGGCAGAAATGATGTGTGCCACTGCCAGCCTGACCGTTGAGAACCCCACATAGAGTGGAGATGCCATCCAGGGCACCCTTGCAAGTCACGTGATTAAATGCCAGAGCTTTTGTCAGCCAGTGTGGAAGAGGAGCACCCTGTTGACCCATTCACCCAACTACGACTGTTTTTCCCTTTTCCCTCTCTGGGATCATTTGCAATTAGAACCTCATTTGGTTCAGCAGTCTTGCCTTTAGTGTTAAATCATGAGATCGAGCATGCCTAACTCCCCCCAAATAGCTTGAGATCCTCCTCCCTAATTCCTAGTACAAAGTCACGCTGTCCTGCACTCCTGGATGGCAGCAAGCTTCTCTCGCTGTTACCTTACAAAGAGATTCCCCTTGCTGTGCAGCATTAGACCCATGTGGTGCTTCTCTTCATCATTTTCTCTGCTTTCTGAGAAATGGAACTGCCATTTTGGCAAGAATTTAGCAGAGATTGTATTTAAATTTTAACAGAGTACGGAAAACCATTTGTAGCCACAATTGTCTGCTGCATAATGAAGGTGGTTGTTCTTGCAGAACGGAACATCCTGCTCTGAAGCTTGGTGAGTTTGGGCGGCTGAGCTTGGGCACAAGAAATGGAGATAAAGGACTCTGTAGAATAAAGTGGGAAGAATTGGGGATTCTGGAGGCGAGACAGAGGGGAAGGGCTGAGGAGGAGAGGTGGGAGGGTGACCACTCCGTGAGGGACAGGAACCGGCCCACAAAAATCCTCATGGGCTGCGAGGGCTGAAGCACTTTTGAGGACTGAGGTGTCTACTGTCTGATGTGAAGTAGTCGCACAGACTCTGTGTTCTGCTGCGGGGCTGTGTGGCGCTGGCCGGGGCGGCACGCAGGTGGGGAGACCGTCTGCAGACCGCACTCAGCAGATGCGAAGGACCAGAGGTGACTAAATGTGAGCCTCGTCCTGCCTTCTGCCCGGGGCCCCCTCCTGAGAACTGGCCAAAATTTTAGGAGGTCTTTAGACTTCTGCAAGGTAGAGAATAGAAGTTTGAACCAATCTTATCTAGGGAGGCTCCCCTGACATCTCTCTGAGTAACGTAATAAATATAGCCATTAGGAAAATACTACTACTGATAATATCATAAAATAAAATTAAGAATTAAGTAGGTAGGTAAGGAATTTTGCCCTTTGCAACGCCGAGGCGCAGAGAGATTACATTATGTACCTAAGGGTGTGTGCTGGCAGTGCTTGGCTCTGCTCTCAGGTTCTCTGGCTCCTTCTCCCTGTCCTCACTCCTCGACTGGGCAGCGAGAACAGTGTTGCCGCTGCAGCCGAGGGGTAGCTCCTCGCCCCTCTCTCCTGGGCCTACAAGGGCTCCGCTCCTGCCTGAGCAGCTCCCTCGGGGGCCTTTGGGCGGATCAGTGACTAGTCCTGTGCAGTGGGAGTGAGGAAGCGGTTCCTACCACCTTGGAGACAGATTTTTCCTAGTAAGGGGAAGCACACGAGAAACAAGTTCATTAATAAGTTCCTTGGCGGAACATGAAGATATTTTATCTAATGTCAGAAGGTTTTCTTTGTTCCCATCAAAGATTTACGCCCAAACAAGATGGATGAACCAAAGGTGGGGAGACCCCGGAGCCACCCGGGCACCCAGAGGGGAAGAGTTTGTCGATCTGACCCACTGTTCTCCTCTTTTCCAGATAAGGACGCGTGTTTGCGTGTTGACTGGTGAGGGGAGGAAGTTTCCTGAGTGCAAAGTGCCAAAGCGCAAACCCTGAGATAAAAAGTCATAAATAGACCCAGAGCCTGACCCAGAGCCAGGCTCAGTGTCCTTGGGCTGGTCGGATTTGCAGGCCGGGTCCCAGGTTTGGGGGAGGGGGGTGCTGGGGCTCAGCAGCTGCTGTGGAAATTTCCATGGGCTGTCCACCAGCTCTCTTGGGAAGCTCTGCCATCTGCATGGCACGGGGAGGATGTGCCATGTCATGGGTTATGAAAGAGGCACAAGACATGGTCCCAGCCCACGAGGAGCTAAGTCCCTAGAGAAAAGCCTCAGGAATGCTTGCCAGGGAAGCAAGTGAACAAACAAGTTGGAAAATCTGAAAGTCGTAAATAAGGTCAAGGGATGGAACCAGTCAAGAACAAATCAATATCACCTTCCAATTGTTAATATCAGAGCCCCGTTTCACCTTCTAAGGAAAATGTTGAAAATACAAACTTCACATTAAAGGAAAAGCTGATTTTATTAATTTACTAATAAAAGGGTGAGAGACAATATATTAATTTTTTGAAAGAAAAAACAAACTTTTTACAATTTATTACTACTTGCCAGAGTTTGATGTACTCTTAAGAATTCAGGTTAAAATTACAAAATCATCTTTAATGTAAAAATCAATGAGAAATTATCCAAAGACATCTAGTTCCATGTCTTGGTAATTGTTACCAAAAGCTTTAGAGTGTGTAATTTTATAAAATCAGATGTTGCAACCATCCCAGAAAATGGGGGTGTGTTTTCCCCCCTAATAAGATTTAGGTCGTGTGTGTGTGTGTGTGTGTGTGTGCACGAGCGTGTACACACGTGTGCATGTGCAGCGTGTGAACCTACAAGGCTCACCACAAGGCTGCCTTCCCAATGCACTGGTTAGGATGCCTTTCTTGCAAAGTAAGAGAAACCATGAAGAGGATTTATTAGTTCACATGGCTGAGAAGTTAAATGAAATGTTTTAATCAGGGCTCCAGCTCCATTGCTCGTGATTCTCTCTACCCTGTTCCCTTTTGTGGGCCAGATTCCTTTTCAGGCTGGCTTAGTCATGGTTGCAAAATGGCTGTGAACAGCAACCCAGGCTACATCTAGTCTGGGGGAGAGAGAAGCTATTGCTTCTTAAGGCCATTGCACAGAATTCCTGAGCTTCTTTCTGACTGGACCACTCACTGTGGACCACTCAAGGTGGGCCTGCCACGTGCTCATCAGCTCAGGCTCAAAAACCTATCACCTTGGCAAGTGGTCTGAGACTGGCTTACATCATGGAGGTTCAGCCCTGGAGCTGGTGAGGCCAGTGCCACTCAAACTGATGGTGGCCACACAATGGGGCGGGGAAGAGGTGTTAGAAAGACATTCTCAATGTCTACCACACTTTGGTAGCAATTAAAAATAATGTTTTTTTTTCATTTAAGGGGTACTTTCTAAGTACAAGGCGCTATGGGAAATATAAAGATATGCAGTTTACAATGTATCAGGTATAAGAAGACAACCGACAAATAACAATACCCTATTAGATGTAGTGTGGAAAAGAGGCGTGCAAATGCTAAAACAAAGGATTGTGAAAGTAAGGCAGAGAGGTAGATTGCTTCTGGTCCAGGTGATCAGAGAGGCACCACATAGCAGGTAACACTGGAATTAGGTGGTAAAGAATGAGAGGGACTGTAATGATTACAGGTGAGAAGGGAGGGCACAGGAGGCAGAGGAGCTTTAAGAGTCAAGCCCCAGAGGCAGAAAGCCAAGAATTGGAGAGGGGGCAGCCCAGGTTAACTGGAGCACAAGTTCTAGAAGCAGCAGCTAATGCAAGAAATGTTAGCCCAATACCAAGAGATCTCAGGGTTGAGATAATACCCAGGGACCTCGAATGAACAATAAGTCAGGGTGTAATGTGATGGCATCTTTATTTTGTCCCATAAAGAAAATGGGCCTAAGCCCCCATTTGCCTGATAAGCGTGAAGTTCGTTATCTCCTCCCTGGGGCTCCCCAGCTCCTCCACTGTCCCCAGATCCAGGGGTGTACACGGTCCAAAGAGGAGTGGGTCAGTCGGACTTTCACATTCAGGCAGAGGCCACTGGTCTCTCGTCAGACTGGTGGCCGACACACATCCCCGGGACTCTCTGGCTCCTCAGGGAGGACAGTCCCATTCATGCCACTTTGGGCTTGGCCAAGATTGTTCCTCGCTAGGGTCCAGGGCCGTGATTTCAGAGCTCTGCTCTTTGGTTAAATTCACAGCTCCCCACCCACCAAGTGTCCCAGGGACTCTGGGTAAGAGGAGCTTGGGGTGTCCTTGTTGTGGTGTTATGGTATATATATGTAGGTTTCTGTCCAGCTCGTAACTCCCTTAGCCCTTGGTACGGTGTCTCGTTACAAAGTTGGGTGTGCTAGACCTCAGGAAACAGAATCTCTCTGACCTTCTCCTGCCCTCCCCCTTCACTTGTCCCAAGTCAGGACTCTAAATCTCCCCCATCTTTCTTTTTTTTTTTTTTTTACTTTTTATTACTTTTTTTATTTAGCGTGGTGGTGGGGGGTGTGTCTTCCGGTGAGGACTGGAAAAGCTGCTAGACAAATTCTAAAAGAGCTGTAACACTTCCCATCTTTCTGATTGTGAGTCGTAAGACCCTCATTACAGAGCGGGTCCCCACGCCATACCCTGGAGGCCAATCACATTTTGACGGTTGTTCATATAAACCCAAGAGGACTGGGTACAAAGGGCTTCCAGATAGCTGAACATATGGAGGGTCCTGGAGGGTGGTGCACACAGGGAGGGCACGGCAGCTCTGGAACCCTCCCCCATACCTCGCCCTATGCATCTCTCCATCTGCATCCTTTATAATAAACTTAAGTGTTTCCCTGAGTTCTGTGAGCTGCTCCAGCAAATTAATTGAGCCCAAAAAGGGGTTCGTGGGAACCCCAACGTGAAGCTGGTCAGTCAGAAGTTCCCAAGCCCTGACTTGTGACTAGTGTCTGAGGAGGGTGGTTTTGGGGGCTGAGCTCCCAACCTGTGGGATCTGACACTGTCCCCAGGTAGATGGCGTGGGGACTGACTTGGAGGACACCCAGCTGGTGTCTGCCACAGAACTGATGGCTCACTTGGTGGTGGGGAGGATCCTCCCCCACATTTGGTCACAGAAGTCTTCTGTGTTGGTGATCATTGTGGTGTGAGAGCAGAGGAAAAACATGGTCTGAGTATTTTCCCCAAAACACTTGCAGAAGCAGAACTTCTGTCCTCTGTCCTTCCCTGGGATCTATAGCACCAGGAGGCAGGGAGCTTTTCCTTGTCAGTTGTCCCTCTACACACCAGCCGTCCAGCAATCTGCCCTCCCTTCTATGGACTTCCCCCTGGTGTACCCTTTCCTGGCCACACACACTCTCCTGGGGGCTCTGGGGTGGAGGCACCTATCTGAAATGCCTTATCACGACCAGACACGACACGGTCTGACCTCTCTCATTGGTGCAAGGAAAGAAAACGAAACACAAAGTTCAAGCACCAATGGGACATTCTGCTCTACCAAGACTTGTAGATTCATGCCTCTTAGTCTCTTCCAGGGATTGCTTATTACACCCAGGGCAGCCAGGGCGTCCTGTGCTCTTTTATTACAAATTCACAGTGACATTTAACCTCCTTGGTCATTGGCAAAATCTGTGCCCTTGGTCTGTCCTCACGTTTAAGTTGAAGTTCTTTTCCTTGCAGCCACTCCACCTCTGCCTTGATGGCATTTCCTGCCCACAGGAGGCCCCGAAACCAGACTCGCTCTCTGTTTTGGATACACAGCACCTTTCTTCCCTAAGCTCTCCCCTGCGACCTCGCTCTCCTAACGCTGGCTCTGTGTACGCCACACAAAAACGCAGGCAAGAATTAGGCTCAGCTCACAGTTTCCAGCTTCTAGCATGTTTGCTCCTTCTCTAATTTACAAACTTGGGGCCCAAATCTGGAAATTACTCCAAAACTTACGTGAATTAAAACAAACAAAACTTTTTAAAAAAGTATCCAGTGACTGTCTGAGGGAGAACAAAGTAAAATATATTCAGCAACAGGGAAGGCTTCCCACACACACTAGAGGATTTAAGAATGGGAGAACGAATTGTATGCTCTTTTCAATACAATTAAGCCAGTTTTCTTTATGGGACAAAATAAAGATGCTATCACCTCGCACCCTGACTTTGTTCCAAGCTCCTTGGGTATTGTCACAACCCTGAGATCTCTTTATGTTGGGCTAACATTTCTTGCCTTAGCTGCAGCTTCTAGAACTTGTGCTCCAGCCAACCTGGGCTGCCCCTCTCCCCAAATGCTCTTTGGCTACATTGTGAGTCACGGCCAATGAGAGTCAATTCAATTTGGCTACTTCCGAATTCATGTCATGTAATCAGTTATCTTCCCTTAACGAAATCAACGTAGAACAGCTGCCGGGGGAGAGGCGGTTGTGCTGAGGGGGCTATTGGAAAGAAGGACATAAGGGAACTTTTTGGGTGGATAAAATTCTTCTATGTTTTGAGTGGGGTATTGGTTACATGATATTTTCATTTGTAACAATTTATGAACTGTAGATGTAAGATCTGTGCATTTTACTGTATATAAATTATATCTCAATTTAAATGTAGAAATGTTAAACCAATGATTATGGCATAATTGGCTAACGTCCATATGCTACAGTGTGTTGAAAAGAAATTAATCTGCAAAAGCAAAATAATACCCTATTGAGAAGGCAGACGTGTGCCACAAGCACAGGCTAGGAAAACGAAGAGAAAAGCCACAGACGTCGTTAAAGGGCTGAGCTGGGATGTTTCCAGTTTGGGGAGCTGAGCCTCTTCTGTAATGTGCTTAATCACTTCTAATTGTACAGTCAGCTAATTACAGTAATTAGTCTTGCCTTGGTTTAGCAGGGTTGGGAATTCCTTTAAATCATTCTTTTAGCAGGGCCTTTTTGGCTTGATTTTCCTAAGTCTGGTGACTTCCTCAGATGGTGGCCTGTGATGGTGCATTCTGGGGGCTCCAAAAATGATCTGTTTGCTGGGTTTTCACCGTGGAGCGTTTGGGCTATGTGGCTAGCCTTGGAGCCAGTGAGTCACGCATCTCAGCCCCAGAGCACAGTGAGAGCTCTTTGGGCTCTGCCCTGGCACGGCTCTTGGAGGACCAACCCAGCCTCGCGTAGGTCCAAGTTAATCACACTTTGAAAACAGGATTATTCTCTGCAGCACTGTTTGTAACAGCAAAAGAATAGAAACAGTCTGTTTGACAGGAGACTGGTTAAATAAATTATGGTTCATCCACATAACATACTACTTAAAAAAAAACAAACGAAACGCAAAGATGCTTTCTATGTACTGGTCTCCAAAAGAGCTCCAAGCTATGTTGTTACATGAAAAGGTAGAACGGAGTGCATAGTAACGCCATTTGTATAAAATATAAGAGTGTAAATTTGTATTTGCTTGTATATGTATTAATATAAAGAAACTTTGAAAAGAGACAAGAAACTTAATAACAGTGGTTATGTTTGTGTGGGAGAGTATGGAAGTGTGGGACATGGAAACTAAGAGGGAGATGGGAGAGGGATGGATGGATTTTCACTGCAAACCTTTTTAAAATAGATTTTGTTTTTTGAGACAGGGGTCTCACTATACTGTACAAGCTGGTCTCGAACTCCTGGGTTCAAGTGATTATCCCACCTCAGCCTCCTGAGTATTTGGGATTATAGGTGCTTGCCACCATGCTAAAAAAGATTTTTAAATAATCAAGTGAATGTATTGCCTAATGAAAGATTGAAATCAATTAATTAAAATATTCAAAGTTTTTGAAAATAGGAAAAGTTTTAGGGGAACAGGGAGCCCAGCATTTCCCAAAGTGTCATTTGTGGAGGTGTCATGGGGAATTTGTGTATTTAAAGCAGTAATGGACTCTGTTTTAATTTCTACTTTTTTATATTCAATGAATAAAAGAATTATTAAACAATTGTTTTCTTGTAATGACAGAACTGTCGGGGACCCCTGGGGCTGTGGGGCAGGCACACCAGGCAGCCGTGGGAACAGAGTCCAGGCCACGACTTCGTTGCTCAGGCATCTTCCTGCTTGGAAGCAACTCTTCTTGCACTGGTGGTTTTGACCATCACACAGTTTTAACTTGCTTTTATTCTTAGCCACATATTTAATTAGTACCCAAATGACTCAGGAATCAAAAAGAAGACTGATGTTGGACACAACTAGGCAATCATGATAATTATGATTCTATAAATGTGCCTCCTGACTTTTTCTCCATGTCTGGAAGTTGTGAGGGATCAACTTCTTAAATAGAAAATTAAGCTGTTCCACTTTAGAATCCAGTGTTAAAGAGAAAGTATTGCAACTAGTATATAAATGGGTTTTCCAAGTATTATGAAGACTACACTTTGACTTTTATTTAGAAATAAAAGATAAAATTACTAAAGTGAAGTAGTTGATTTTAGTGTGCAAAATGTGAGAATTTCACATATATACCTAGTATGGGTCAGTAACATCAAGTGATCTAAAAGCACTTGAATTACAATAGCATAAATTAGATGAAATTGCAGAAAATATGGTCCTTTTTCAGTTTTTCATTTTAAAATTTATAAATCATCTTCAGATATAAGTATGGTAACAATATAGTAAAAATAGATTTAAAAATAATTTTTTTTAAGAGACAGAGTCTCACTCTGTCACCCAGGTTGGAGTGTAGTAGCTTCATCATAGCTTACTGCAGCCTTGAATGCCTGGGCTCAAGCGATCCTCCTGCCTCTGCCTTCTAAGTAGCTGGGACTACGGGCACACACCACTATACCTGACTAATTTTTCTATTTTTTGAAGAGACAGGGTCTCAACTACATTGCCGAGGCTGGAGTGCAGTGGTGTGATCATAGCTCACTGCAACCTCGAACTCCTGGGCTCAAGAGATTCTCCTGCCTCAACCTCCTGAGTAGCTGGGACCAAAGGTGAGCACCACCATGGCTGGCTAATTTTTTAAAGTTTTTTGTGGAGACAGGGTCTCATTACGTTGACCACGCTTCTCTCAAACTCCTGGCCTCAAGCAATCTTCCCACTTCAGCCTCCCAAAGTGCTGGGATTACAGGCGTGAGCTGCTGTACCTGGCCAAAAATGGATTAATATATTATTGAATACATTATATGTATTACAATGTTGTGTTTATCATTCATTAAGCAAAAATAACAACTAAAATTATATAACACGTACTGTGATAGGCATGGTCTTAAGCACTTTGCACATATTAATTCATTTAATCCTCAACAATCCTATTAGACATATGTCCTAGTATTATTCCCAGTTTATAGAAGAAGAAACTGAGGCACAGAAAGGTTAAGTAACTAGCCCAACGTCACACAGTTTATAAGCAGCAGAGATGGAATTCTAACCCAGACAGTTTGGCTCCAGGGCCCATGTTCTTAACCGTAAGTATTTATTGAGCACTTACTATTTGTTGGTGACTGTTCTCAGTGCTGGGCATATAGGGTGAACCAAATAAAGTTTTTGCTTTCATGGAACTTGCAATTGGAAGGGACCGATGATAAATAAACTGGTAAGTAGGTATGTGTCAGGAAATGAAAAACACCGGGAGGAACAGTAAAGTGAGGTAGGGAATAGAGAGTCGCCTGAAGACAGGATAAAGGGACAGGATGGGTCATACTTCAGTAGGATGAGGAGGGAAGGACTCTAATGAGGTGACGTTTTGATAGAGACCCACATGAGTACGTGAGTGAGCCCTGAGGGTATCTGAGGCAAGGGCGTTCCAGGCAGAGAGAAGAGCCAGTGTGAAGTCTCTAAGCTGTGACTATTCTTGTTCATATGTAAGGAGGCTTTTTGGTTGGAGTAATATGAGGAGGGGAGAGCAGTTGAAAATGACATCTAAAAGCTACCTGGAGGTAAGATGATACTGAGTCTTGTAGAGCAATGGAAGGATTTGGGATTTTATTCTGAGTGAGATGCGAAGCCATCATAGGGGTTTGAGTTTAGAAATGATATGATCTGACCTTTGCTTTAAAACAAAGGATCACTGTAGGAAGATGTGTAGAAACAGAAGGCCAATTAGTTGGCTATTGAAATGATTCAGACGATAGCTGATGTTGGCTTAGCCTAAGGTGGTGGTGATACTGAGGTCAGAGTTGGCTGACTCGGGAGGTACTTTGAAGATGGAGTGGAAGAATTTGCTCATGGATCTGATGTGAGGTGGAAGAGAAACAGAGGAGTCAAGAAGGACACCAGGGTTTTTGCCCTGAGCAATGGAAGAAATGACGTGTTCTTAGGAGAAGGAGGAGAGTAGAACGTCCAGAGAACTAATTAAGATTATCTGTTTCAAGAATGAGGTGGGATGGTGTCAGCAAAAATGGCAGAGTAAAGACCTCTGAAAATTCTGTCCTCCACAAATACAATGAAAAAACTGTCCAACATAGTCAAAATAAACTTTTTTTCCAGAACTCTGCAAACTAACCAAAGGCTTGCAGCAACCTGGAGAGTGTTCACTGAAGAAAAATGGCTTAATCTTAGTAACAACAGTGAGGTTTCTGGTGATTTTACCTGCTCTGGTCTCACCTCCCACTCTTCAGCCATGAGGTAGCCTTGAAAAGTGACAGTCTGCATTCCTGCAGCAGCCTGGCTGCCCCCTGAGGGAAAAGAACAGACCTGGCAATCTATCAAAGGCTCATTCTCAAAGAACTGTCATTATTCTACCTGTCTGGTGGTTCCCTGAAAGACCCCACTTGCTAGGCTGTCTGTATTCGACATGACTTAAGCTCATCTCTTGTGAAAAGACTTTTTCCCAGGGGGTATGTGTCAAAAAAATTACACACGTTTTAACTTTGCAGCTGCCTAAGGCAGTGAATAACAGTTGGGGCAAACAACAGACTAGGCAAAAAGCTTAAAAGGAGTTACTGGGGAATAAGATGCCCACAAGGACTTTGAAAAGCTCCGACATAGTCCTTGGACTCTAGCAGACCATCCACATGCCAGGGTTGTGCACATGCCCATGAAAGACCTGAGAAGGCCCTCAGATCACATCTCTGACTGACCTTGAGGCTTTGTGCAAACAGGAAGTTACATTAAGGCAGAGCTGTCAACTGCCCAGCTGAGTGTTGAAGGCATGTTCTAACACATATACAGAGCCCCTTAGCAAAGACTGGATGATTTATTGGTTCCAGGCATTTAAGGATATCTCTGTTTTACCATTAGTTGACTTCTGAGCTGAGTAGAGACTTAAGTGGCCACGGATAACAAAAAGTACAGACTTTACAAATTAGAAAAGTCACTAAACAAACAAACAACAACAGGTATAACAAGCAGCAACAACTACAATCCCTGGGAAGGAGGAGAATCTGATTTCCAGAGATGTCAGCTTATATAATTTAAAACGTCCAGTTTTCAACAAAAAATTTATGAGACATGCAAAGCTACAGGAAAGTATGGACCATGCATAGGGAAAAAAACAATCAGTGGAAACATTTTTAGATAATGTCCTAGCTATTGGACTAACTAGGCAAAGACTTTAAATCAGCTATTTTAAATATATTCAGAGAGCTAAATGAAACCATGTCTAAAGAACAAAAAAATGTATGAGAATGATGTCTCATACAATAGGGAATATCAATAAAAAGAGAGAAATTGTGAAACATAATCAAACAGATGTCCTGGAGTTGAAAAATATAATCACTGAAATGAAAAAGCCCCTAGTCAGTCTCAACAGCATATTTAAGCAGGCTGGAGAAAGGATAAGAAAAATTGAAAATAGATCAATTGAGATTATCCAGTTTGAGGAATAGAAAGAAAAAAGAATGAAGAAAAAATGAACAGAGCCTCAGAAATCTGTGGGATCTATCAACCATACAAATATACATGGGAGTCCCAGAATAAGAGAGAAAAAGGGACAGAAAAATATTTGAAGAAATATGACAGAGAACTTCCTAATTTTGACAAAAATATTAATCTGCATGTCCAAGAAGCACACTGAATTCCCAACAGGATAAGCGCAAGGAGATTCACACCTAAACACATGATAATCAAACTATTAAAAGCCAAAGGCACAGAGAGAATCTTGAAAACAGCAAGAAAAAAGCAACTCACCATGTGTAAGGATCTTCAATAAAATTAACATCTGATTTCTCATCAGAAATTGTAGAGGCCAGAAGGCTGTGACATGACATAAAGTGCTGAAGAAATAAAAAAAATCTGCGAACTAAGCATTCTATACCCAGCAAAACCATCTTTCAGAAATAGGCTGGGCATGGTGGCTCATGCCTGTAATTCCAGCACTTTGGAGGTGGAGGTGGGAGGATTGCTTGAGACCAGGAGTTTGAGACTAGCCTGGGTAACATAGCAAGACCTCATTGCTAAAAACAAAAACAAAATTAGCCAGGTGTGGTGGCATGTGCCTGTAATCTTAGCTACTCAGGAGGCTAAGCCAAGAGGGTCGCTTGAGCCCAGGAGTTTGAAGTCACAGTGAGCTATGATTGCACCACTGCACCACTACATTCTAGCCAGCCTGGGTGACAAAGCAAGACCCTATCTCTAAAAAAAAAATAAAATAATATGTGTGTGTGTGTGTGTGTGTGTGTGTGTGTGTGTGTGTGT
>NW_012146079.1:5686948-5771835 GCF_000956105.1 Propithecus coquereli | reverse complement strand
TATGTGTGTGTGTGTGTGTGTGTGTGTGTGTGTGTGTGTGTGTATGAGAAATTTAAGACATCTTGAGATGCATTTCTTCTATGTAAGAAATAAAAGGTGCCCTTTGGGCTGAAATGCAAGGACACTAGGCAGTGAGTCAAATTCACATGAAATAAAGAATACTGGTAAAGGAAACCTCATAGGTAAATATAAAAGGCAGTATAAATATGCAATAATTATAAATCTGTGGTGATTAGCATACAATGGATAAAAATGTAATTTGTATGACAATAACAGCACAAAAGAGGAGGAAGAATGGAGCTACATAGGAGCAAAACTTTTATATATTATTGAAATTGTTAGTATTAATCCAAACCAGAATGTTAATTATAATCCCCAGGGCAACCCTTAAGAAAGAAGGAATTATGTCAAAGGTGGCTGATAGTTTAAGATAAGAGCTGAGAATTTAATTTACCACTTGATTTGGCAACATGAAGGTCACTGGTGAGCAGTTTTAGGGGAAGTAAGAGCTGATGACAATCAACACCCTCATCCAACTGAAGTCAGGGTAGAGGGTTTGTAAGATACAGGAAGGGATGAACCAGGGACTTTACTTTCCCATGGGCCATGGAGGAGTTCATGAGGCTGGGAGGGCTTGGAGGAACGGAGGCAGTATAAAGGATCAGTTGCTGCAGAAGGGAGCAATGGCCACCCTTGAAAGGCCTTGGGATTTGGGCTTTTTCTCCTGTGTAGTAAAAGGGACTAGTTGACCTAATCAAGGCAAGTTGTTAGCCCTGTACTGTTTTGGGGCTTGAGTTACTTGAAACTTCAGTCAAAATAACATAATTTTCCCTTAAAATTTACTTTGTATTTAGTGTGGAGAAGACGGGGAGGCAGAATTTGGGCTGTGGGGAGGATGCGTGAATGTCTGTGCAGAGAGGAGCGCCCAGCAGCACACACGTACCCAGCCAGAGAAGCCACAAAGCGCAGCCTCCATTCTCCTCGGAAGAAAGCCCTCCCCTGCCCCCAGGAAGAAGGGATTCTGACTTGGAGGTTCCCACTGTGCTCATCCACATCACGCACACTTAGAATTCTGTTTTTTGGGGAATACGGTTGGATTCCCCCAAGTCAGGTCAGACCTCTGGGAAGCCAAGCTCTGAGTGATCAGTGAGGAACTGTTAAGTTAGGTTAACTTCTGGATTTCATAATTGTAAATTACCCCTCTTCCTCAATTTTAGGCATCAACATAGGACAGCTAACTTTAAATTCTTACAAGTAATAATATTAAACAACTTCTGACCGGGCGCGGTGGCTCACGCCTGTAATCCTAACACTCTGGGAGGCAGAGGCAAGCGGATTGTTTGAGCTCAGGAGTTCGAGACCAGCCTGAGCAAGAGCGAGACCCCGTCTCTACTAAAAAAACAGAAAGAAATTATCTGGACAACTAAAAATGGTGACGCATGCCCTGCTGTAGTCCCAGCTACTCGGGAGGCTGAGGCAGTAGGATCGCTTGAGCCCAGAAGTTTGAGGTTGCTGTGAGCTAGGCTAACGCCATGGCACTCACTCTAGCCAGGGCAACAGAGTGAGACTCTGTCTCAAATAAATAAATAAATAAATAAAAAATAAACAACTTCTAATGACGTTAAATGTTCATACCAAAAAAAAAAAGTCTCAGAATAAAGAACAGTCCTTTGGCTTGAATATTTCATTTTATGAAAAACTCACTAAATCGTTCTTACTTTTCTCTTTTCTACAAGAACCACTAACAACCTCGGACAGAGCTGCAGACCAGTATTCGGGAATCACCCGAGTGGAAACCGCCCGGCAGACCTTGACTCAAACATTCCTCTCGATACGGAGCGGAGTGAAGGGGCAAATCTGCTCGCTGGAGGTGGCGCTTCCTCCTCCCGCGTGCTGGCTTTCCCGCACCTGCGGTCCCACCTAGACTCGGCGAGGACAGACGACTCGGGCCCCTTATCTTTGCACCCCTTACCCGAGCTCCGCCACCGCCCAGGGTGCCCCAGCTTGGGAGCGCGAGCAGCAGAGCTTCCTGTTTGAGGATGGCTCCACACAGAGCAAACACAACTGGCCCGAAGAGACCGCGGATAACGTAGGAGGGGCCGCGCCTTCCCTTCTCTGCGTGCTTTTTGTGGAAACTGGGACAGGGGCCCTCGCTGTGCAGAGGGGAGCCATGAGCAGGCCTCGCCCCGCCCTGAGAGCGGCGACACCCTCCGCGCCGCTGCAGCCTTGTCTGTCCCGTCCACGGCCTCCCGTCCAGGCCTGCGCGGAGGCCCGGCGAGCACCCGCAGGCCCGCGACTGGCAGACGACAGGCCATCGCTGTCACGCACACCTGCTCGCTGCGGCAAAGTGCCAGTTCTCAACGCACGCGCGCGCGGACAACCAACCCCACAGAGCCACCTCCAGTCCCGTTAGCCCAACGAGGGGAAAAGGCAGCTGGGAGGTGGGTAAGGAAAGAACGGGAGGGGCCCTGTCCACCAGGACGGCCTCCTATTGGCTCCCCTCGCTCCGCCCTCGGTCTCGATTGGCTGGCGGCCGGGAGCACGAGCCGAGCACGCTCCCACACGCCGCACGGTGTTCGGCCAGCGACGGCGGCACAGCCAATGGGAGCAGCCCGGAGGCGGGTCGCCAGCGCTGGGCCTCCCCCGGCGCGGGCGAGTTGGTAAACAGATCCGGAGCGCGTGCTGGGCGTCTGCGCAGCGGCGAGCGCGCGGAGGCGTCTCGAAGGTGACCGCGGACCCTAGCTTCCTGCAGCGGGGTAAGGCTGCTGCCCGCCTGCCCGCCGCGTGCCCAGGCGCCATCTGGATGCGGCCAGAACTGGGCTCAACCCCCGCCGGGGTCCTTCTTGCATCCTCCTCCAGTGACAGCGCGGCTTCCTTTCGGCGAGTTTCACTGGCCGCGAGAGCCGGGTCGGGGCGCGGTGGGCGCTCCTCAGGTGCAGGGTGGGGGCTAAGCAGCCGTCTCCCACCCCCGTGCCCACCGCAGCCTGCCGGTCCTGCCTCGAGGAGGGGACGAGGGCCGCGTGCAGAGCCTTGGGTCCCTAGAACGCACCCGGGAGCCCCGGTGCCCGCTGCCCGAGCCTCTTGGTCGCCAGTACAGCTTTCCTATCTGGCTTTCTCATGATAATGTTTTTTTTCACTCCCAGACCTCCTTGCACTGTGTCTTAGGGCTCTAACTGTTCCAGGTTGCAGGTTTGTGTAAGAACTTTGACTTGTTTAGCTGGCACCAGCTGTTGCATTTTGGATGAACCTGGCAAAGAGGACCCTTCTTGGTCCTTTCCTCCGTTTGCTTTTCCTTGGCCCTTCCTCCTACTTCTCCAAACACTGGGGATCTTGCGAGCGGTTTGGGCTTAATCCCCTACACTTGAGCCCTTCCCTGGCTATTCCCACTCATGGCACAGGGGCAACAGCCCCCTCTGCCAAACCTAGGCCAGTTCTCCCATGTGCCTTGGGTGATGGGGAGTGCTGCAGGGGCAGGTCTGGGTGTTGGGACATTTGGGTGAGCGATGTCAGGTTCCTGAAGGGTGAGAAGGTTGTGTGCAGCCTCCCAGCCTGAGTCCAGCCTGCAGCCTGTAGAAAAACTTGGCTCTTGGGTCTACATGACAGGACTGAGGAGCTGGTCATGCCAGACCTACCTCCTTGCCAAAGGATTTGACGATGCATTGATGCCAGCCTGCCAGTTGTCATGCCATGAATGATCGGGTCATCCCAGCAGGAGGGTTGCTGGGAGACTATCTCTTTTGCGGAGGGCCCTTCTGAGAAGAGACAAAAGTGGGGGCTGGTGGGTCACAGGAGCAACATCTTTAAGACTCAGGTGATGGCTCTGAGTGTTTTGTTCAGCTTTGCAAATAATGCAGACAGCGCAGAATTGTTAGGATTTTTGGACTGACGTCAGGCTATTGAAAGGAAAAGTGAGCGGAGTGGTCTGTGCACCTCCCTCAGCCAATGTGTCACCTAAGACAGGGTTTCTCAACATCTGGCTGTTGATATTTTGGACCCATAATTCTTTGTTGTAGGGGACCTGACCTGTGCATTGTAGAATGTGTAGCAGTATCACAGGCTTCTAGTCACTAGACTAGCACCACCTCCACCCCCCACCTGCTGTTGTGACAATCAAAAATGTCTCCAGATATTGCCACCTGTTCCCTAGAGGGCACGATCACCCTTGGTTGAGAACCACTGAGGTAAGATTCTAAAAAGGATCACCCATGCTGCCAAGTACCCCTCTGGGTAGGCAGAGGGTAGTGTTGTGCCCTCTGTCCTAACCCAGTGGTAAAAGCTGGGTAGACTGGGCTTTAAAGGAGACCCCACTGTGCACCCGGGGCAGAGGCGAAACCTATCAGTAAAGAGGTAGGAGGTAGAAGCCCGTGGACATTTACTGTGCCTACTGGATGTGTGACCGTGACTGGCCGGGTCGGGTGTGCTGAAGGAGTAGAAGACTAGTAATTTCTGTCCAGGAGACATTGTAAGACTTTGGGGGTTTACACATGAAATGACTGCGGGCCAATTTTTAAATACAAACAATGAACAGACAAGTTTAAGCTGTCTGAATGCTAGCAGAAAGGCCAATTCAGTTATCCACCGTTGGCTTTTCCAGGGTGATGTTTTATTTATCCTCACTTTTTGCTCAGACATCTTCTGTGTCTTATGATGTGGGAGGGGGCCAGTCCTGCGTCTGCATTGAGCAAGCATCTGGCTGATTTTAAACATACATGTGTGTACATTTGCATGGACTCTCTGCCCCTCCAGGAGGGTAGTGGTGCAGCATGGACATGTGTATAATTTGTGGAGTTCTTTTATAGTTGATTGATGTATCAGTGTCAAAGAGAGTGAGCTATTTCTTTTTCTTTTTGCTTTGGTCAACCTATTCACCAAAGCGTCTTTTTTTGTGTGTGCAGAGAAAGGCTTTAGTTCTGAGTCTAGATTTTGCCTTCAGTGTAATCCAGAATTTATGTCCCAAACTGATGGGCATGCAGAAAAGCCAGAAAACAGTGATTATTGCACAAGGCAAGGAAAAACATCCCAAGGCTATACTATACATTTCCCTTTCTTGTGGTTAACTGATCCTGTGGGGATATATCAGGATATTCCTGGAATACTCCTTGGTCAGTTAGGGGGTCTTTTGGGTGCCCTTTGTTGCCTGTAGAAAAGGATCAGGAGAGGTCACTGCTCCCTTCTCAAAGAGAAGTTTAAAGAAGGCTATTTTTGGGAAGCTCAAAACTCGGCAGGATAGTTTTCCATCAAGAACCATGGACACTGAGTCATTATCTTTGTCAGTTGAAACAAGAGCTGTGTGCAAAATTAGACAGGAATATTTAGATAGAGAGTTGTCTTGATTTGACAGTGGCGTGTGGAAATTGTTCCGGCATTCCTGTTAAACGATATCCAGGACCTTGGGAGAGCCGGTGGAAAGGGGAACTGGTGGGAGCTGGGGAGTTCAGGGGTCCTGCTCTTTCTGGAATTGCATGTGTGGGAGGAGTGGGGGCCCAGGGAGGCAGTTTATGAGAAGTGAGGGTGCTCTGAGTCCCTTTACTCAAGGCATAGATTCAAGAGACTTGCAGGTGGAATTTCTAGACTGACTAACTGGTTGGATACAGGGTTGAGATTTCCAGTGCGGGGAGGAGTAGGAATATGTTGTTATTACTGAAAATATCTTTAAGACGAGGAAAAGCTGGTTGGGGGGAAGATGGTCATGTTAGTTTTAGATATAACGGAGTTAAGGTGCTTGCGGGACTATTTTTTTCCATCTTTTTTTATTAAGATAATTTGCATATATAAATCTACCCTTTTTAATGTGCAGTTTTGCACTTTCACAAATGCATGTAGTCATGTAACTCCTACCACAATCAGGATATTAAACAGTTCCATCACCCTCTATCAGTCCCCTGAGCCCCTTTAGAGTTGCCCATGGGACTTTGATGGGGCATGTATGTGTGTAATTTGGTTTGTTCTAGAAATGGCTTAGGTGGTTGAGAGGTTCTGCCTGGCCGGAGAGTGGAGAGGCCGAAGCAGCCCAGGAGACAGTGCAGACAGCAGGGAGGCAGAGGATAGGGAACTGGCTGGGAACTCCCACACCGTGGAGTAGGTAGGGGAAGATAAGGAGAGAGGAGCGGGCAGAGGGGAGTGTGTGAGGCCAGCAGGGTGGTGGTGGGGCGGGCTGAGGAGGCCCCTGGCTTGAGCCATCAGCTGTCACAGAGAGGCCAGACGTCGTGTGCTGAGGGAGCGGGAAAGAGACAAGTGCACCCCGTCCCTCTCCTCGGGAGACCATGTTGGCCGTGTCAACAGGCTGAGGAAGCAGGGTCAGCAGGAGAGTTGAGGGTGGGTTTGTGGGCTTGAGGGGGAAGATTTTTGTGAAAGGAGAGGCCAAAGGCTAAAGAAAAAACAGGTTGGGGCAAGGTCCTTGTGGAGGAAGGAGAAGGGGGACGGTCAGTTTGGGAGGAGATGGGACGGGAGGAGAGGCTGGGGAAGGGTCTGAGAGGTGGAGCCAAGAATTTGTGGGTGCTCACATCTGAGTGCTTCCAATTGGGGGGAAACTGAGGTCTGCTATAGAGGGAGTGAGGCCCTCTGCTTAATATGGGAGGGACGGGGTGGGGTGCGGGGCTTGAAGAGTCTTAGGTAACCTCAGGGTTCTGGGAGGAGTTGCTCGTTCCCCGTAGGAGTGAGTGAAGGAGTGTGTATGTGAGAGAGAGAGAGAGAGCGAGAGAGTGTGTGTGTGTGTGAGTGAGTGTGTGTGCGTGCGCGCGTGCAGAAGGGAGGCAGGGAGGTGTTCCTGGTTGTATGAAAAGGGCCAGTCCCTTTTCCTCTCCCCACCTCTGTACCAGCCATTGGATTTTTCCAGAAGTGTGTTTCCTGAGAGGGAGGCTATAGGCTTTCCACCTCTCTGCCTTTGTGAGGCAAAGGGGGTCTGCCTTCCATGTCTTGCTATTTTCGTAGAATGTCTAGAAGAATCAGTACCCAAACTGTTTTGAGAATTATTCTTTCCAGACCCCATTAAATCCCACTTTTCAGCACTGCCCTGTGGTGTGCTCACCTTGTTGACGGTCTGTGCTGCAGGGATAAATAGCCCTGTCCTAACGTCTGGGAACTAGAGATCACCTAGGTCAGTCACCGCATGTATACGTGAGGAAAGGACGACACAGGCCCAAAGAGGAGAACTGGTGTGCCTGAGGTCACGTGTGGTTGGCTGCCTCCCTGTCAGCCCTCATCACATATGTGTGGTGTCCGGGAACTAGAGGACCTGGTGGCAACATCGGTGCCATCCGCTGGGCTGGATGCTGGATGGGAGGTCATCAGCACTGTTCATATGAAAAGAAATGTTAAGTTAAAGCTCAGAGCCGGGGTCAAGCCCAGTGCTTGTTTCTTGCCTGTCACATTTCTGTTTGGCACCGATACTGGCTCGGAGGAGGGTAAAAGTTAAGAGTAGATTGCCCCGTAAGTTACTGTTTGACAGGTGCGTGGGCAAACATCTCCAGTCTTTCTGAGATTGAAAAATAAGTTCGTAGTGCTTCCTCCCCTGGTAATGGGCAGGGCGGAATGGCCTTCTGAGGAGCAACTGCCTGCCGTCTTTTTCTCCCTCTGTGGACAAGGAGTGGGGTGAAACAGAGGAAGCAGTAGAGGCGATGGCACCCCTATCCTTCCTCCCCGTGTCTGTGTGCCCTCCATGAGCAGACTCATGAAGCCGGCTGGAAACTCACCTGGCTTTGCTCCCGTAAAAATCACTCTTTAAGAAGGGGGTGGGCCGGGTGCGGTGGCTCACGCCTATAATCCTAGCACTCTGGGAGGCCGAGGCGGGCGGATTGTTTGAGCTCAGGAGTTCGAGACCAGCCTGAGCAAGAGCGAGACCCCGTCTCTACTAAAAAAAAAAATAGAAAGAAATTAATTAGAGAACTAAAAATATATACAAAAAATTAGCCAGGCATGGTGGCGCATGCCTGTAGTCCCAGCTACTGGGGAGGCTGAGGCAGGAGGATCGCTTGAGCCCAGGAGTTTGAGGTTGCTGTGAGCTAGGCTGATGCCACGGCACTCACTCTAGCCCGGGCAAAAGAATGAGACTCTATCTCAAAAAAAAAAAAAAAAAAAAAAGAAGGGGGTGTTGCTGCTGCCGCCGCCAGGACATGCTGAGGGGGTTCAGGTTTCCCTGGTGCTCAGCTCTGCACTCCTCGTTGTCCCTTCGGTCCTGGGCTCTAGATGAGGGAGATTGGCAAGCTAGGAACACCCTTGGTGCCTGGGCCCCTGCCTCAGTGACTCGTACGGGGATTAAACTCCTGGCGTGTGCAAGGCACAGCGCCAGAACCCATGGGGAACACAGAACTGGGAAAGAGCGGTCTTCACTCTCTAGGAGCTTACCATGTGGTAAGGGAGATGCGACAGATACACAAAGGGTCATACAGGGCTTCGTGAAGTGACCTGAGGCCATTAAGAGATGAGGGAGTTTAGAGGAGAGGAGGTGACTTGAATCTGAGGGGTTTAAACAGTCCAGCAGTGTGAGTGAGATTCCAGCGGGGGAGATAGCATTCCGGGAGGAGAAGGGAGCAGGATGTGGAAGTAGAACAACCTATGCGTGTACGTGTGTGTGCACACGGGGGGAGGTCCATCCTGGCTGAAGCTTGGGGCATGGAGGGAGTAGTTGGGAGGTAAAGCCGCGAAGCTGCCTTGGGGCCCACAGTGAAGGGCACTGGTGGCCCGCAGCCTCAGCTCTGTGGGCTAGGGAGAGTGGAGATCAGCAAGGTGACAGCCATCTCTCCTGGGGCCCGTCGTCACCTTGTCATTTTTCTTTGTGTGTATAGTCTGTTTAGAGTTGTCCCTTGTCTGGGTTAACTCATTGGTTTTAAAAGCTATTGGGGTTTTGCATAAACGTGGTGCCAGAGGGTTGCATGTAACCTCAGTGGTAGAACATGTTAATTTAACCTCTTTGCAGTGATGTGTGCAAGTGTCCATACCTGCCTGTGTGTGGCATTTGGAGGTGATGCTAATGAAGGCTGGTACTGGGTGTCAGTGTGGCAAGACTGAGGGCCCAGGGGCTCCTCCTTGCTCTTGCGTACCCAGAAGTGGTCTTCAGTGTGGGGCTTCTGCCTCTTTCTACCCTTTGTGTCTAATGCCAAACTGGCTCCAGAACCCAGCTTTGCCTTTACTGGGTGGGATCGCTGGTAAGGAGAAGTACGATGCCCTCAGCCCTGGTAGCTGAGGAAATTTCCGGAGTGGAGAGTTTGACCAGCTGGCCTTTGAGAGCCCAGCTGGCTCCAGGATTTATATGACTCATAATTTTCTGCAACCAGGTGGACAGAGTTTTCAAGGTGTGAACCTTGGTTATATCTCCTGGTGAGTGACTATTGACTAAAAAGAAAAAAGTTATTGATTTGGGGCAGGTTTCTTACCTGCTGTCTCCCAGCTTCCTAGGCAATAAGAAGAAGGGGCTGGGGCCTGGGGTCAGGTGCAGATGGTCCAGCATCTGGCAGCTTTGGAACTTAGAGGAGATTTCTTAACTTTGATAAGCATTAATCATCCCATCGGTGAGTGGGGATGATAATACCTCACTAGGTTGTATGGATTAGAAGTAATATAAAGTGACAGGCAGGCCAGGCTCAATGGCTCACATCTGTAATCCCAGCCTTTTGGGAGGCCGAGGCATGAGGACTGCTTGAGGCCAGGAATTCAAGACCAGCCTGAGCAAGAGTGAGACTTGGTCTCTACAAAAATAGAATAAAATTAGCTGGGTGTGGTGGTGAGCACCTGTAGTCCCAGCCACTCAGGAGGCTGAGGCAAGAGGATCACTTGAGCCCAGGAGTTAGAGGTTGCAGTGAGCTATGATAAAGCCACTGCATTCCAGGCTGGGCAACAGAGTGAGATCCTGTCTCAAAAAAAAAAAAAAAAATGTCAGGCATACAGAAGGGGAATAATAAATGGTA
This sequence comes from Propithecus coquereli, assembly GCF_000956105.1. Classification (NCBI taxonomy): domain Eukaryota; kingdom Metazoa; phylum Chordata; class Mammalia; order Primates; family Indriidae; genus Propithecus; species Propithecus coquereli. The sequence goes on along the minus strand of NW_012146079.1, from coordinate 5,761,933 downwards.
GCTATTGTTATGATTATACTTTCATTGAAACACTAACCTGAGGTGAAAGTGCTTTGAATGATTAAGAATATAAAACCTGTGCACAGTGCCTGGCATCTCACAAGCGTTCGATAATGGCTTGAACATTGCACCGACCCTGGGAGAGAGGCTTGTAGAAGAACAGGACACATTTATAGGGAAACCGGCAGGGCTCTGTCATCAAGAACGTGTTTTGAGCTGTGCCTGGAGTTGTCCAACACCTAGCTTCGTGCCTGGTGCTTAGCTAGAACTCAGTACCATTTGTGGAGTGACCAAACTAAGTTATTTTAGAAGAATAGTCTGGAAATTCTTATAGAATACAGCCCCTCTCCCCAACCTAACAATTTGCCTTTTTAAAAAACAGCCACTCTATTCGTTTGCTATTGCTGCTGTACAAAGTACCACAAATTTAGTGGCTTAAAACAACACGGATTTATTGCCTTAAGTTCTGAAGGTTAGAATTCTTTTTTTTTTTTTTTTTTTTGAGACAGAGTCTCACTCTGTTGCCCCGGCTAGAGTGCCGTGGCGTCAGCCTAGCTCACAGCAACCTCAAACTCCTGGGCTCAAGCAATCCTACTGCCTCAGCCTCCCGAGTAGCTGGGACTACAGGCTTGTGCCACCATGCCTGGCTAATTTTTTCTATTTTTAGTAGAGACAGTGTCTTGCTGTTGCTCAGGCTGGTCTTGAACTCCTGAGCTCAAGCGATTCTCCGCCTCAGCCCCCCGGAGCGCTAGGATTGCAGGCGTGAGCCACCGTGCCTGTCCTGAAGGTTAGAATTCTGAAGTGGATCTCACTGGGCTAAAATTAAGGTGTCAGCAGGGCTGGTTCCTTGTGGAGGCTCAAGGGCAGCGCCCTCCCCTCGCCTTTCCCTGCCTCTAGAGGTTGCCCGGGGTCTTTGGCTTGTGGCCACTTCCTCATAGTTGCATCATTCCAGCCTCAGCCTCTGTCCACACCTCCTGACTCTGCCCTCCTGCCTCCCTGTTAAACGGACCCTGTGGTTACACTGGCCCCCTGGATAATCCCCCATCTCAGGAGCCTTAACGTCATCACAGCTGCAGTGTCCCATTTGCAGGTCACATCGTCACAGGTTCCAGGGATTGGCCGTGGACATCTTTGGGGTGCCATGATTCAGCCTGCTACGGCCACCCACAGTATTTTGGCCAGCTTTAAAGACAGCCTTTTAAATGCCTGATTTCACGTTAAAAGAAACCCCTCAACCTCAACTCCAGGGGTCCTTATTCACCTTCCTGCATGACAGTGGTTTTTTGATTTCAGTTAACCCGTGTACGGCATGTGTCAGGGTCAGTCTGTGTGTGGGGGTGGGTGGGAAGGAGTCGGAGGTGGCTGAGACGAGAGCCCCTCCACAGGAGCTTGTATTAATAGTTGGAACAGAAAAGACGTCTTTGTGCACGAAGATAATGTATGAAACCGCACTGGAAGATTTAGGTCAGCTGATAGAAGACTCAGATGCGGAACAGCCGAGAGTCGAGTTAGGCCCGGAACAGGAATGTGTTCTTACATTTATGTGGTACTTTCATATGTTTCAAAGTACATCCCCCCCTCTGTTTAGATTGGACGTGAGAATTCATACCGTCATTTCCAGCTGAGGAAACAGGTCAGAGATGGTTCAGGAGTGGCCTGGAATAGCCCAGCTGGTCACGGCGGGGAGCGCTGATTCCTAGCCCAGAGGCCGAAGCGTGGGTTTCCAGATGAGCAGAGGTGGAGGGCAGGCTTGGCTGCCCGCAGATTGGAGCTCACTCACGCTGCACAGGAGTAGGTGGAGGCTGGAAAGGAGGCCTGGGGCCCGATTCAGAGACCTGCAGCCTCAGGCCCAGGAGTTAGGACTTCTGCAGACAGTGAAGAAGCCATTTCAGCAAGTTGTTAGCATGATGAAAATGGATTTTAGGAAGATTAATCTGGCAGGGGAGTGTTCCTGGCTTGGAGGCAGGGAGCTGTGGGAGTCAGAGGGATTTTTCCTCCCACTGTTCCTCCCAGAAAATGCCTAGGCAAAAGCTCCCATGATGTTTTCTCTAAGTGTGGTAGGGACTGGCATGGTGGCTCACGCCCGTAATCCCAGCACTTTGAGAGGCTGAGGCGGGAGGATCGCTTGAATCCAGGAGTTTGAGACCAGTCTGAGCAAGTGTAGGTCTCTGCAAAAATTAGCTGGGTGTGGTGCGTGCACCTGTAGTCTCAGTTACTCGGGAGGCTGAGGCCAGAGATCGCTTGAGCCCAGCTGTTCGAGGTTACAGTGAGCTAGGATCACACCACTGCACTCCAGCCTGCAGCCCAGGTGACAGAGTGAGACCCCGTCTCTAAAAAAAAAAAAAAAAAGAGTGGTAAGGAATATCAGCAGGTATTTTTGTCCCGCCTGTTTCCAAGCAGGCCGCCAGCACACTGGACTGCCTCTCCCAAATGATGCCTCACACCACAGTGCTGGATAAACTACCCTGGTCCCTGGGAGAGGGCGAGACTGTCTTCCGCCAGCCCAGCCTGCCTCCGTGACTCAGACATGATACTGTACCCAGCAGGGAGACCTGGGATATAAATGGATTATCCAGAATATCTCGTTCATGCTCCCTCTGGTCTCACCAGGTCTGAACTTCATTTCAGAGTATCTGTGTGGTTGCAATAATAATGACAATCATGTTAGCTAATGGTTTTTGAGCACCTACTGTATGCTTTAAATGCTGTTATATGGATTATCTAATCCTTTCCAAGATGAGGAAACTGAGGCGCAAGGATAAGCTTACATGACTTAGATCATGCTAGCAAGTCAGTGATAGAGTCAGGATTTGAACCCAGTTCACCGAACTCCACAGCATCTTCACCATGTTGCTGGTTTCACTTCCTGAACCAAATATTTTTAAATGTTTTAAGCAGAAAAGTTTAGTGGGATTTTAGTCAGAAAACAAGATTGCCATCAGGACCCCCTGCTTGGCTGGTTGGCACCTAGAAGCCTGTGTGTAATGGGTTACATTTTCTTGCCAGAGGGAGGAGAGGATGCGTGGGACCCTCAGTGTTGCCTGCCTGCGCTTTGGAGCACTGGGCCCCTGCAGGTTTGTTCACAGCGTTGAGTCCCTCTCTGGGCTGTCATCAGAGGCTGGAACTTTGCCTTCTGCAGCTTTTGTATCATCTCCACCCCTACCTGCTGCCCACCACAGGGCAACACACTCAGGGAAACCTAAGAATGTCTTAATCTGCCAGTGGATGGAGAATGGAGGCTTGTAGTCTGGGACATCAAAAACATACTCTTTTGCTTATTTTCTCCTCTTACATATTAAATCGGTTGCCTAGTTCCTGAGCCATGATGGATTGAGGTCCCAGCTTTACTTGATATAAACTGTGTGACTTTGGGAATATTACTTAACCTCTCTGTGCCTTAGCTCCCTCATCTGTAGAATGGGCATAATAATGGTACCTTTCAAAAATCAGACTGGGCGCAGTGGCCCATGCCCGTAATCCAGTGCTTTGGGAGGCAGAAGCAGGAGGCTCACTCAAGGCCAGGAGTTCGAGACCAGCCTGGGCAACATAGTAAAACCCCATCTCTACAAAAATGCATTTAAAAATAGCTGGTCATGGTGGCATGTGCCTGTAGTCCCAGCTATTCGGGATGCTGAGCCAGGAGGATCACTTGAGCCCAAGAGTTGGGAGGTTATAGTGAGCTATGATAGGGCCACTGCACTCCAGCCTGGGTGACAGAGTGAGACCCTGTGTCCAAAAAAATAAACAAAAATGATCGAGATATACATCTCTGTGCTAAGTAGAACACTGAGCACAGAGCATGGCATGTATTAAACTGTGAATAAAAGCCGCTCTAGTTATCATCGTTGTGGTGTGCTGGTTCACTTCTCAAAAAGTGAAAATATCTAGGGCACTGGTTCCATTTGCTGGGGAAGTGTGTCAGAGGGTCTGTTGCTCAGCAAGCTCTGGTGTGTGCTTGTAAACATTGCGAGAAAAACCCAGTAGTCCAGAAGTAGCTTTCAAGGGAAGGTAAAGTCCTAAGCCTAAAAGACAACTTGAGGCCTGGAAACGCCTTTCCTTATAAGGCACAACTCCACTGGGTCATCCCAAGGGCTGTGGGTACAGACCTGTGTGGGGTCTGTGGCAAACAGAAGCTCAGATCTCTCCACCGGGGCAGACAGGCCAGCCTGTGTGGGTCACTGGGAGGCCACCACCGCCCCCTGCTCAAGAGGGGCTCTGTGTGGGCTTCGGGTAGAGGCAGCAGGTACACCCCTTCTGCCTGCCTGTCTGCCTCTGTGCCTCCCTGCAACAACCCCCTCGCCCATGCCCACGCCCATGCCCAGTGCTTGCCTGGCAAAGGGGCTCTTACTAAGGAACGAAGGAGTGGTTAGATGGTCGTGACCTCATGACAGCTGGAGCTGAAGCCGTGGGCTGACAGTGGGGAGTGGCTTGCACGGGGTAGCAGTTATGGCCACGAGCCTCTTGAAACAGCCGGAGGAGCGTGGAGAGATGTGCAGGAAGTTGGCATCTGACACCCTCGCCCACCCCCCAGGCCTGATCCCTTCATGAGCAGCACTTGGAAGCCACCCTGCCCTGGATATTCCAGTAAAATGTGGCCCAAACAGAGCCCCTTCCTTTGTGTGCGCCCCCCCCCCCGCCCCCGAGACCTGTGGGTGGTGAGCAGCTGTGTGTCTGTCTCAGGGGCAGGAGCAGAGCTCGCTCCAACCCCAGACTTACTGGGCTGTTCTCATCCAACTCTGGTAACCTTCCAGATTTCCTGGGCCAGTTGTAGTTATATTTTACTCCATTGCCCTAGAATAGAGTTGACAGACAGTAAATATTTTAGGCTTTGTGGGCCATAGGTCTCTTTTGCAATTCCTGAACTCTCCTCTCGTAGCCAAAAAACAGCAGCCATGGACCATACATATATAAGCGAATGAGCCGGCTGTGTTCCAATTAAACTTTATTTACAAAGCAGGCAGCAGGACTGCATTTGGCCTGAGAACTGTGGTTTGCTGACCCCTGCCCTAGAAGGACACCAGTCATATTGCGTGTCTTAATTTTTGGTCCAGAAAATGTGGTCACTTCACTTACTACATAATTCTAAATTAGGGTCCTGTTTTTTTTGGGGGGGGTAAGCACCCATTAAGTATTCCCGTCTTTTAACGCAGGGGCCGACACTGGGGCAGGCAGGGAGACAGTCGGCCTGTGCCGAGTGATTTTGCCAACACTCCCCTAAGAAGAACAGTGGAGCCGCTTTCCCCACAGTGGGGTGGCCGTGTTCTATCTGCCTGGCAGCCCGTTAGGGGCAGTTGTCTTCTGATGAAGGACAGTGGCGACACAAGGCAGGGAGAGTCATTCTTTTATAGCACTCTGACGTGCTGGACCCTGCTGCCATTCTGCCCTGGACAAGTGCCTAAGGCGTGGGGAACAGTTTTTAAAAATTACACATTCATGCCCTTGCTTAGCTTTTCTTAACAGAAGATATTTAAGATTATTTTTATAAAATTATTTTCTATTGTAAAAGTCGTACATGTTCTTTGCAGAAAACTTTAGAAAACTTAAAGGAATGAAGGCTGTAAAAAGATCTATCATCCCACCACCCAGATGCTATCACCTTCTTTCCTTCCTTCCTCCTTCCACCCTGCAAAAGGAAGGGTAAATAACACTGTTTTTGACCTGCTTTTTTTGTTTCGCGTGGGAATATGGAATACACTTTCTTATTTGTCAGTAAATACCTCTCACAGTGGCATGTTAAGTGACTGTCTAGCATTCCCTCCTGTGGGTACCATTGTTCCGCTGGCCAAGTTTAGACAGCCTGACTTTTATGTTCTTATAGCTGAATTATCACACACATCCGTTTTTAAGGAAATGCAATTTGTCAGGTTTTGGCGGGATTCTTGCATAGTTACCAGGCAGGCTGGCCTGAGGAGGAGAAGGGGCGAGGGACCTCCGAGGTAGGTGTGCCGTGTGGGGCCGGCGGCAGGTGAGTGCAGCCTGGTTGCCTTTTAGCGCCTGCCCCATTGCGGAGGCTTCGCTCAGCAGCCCTGGGCTGGGGCTCAGGGACAGGGGGAGGGTGGACGCTGTTTCTCTTTCTTCCCCTGGGCCCTTTTTCACGAATTCAGTTGCCTTTGACAATTGATAGCACGTGAGGATATTTCAGGATCCGCTGACAGAGCCCCAGAGGCTGGACCTCACTAGATAGAAGCCTGGAGTTGCCTGAGATATTTGACTGATGGTCCCTGTGTGTGATTTTAAAGGCTGAGGTGAAGGCTAAATCTGCAGAAATTCATGGATTTTGGTTTGGAAGTTTAAGTCTTTTCCCCATCACATACATTCTTCTGAGTCCTTGGAGGAAACAGTCAATTGTTTCATTTTTCAAAGAGTGAAAAAAAAGAAAAATTTCAAGGATGTAAAGGAACGTTTCTGTGCTCAGGAAGGCTAGAAATTGGGAATATTTGTGCCCAAAGTCAAAAGCCTGTTCTTGGCTGGGAGAGGACAGAAGGCCACTCGCCTGCCGCCCAAGGCCTCCTGGAGATCATGAAATGGTCCTTGCCAAAGTGGGCTTGAAGTGAGTCTTGAGAGCCCTTGGGGCTGGCACTGTGGGTCATTGTCTTTAAGCTCATTTGCTTTTGATTTCTTTTTTCAGTTTCTTGAAGGAATAATGGAAAAAGAAGGGGCAGGTGGAAGATTCCTGCTTAAGGGCAAGGCCAGACTTTTGGGGAGAGTGTAGCAGGTGGAGACTCTTAGGAGGGGGTCTTGCTTGAGACTTCCTGCCTGGCCGTAGGTGTGGGCTCCCTTTCCTTCTCTTCCTCCAGAATTGGGGTTCTTAGGGCAAGGTCCTGGGACCAGCAGTGTCACCAGTACCTGGGAATTTTTTGGAAATCCAGATTCCCAGACTCCACCCCAGACCTACAGAATCAGAGATTCTGGGGCTGTCGCTCAGCAGTCTGTGTTTTAACTAGTATTCTGGGTGATTCGGATGCACACAACAGCTTGAGAACCACTGCCTCAGACCAGCGTCCTAAGAGGCCTTGATTCTGCCTGTAGATTAAAAGCAGCCAGCAGGTGTGAGGCAGTTCCGGGAATGGCAGGCTTTCTTGAACCTTGGAGGGACCAGCTGAGTTCATTTCATTTAACAAATACTTATTACCTGTCTGCTCTGTCTCGAGCACTGTGGTAGGCACTGGAGAGACAGAGGGAAGACAGATGTGGTCATTGTCCTGTGGCTGACGCCTGGTCAGGGAGAGGGGACAGTTTACCCAGGCAGATTCAGAGCCTCGTCACTGCTGCGATGTGGGGCACAGGGTGCTGGGGGCCGTGTTGGGGAAGGCTTCCCAGAAGAGGCGATGTTTGCACGAAGACCCGTGAGGACGAGAGGACGTGCGCTCCATGTGCGCAGGCCTGCAGGAAGAAACCCCTCTGGGTTCCAGGGATGGGGCGGCCTGGCCGGAATACAGAGTCAGTGCGGGGAACATGGCAAATGTAAGGAGGGCCGTGGGGGGCGGGGCAGGAAAGAGCTAAGTCATGAAGGTCTTTCAGCCCCTTAAGGCCCTTGGAGAAGGCACAGTGCCTGGGAGTGATTTGATAGGATTTTCCTTTTAATTTTATCGTTTTGAGATAGGGTCTCATTCTGTCGACAGGCTAGAGTGCAGTGGTGTCATCATAGCTTACTACAGCTTCCAACTTCTGCACTCAAGAGATCCTCCTGCTTCAGTCTCCCAAGTAGCTGGGACTACAGGCATGTGCCACCACACCTGGCTAATTTTTCTTTCTTTTCTTTTTTTTTTTTTTTGTAGAGACAGGGTCTTGCTATGTTGCCCAGGCTGGTCTTGAACTCCTGGCCTCAAGCCGTCCTCCTGCCTCGGCTTCCCAAAGTGCTAGGATTACAGGTGTGACCTGTTGAGCCTAGCCAGGATTTTTCCATCTAAAGTGATGGCTCTGACAGCGGCCTAGGGAATGCATCAGCAGGAGCAAGGCTGGGGGCCCAGTGGCAGTCGGGGGCTGCGCGTTGCCCAAGTGGGAGCATCAGATGGTCTAGGGCAGGTGGTAGCAGCATTCCTCAGGGTGGGAGCCCTGGGGGGGTGGCGTAGGAGTGGTGAGGTCAGTTTGGAACATGCTGAGCTTGAGGGGCCTGTGGGATGTGGGGGTGCTAGGCTTGCAGAAGACGGCCGGACTCTGCCCTGCTTGACACAATCCCCAGGACAAAGGGCTTTCTGGGCCACTTGCTTTCGAGTTCTTATACCAGCCCCCAAGGCTTCAGTGGCAGGTGTGACTAGGAAGAGACCAGAGGGGGTGGACCCTTGGCTGTTGGAGATACAGACACCACTGCTTTGCTTGGGCAGGAGCTGGTCTGCGCTGCAACACTGCGTAGTTACAAAGGGGCTTGAAGAACTGCGTGGTAAATCCACACGTCCTGGCCTACTGTGTAGAGGAGATGAGTGACAGGTGGTGAGTTCTGGCTGTGAAGGGGGGCCTTGGGTGCCTGTGGGAATCCTCTCCTCAGAGTAAACCTTTCTCTGCCATGTGGGTCCTGAGTGGACAGTGTATGATGCCTTTGTTTGCTTTCTGCCTGTCAGGATTGCCTGTTTGTTTTTTTGAAAGAGCACAGCTCATTTTCCTGCTGATACATCTTGTATCTGGCCAGGTAGGCACTCCTTGGTGGGTGTTTTTAGTTTTGGAGACTAATTTGAGGGTCCCCATCCCCCAGATTTCCAGCTAAGGTGTAGGTCGGAAGGCCTGAGTCCCGAGTCCCCAGCGTGTGCGGGAAGGCGTCTCTCTGCAAGCTTTTTGGAAAGGTCAGAGAGTGAAGGTTCAACAGGAAAACATCCTCACGTGTCAGGGGACACCCAGTTCTTCAGTCTCTGTCCCTGGGGGTGGGAAGCTGCATTTATTTATCTCTCTAGACAATAAATTTACTTCCTTTGTAGCAGTTGAGCACGTTAGGACCAGAAAAGGGGCCTGGCGAGCCGCCTGGAGCCCTCCCCTACTGAGGAGGGATGGAAGGGGGCTGGGCAGCGACCTCCGTGTCAGCTTCTGGGGGTGGCAGGGCAGAGCTGGGGCCTGTGTCCAGGCTTGAGGACAGGGTCTTCCAGTCAGGCTGCCTCCTCTACATCTGATCCTGGTGTCGGCGTCACTTGGCGTCCGGCCGTCTCCCTGGCACCTGTGCCCATTACAGAGTGTCTGCACGTCACTGCAGCTGTGAACCCCCGGGGCCAGGGCAGATTCACCCAGGGCCTGCGGGGACTAGCCCAGAGCGGGGTTGGGGGGGAGATGTTAGCCAGCGCGCGCTGGAGGGACACCTGGATGACTTTTCATTTGGGTGTAGTACGTAGCTAGTAGGCACCCCCCAGCGTGGGTGTCTGTCTCCCACCCCCTCTGCTTTATTGTGTGGTCACCCGGAGTTTTCCATTCCTCAGGGGAGAGCAGGCAGGTGCTGAGGCCTGCAGGAGGCTTCCCTACAGAATGGACAAGGAGCCGAACCTCCATTTCTATGTTTCTCACAGGTGAGACCCTGGAAACCTGAGGGCCAGCACACGAAGTAGGGGGAAAGGGCTGAGCATAGCGATGGCTCTAATACTTGCAGTTGAAACCATGGTGCTGGGAGAGTTTTTAACTTGTGTATCAAATATGTTTCAGGGCTTTTAGTTTTATTTATTTAAAATCATGATGAAATTGCTTCCCGGTGTAGCTAAGTGCTTGGTTCTGGGTGCATTCCTGGAGGGGATTTGCAGCAAAGTTTCAGGAGAGTTGAATTATGAATCATGTTGGGATTGTGGTGCATTAGAAGTGGGGTTTTTGAGACCCCAAGTTTTGAAAATGGAAGATGAGAAAAGTTCTGGAAAAATACTTCCTTCTGGGGGTTGTTCCCCTCCCTCCTCTCTACTCTTTTGAGAGCAGAGACTCCTTTGCAGAAAAGTACCCGGTGTTAAGCCGGGCATGGTGGCGTGCACCTGCAGTCCCGGAACTTGGGAGGCTGAGGCAGGAGGATCACTTGAGCCCCAGGGGTTTGAGGCTGCACCGTGACCTATGTTGACACCACTGCATTCCAGCCTGGGTGACAGAATGAGACCCTGTCTGTAAAGAAAAGTACCTGGTGTTGACGAGGGTATGCACAGTTCACTTTGAAGGGTGAGGGGTTAGGGTAAGGCCCCTGCACAGTAAGCCAATAATATTTGTCAAAGGTGGGTGAGTGCAGGCTGTGGTTTTGAAATATGCATCCATGTGTTAATCTGCTCACAAATGACAGACTGTGTTTATTAGCAACAAATATTTATTGATTTGAGAAAAACAGGCCTTGCCTCCCAGTATGCAGGGAAGTGCATATTTCTGGGGTGCTATTTCCACGTGGGCAGGCCCTTCCTTCCTTCCAGGTAAGCTGGCTCCGGCCGTCTCTCCTGCCCGGACCTGGTGCCCAATCTCTAGGGTGAGACTAGGCACCAGTGGGAGTTCACTGGGAGTTCACTGGGTGTGGTGTGTAGTGAAACTTTAGTATGTGGTTATGATAACTTGAATGGAAAATTCTGGAAGATTAATAGTTTTAAGCCAAAAAAACAAAGTCTGAATTAAATATTAATAGATCTTAGGAGGAAGTTCTGAGGAGGATTGGACATCAGATGTGTGGAATTTTCCAGCTTGTGGCCATGGAAGACTCCTGTCTTGGTTATCTGGGTTGGGTTTAGAGATGAGCCAGGTGAAGGCCTGTTTCTGGGGACCCCTGAGGCAGGTGGTGTCGTGGATGGTCCTTCTGAACAGATGTCCCCCTGCATCTGCCATTGCACGTCCCTGATGTCTCTTTCGGAAGCTGCCTTCCTCCCTCCGCTTTGTGGCCGCAGTGGGTGCTCCTCCTTCCCCACCCCACCCTGGGTGGTGAGTGAAGTGTGGGGGGGGGTCGGGGGCTGTGGCGTTGAGAGCTGGCACCAGTCCCATCTGAGCCTTATGTGCTCTTGCCCCAGTTCTAGGCGCTCGCTCTGTGGGGCTGGCCTTGCTCCTTGCCATGCGGTGCAGGAGTGCACAGCGGAGCCCAGGTGTGCAGTGGCACCAGGGGAAGGGCTGGGCCAGCCCCCCTCCCCGGCTCCCATCTTCTTCAAGGGTATAATTACCTTCCCCACACCTCCCTGGCTTGGATTAGAGTGCAGGCATCTGTGCCCTGTCCCTGCAGAAGTGCCTTGGAGTGGGTGGGCCAAGCGTTCAGGGAGGCAGCGTGATGCGGGCACAGAGCAAGGGCTGGGGTCCCACCCGCGGCTACCATCCGGAGCCGCGTGCCCTTGGCCAGTTAGTGAACCTCTCTGCATTGGTTTTCCCATTTGTAAATGGGGGTCCATAATAGCCATGCCATCAGGTCATTTGTGAAGATTAGAAGATGTACGGAAAGCTTCTAGGCCAGGGTGTGCTGGCGGCTGTCATTTGAGGGTGAAGGTGATCTCTGAGGGCAGCTTATGGCCGATCATCTCAAGTTCTGGGATCTTGTGCATTACGGGGCTCCTTCTTTTAAATAAGAGTAGCTTTATCCCATCCCAGGGGCAGAGCCGATTCCTGCAGGAGTCCCTGGAGTGGCTGGGTTGTTCCGCCTGCAGAGCAGGCGGGAGGGGGACTGACATCTGCAGGAGTCCCAGGGTTCTGGTGAGGGACCCCTGTCGTGCTCGTACATGGCCTTCCCCGTCTGTGCTGCTATTAATCAACGTGATAAGATCGCATCTCAGGAGTCATCTCTGTGACTGCCCCTCCCTCCTGCTGGGCCATGCCTGCGACCAGCGTGTGTCTGGGCTCTCGGCCTGCATGGCTTTGTTCACGCAGGTCCCCTGCCTGAACTGCCATCCACACCCCTCCCTGGTTTCTGACTTCCTCATCTTGGGGACGTTCAGCAGATCCCACTGTCTCGGCCCGCCCAGCTCCTCCCCGCCCTGGCTGGAGTGCTCCTCGTGTGGGGGTCCCGCCGTTCTCAGGCCGGAGCGTGCCGACAGGACTCACTCTCGACCCCTGCACAGCCCCTGGCAGTAGCTAACGAGAACACGGGCCGTGTCCTGAGTACCACTGTGCGCAGTGGTTTTCAGCTTCCCTGACTCTGGCCTACGTTAAAAAACACCTTTTATATCATGACCCCGCAGAGAGAGAATGACACACACAACCAAGGGAGAAACGAATTCACGTGACGGTCCTACCCACAGCGCTCCTGACGCTTCCTTTGCCAGTCACAGCGTGGTGTTGCTCGTTTGTTCTGGGAGCTGGTTAGGATCTTCCCAAGCTGGCGGCACTGTGGGCGCAGACTGCAGTTTGAAAACACTGGCTTGGAGAGTGGCTGTAGCGGAGGGTGGGCTGACTCGGGAAGGGGGTAGGGGGTGGCGGGGAGGGGCTCTGGCTGTCCCTTGGTCTGCGGGTCCGTCAGAGGCTTCACTGGGCAGCAGCCGGGTAGGGACTAGCAGCCCCAGTCTGTGTGGGTTTGGGTCGGAACAGCACTGCTGTGAGATGCTTTGGGAGTGCGATGCGCCCACCCAGCGTATGGTCTTGATGCAGAGGGAAGAGCACTGCACGAGGAGTCAGTATGCCCGATTCACGTCCCGGTCCTGCTGCAGATCTCCCTACCTCTCCGTGCCCCAGGGTTTTCACAGGGTGGTCTGAGGCCCGGGCGGGGCGGTGTGTAGGGAGTGGTGCATGCTGCGAGCCAACCCCACAGTCTGTTGTTCTGCTCACGCCCCTGCAGTGCTGGGGGTCACCTGGAGTCTCCCTTGAGCCCCGCCCTCTCTTTCTTTTAGTCAGCCTGGATCAGAAGGGGAGATCAGTGGGAAAACCAAATGGCCTTCTGCCCAGGGTGTGGGTTGGCTGGTGTGTGGAGCCCTGCCCTTACCCGGCCTCCTCTCTTCCAGCCCTGAAGGATGGCTGCCATGCTGGGGGACGCCATCATGGTGGCCAAAGGCCTTGCCAAGCTGACCCGGGCGGCTGTGGAAACCCATCTGCAGCACTGGGGCATCGGTGGGGAGCTCCTCACGGCGGCCAGGGCCCTGCAGTCCACGGCTGCGGAGCAGGTCAGCGCGTTCCTGGGGAAGGCACAGGTAAGGAGGCCCGGCCAGGCGGTGGGGGGTGCTGGCGGGAAGAGAGCTGGACTTGGGGTTCTTGGTGGGACCTGGGGGTGTGACCATGGCAGCTGATCTTCTTGTGGCCAGGACAGGGAGCCTCCCGCCCTGCCAGCATGTCCCCCTGCCCCGTGTGAGGCTGTGGCTGTGGTAAGGGACCCATAGACTGGCGGCTTAAACAGAATGTTTCTTTCTCACAATTCTGGAGGCCGGAAAGTCCAAGATTAAGGCACTGGGAGATCTGGTGTCTGGTGAGGGCCCGTTTTTGATTCATAGATGGCCGTCTTCTCGCTGTGTCCACGTGGCGGAAAGGGGCAAGGCAGCTCTCTGGGGCCCCTCTTAGAAGGGCATTAATCCCACTGAGGAGGGCTCTGTCCTCCTGACTTAGGTACCCCCAGATGCCCCCCGTATCATCCAGGAGCTGGGGCTGGGTTGCCACAGGTGAATTTAGGGGGACGCACGCACATGCAGTCCCTAACAGGGCCGTGGTCAGCCTGGCTCAGCCTTCGAAGGCTCTTCCCACCCAGTCTGCTGATCCTCCGCTGAGGCCTGGCCTTGTTTTTCTCCCAGAAGGGGTTCTGCTCCTTTCCAGGGTGGCAGCTGGCACAGCCCTGCCGGGGGCAGCGTCACCTCCAGCGTCTCTCATCCCTCATGCTGCTGGGGGAGATCACCTTTTGTGCCGAGGTCCAGGAAGCCTCGATGTCTTACACCCAAGGGATGGTTTTAAGCAAAAATGAGTGCTGGAGAGGTGATTGCAAACAGGGTCGGCTACTCCAGAGCACTGCCCACCACGGTGTCGCCAGCAACTTCCCTGATGGTCCGAGGGGATGAGGAAGGGTGTTTGTGTGCACATTCGTGTGTGCATGTGCCCACATGCGTGTGTACATGTGTGCGTGGGCATGTACACGTGTGCTGGAAGTTTGCCCTGTGGCTGGCTAAGCTGGACAAAGGTCACAGTGTTCCTCCAGGCTGTGAGGCCATCACGGCCCCCAGGCCTCTGGTCAGTCTCAGGTGTAAGATTCCCAGACCCTTCCCTCCTGCTCCGTAAGGATCCAGTGGGGCTATGGTGACTCTCTCACCGTACATATGTGCCTTTGACTTTTGAAGTCTTTATACCCGTGATCTCCTCTGAGCCTCACCGCTGTCCCGGGACGGGGGCGGGCCTGATGCTCACCCCGTTTCTCAGAGGAATCTGAGATAAGCAGTTTGCTGCAAGACCCTGACTGTTAAATGACAGGACCAGATTCCTTGTCCCCCTCCTAGCCAAGACTCCCTGCTCTTGCCCTCCCTCTGCTGAGGCTGCGCTGTGGCCTCCGCCGCCTTGTGTGGTGCCTTTTCTAGCGGGGAGCCATTGCCTCCCGTTGGATGTTCCGTGTGGGCTGCAGGCAGCACGTGGGCCACTGGACTGGGTGAGCCACTTTAGCTGAACCAGGAATCCAGGCCTCCGGGCTTCCTTCGGAAGTCAGTGCTGTTATAACTATAGCCTCCCTGGCACTGTGTCCCTGGCCCTGTGGCCCCACATAACTCTGTGACGATGGGGAGCCCTATTTTCAGATGAGGAAGTGGCAGAGCAGGGGCAGGAAGTCACTCAAGGTTACTCCTGGTTCAAAAGTAAAAAGGACCTGGGCGCAAGGGCAGGCCTTGGTGCCTGTTACAAAGAAAACACAGTATATCCCCTGCACCCCCTTTCCATGTACCCCAAGCTCCCAGGGACAGCCATTCCTGGTCCTGGTTGTGACCACCTCTCCCGTGAGAACTTCTTAAACGCAAGCCCCAGGCCGACTGGCAGAAACCACGTCTGCAGCGAGGGGCTGTCCCCATGTGTGCCCCCTCACTGGCCTTTGGCTGTGTTTTCACCTCTGAGAGCTTGCCCTGTCTTGTGGCCAGGTTTACCCTCCCCAAAGCCCTGGAGGCCCCCTCCTCGGCCTTGATTTGCAGATGAGGAACTTGTTGCTGGGGAGTGGGGTGGGCACCTGGCCTGGCCCCAGCTGGGCATGCAGTAGGTGCTCAGTGACCCGCCCCGGCCACAGAGCAGAGTCCTGGCAGAATCAGGGCTGGAGCCCGGGTCCTGGCTCCCGGGCTGGGAAGGGTGCCCGAGGCCTTGGGCGTAGTATCGTTTTAACTCTGGAGGGTCGAAGAGGGTGGGAGGGCGGTAGCATGCCGTCCCGTACCGCGGGGACAGACACGGGAAGAGCTCCTGGCTCGCTCTTGCACCCCTCACACTGGCCTTGCTCCCTGCAGGGTCAGGACAAACGCGAAGAGCCTTTTGTGGAGAACTTGGAAGACGTGGAAGCAGAGTTGCACTTCTCAGGCCCGCAGGCAATGGGAGCCTCCGCTGACTTCTCCGCAGACCCATCACCGCCCGCATCGTGGGGTCACACCCAGGGCGAGGGTCCGGCTCCTGCCTACGTTGGCAGCGGACCCTTTAGTGAAGCCGGGCTCCCGGGCCAGGCCACCTCCCCTCTGGGCAGGGTCCATGGGAGACTCTTTGCAAATCCCACAGACTCATTCTGTGCCCCGGGCTTTCAGCGAAGGTTCTTCCACCAGGACCAGGCCCCTGTGGGGGGCCTCACGGCCCAGGACATCGAGAAGGCGCGGCAGGCCAAGGCCCGCCCTGAGAACAAGCCGCACAAGCAGGCGGTACGTCCCGGGCCCCGGAGCGGGCGGGCTGGTTCCCACCCACGGTGGCGCTGGCCTTGGCCCCCGCTTCGGGTACTTTGTCAGGATACTGTGGCCTTTTAGGAACACGGAGGCCTCTTCTTGGTGGGTATGCTGCCAGGTGGAGCTGCTGCCTTTGGGGGTGGAGGGGCTGTGGGGGCACAGCATGATCCCCCCGCAGGTTGGTCTGTGCCCATTTGCCGATCCCACAGGTCCCTTTCTCTTCTTCCTCCAGCTCAGCGAGCAGGCCCGGGAGCGGAAGGTGCCAGTGACGCGGATCGGGCGGCTGGCCAACTTCGGAGGTAAGGTGGCTGCGGGCCCCTGGCTGCCCCACCTGCCCTGCCGGGCCAGCCCACTCTGGGTGGAGCCGGGGCTGCTCCGGGGTCTGCGTGGAGGTGGACGTGGGTGGGGGCCCAGCCACACCCCAGGGAAGGCATTGGTGCAGTGGGTGGTAGCGGCTGCCCTCGCATCAGCTGCTGGACTGGATGTTTCCATGGGCGAGTGATCCAGTTGCCGGGTTCCAGCTGGGCCTCGGCTGTGTCCGGGAGCTGGTGCGCAGCTAGTGCTGCGCTGTGAGCTGTAGCCTGGTCTGCCGCCTCCCTGGGGGCAGTGTCTGCAGCATCACCTGTTCCTCCTGTCTCCACCCCGCTGCCAGCCGGCTGCCTTGGGGGGCCTCTGCAGGAAGGAGGCCAGGTAGTGAGTGCAGGTTCCTCACTGGGGCTGTTCAGCCCCTAAACAGCGCCTTTCTTGCCCTGGGACCAGCCATTTGGGGAACCCGTTTGCTCGATCTCCTGCAGCTCATCAGTGGAACGGGACGAGGTGCTGTGGCCCTGAGCTGCTGCTGTTTAAAGCCAATTTAATACGCTGTGGAGTTGTGAGCTTCATTTGTGCTTTGTGGGTTTGAATAGCCATTGTACCCAATCCACTCGTGCTCTTTTTGTATGAGTCGAAGGATAATTTTATGGTGCAGGTTTGTAGCAGTCGTGTCTGCTTTTACGATGTCGCATTGCCATGTGTATTGCTTATTGATGCACCAAGATGTTCCTGTTGAAAGTGCCATCTCCTTTGCCGTGGTATACTCTAAGATGGAATTACTGGAAGTGTGTTTCTTTAGAGCTCAGCTGTCTTTAGTAGGTTCTCCAAGCAGCATGATTCATGAAAGCAACAGTTTGGGTAGCTTGATTCATACTGGCCTTGGGCGAGTGGCTATTTGCAAGGCTGTACGTAGCAGAGTTCGGATTGGTTCCTGGTGATACTGGTGCTAAGTGGTTATGCACACCCACTGTCACTTGTCTACCTTTTGCTTTGCTTGGGCTGGTTTGTAAGTCTCCCGTCCCGTAACTACCCACCATCCATGCTGTTCTCCTCTGCCACCTCTTCTCCTTTGGAAACCCATCCTGTTCATTCAAGGCTGGCTCTGGGCAGAGGCTCACACACTGGCTTCCCCAAAGCCTGGTCCTCTGGGAGCTGGACCGATGTGTGGGTTCTAACATTGAATGGAGACTGGCTGTCTTTCCAAGGTGCGGAGCAGACTAGGTTAATCGGATAGAATTTTCTCAACTGCAAATTTTTCTTCCATAATTGTTACCTTAAAATTTGGCATCTGCTGCCAACAGAACTGAGTTGTTCAACCATTTAGTATAAAGTGTCCTCTGAGTTATAGCACAAGGTTATTGCTTTATTTCCCTTTCATGCATTAGCATTTCAAGCAGTTCATCACAGAGTGTCATAACTGCTGGGATTCTACCATCAGGACAAGTTTGAGAATCGCTGCCGTCACTGGCTTCTGATGGTCCTCGTCCCTCAGAAGGCTTGGCATGTTACCTGCTTTGCACACTGCCTAGTAGTTGGGAAACATTTATTTCTTATTAAAATATTGAATGGAGGTTCCCTTCTCTCCTCCATGAGTTTGAGGGCAGGAACTACCCTATTTTTTTTTTTTTTTTTTTAACATCTGTAGCTTTTTCCTGTAATTCTCTCCTTCCCTTTACTCCAGACTCTGAAGAGTCCTGTCCCTGGCAGGCTGCTCTGGTGTATTTTAGGCTGGGTGTCATCTTCTCCTGGGAGTCTTTGCGGGGAGAGGCAGTGGAGGTAATGGGGGCTGTTTGGGAAAAGTGGTCAGAATGAAAATGTTGATGGTGAATTAGAGTTTGATGGAACACCATAAAGTCCTGGTGGAGTCGGGCCCTTTCGGGTGGTGGCTTAAGGCAGACAGAGACTGAAGAGGGGTTGTATAGGAGGATGTGTAGGAAAAAAGGCAGCTTCAGTGAAACCAGGGTGGAAGGGCTGTCCTCAGAGGTGTGGGGTGTGGGCACAAGAAGGAACCTGGGTTGGGAGGAGGCGACACTCTAGTCTTGGTAAGTGCTTGGGTGTTTGCTGATGGCTGAAGCTGCCTTCTGCGTGTGGTCATGCTTTGGGGTTGGAGGTGGCAGGATGGATGCACGGCGGAGCCAGTTCAGGAAAGAACATGCTGTTCCGGCCCCGGTGGTGAACTCTGGTTCTTCTGTCCCCCCCAGAGGTTCTCAAGCTGTAGGTTATGACCCTTTAGTGAGTGTGAAGTCAAGTTAGTAGGTTGGTATCAGCAAGTTATCAGCAAAAAACAAGTTAAACAGAATAGAGTTCAATATAAAAGATCAGAATGGATATCATGGATCCTTAGAAAAAACTACACACGTTGCAAAAATATTTTAGTTTCAGAGACATAAACATAATATTTAAGTATATTTTTCATTGCAGCGTGAAATATGTACCTTACTGGCGGGCCACTGTTCCGTTTGAAGTATCACTGCTCTGCTTTGTTCTCCTGGGAGACACTTCTAGCCTCTCTTCCCCTCATGGAGCTGAGATGTTTTTGCGCTGTAGACTGGCAGACTTTAGGAAGTTTTTACACTTGGGTTATGAAGGAAAGGGATGGCTCTAGATCCCGGGAAGGTAGGATCTGCAGGGAACCAGATAGGTGTTTGGGGAGGTCAGTGGTAGGTATCCAGCTGCATGGAGGGGAAGTCACAGGCTTTCTAGTCTCAGTGGCTCATTTTAATGCCAAGATGGAGGCAGGAGTCCCAAATCCTATTTGGCTACAGGAACTTACGGTTATGATGCTATGGGCAGGGTGATCTATGGGTATTAGATTTTGTTAAAGAATGTTGTAGAAGATAGGGCCATATATCGGATTTGGGGTCAGAATGGAGCTTTAGGTCATCATAACGTCTGGGTTAAAATTTCAGCCCTGCTTCCTATGTGACCTTGAGCCCTACTTGGGTTTTTCCCTTTTGTAAAATTGGAGTATTGTCATTGACTCCAAATGGGAATATTTTGGTAAATGTTCCATGTGTACCTGAAAAGAATTCTGACATTGTTGGGTGCAGCGATCTATCGATCTCTTCTGGTTTGCTGCTTATATTGATCAGATGTTTTAATGATTTTTTTGGTTTGCTTATTCTATCGGCTATCGAGAGGCCTTAAAAGTCTTATGCTGTGATTATTGATTTACCTACGTTGAGTCTGCTGATTTGTGCTTCATATGTTTTGAAGCTGTTATTGGCTGCCTACATATTTAGAATTCTTATATCCTCTTGAGGATTGATCCCTGTATTATTGTGTTATGCCCCTTTTTATGAAAGCCTACATTGTCTGATATTATTATAGCTACATTGCAGTTTTGGTTAATGTTTGCTATTTCCTTTTCTTCCCTATATTTTCAACTTTTTTATGTCCTTATATTTAAGGTATTTTTTTTGTGTGAGCAGCGTATATAGTTGTTTTCTGTGTTTTAAATATAGACTGATGATTTTTAGTCTTACAATGGGAATATTTAGTCCATTTACATTTAATGCAATTGCTGATTGTATTGGAGTTTTGTCTTAGTTTTTGCTTATTATTTGATTCATCTGTTTTGTTTTTTTCTTTTCTTTCCTGCTTTTGAGTTAATCAAAGACTTTTAAAATTACAATTATGTGTCACTTAATGACAGAGATAAGTTCTGAGAAACGTCATTAGGTAATTTTGTTGTGTGAACATCATACGGTGTACTACTTACACAAACTTAGATGGTGTAGCCTACTACACACCTAGGTTATGTGGTATAGTGGTTGCTGCTGGGCTACAAACCTGTACAGCATGTTACAATTACAATTGTAAGTATTCATGTGTCTAAACTTAGAAAAGGTACAGTAAAAAATACAATATTATAATCTTATAGGACCACTATACATGTGGTCCATCACTGAGATGTTGTTATGTGGCACATGATTATACATGTTTTTTCCTTTTTAGCTCTTGTGTTTTACATGTCTCTGTTGTTCTTTTAGTGGTTACTCTTGAGATTACAGCATGCATCTTGACTTACAACAATGTAATATAAGTGATTATTTTTACTACTTCCCCAGTAATGCTAGTGCCCTAGACATTTTTAATCTGTGTATTCCTCTCGTGTTTTTTGTGTCAGTGTGGCTATGCATTTTATTTATGCATGTTTTATATATTAAATTATTAAGATATATTAAACCCCACAAGATGGTATTTCTTTGTAAAGCCCATATAAATTTAGATTTGTCCTTTTGATGTTTGTTTCTTCCTGCATTTCCATAATTATTAATATATTTGGTATAATTTCCCTTTTCTCTGAAGAACTCTCTTCTCTCTTACAACGCAGTCTGCTAATCATTCTTTTAGTTTTTATTTGTGTGAAAATGTCTTTGTTATTTATTACACTTTTGTTTTAGAAGGTATTTTTGCGGGTATAGTATTCCATGTTGAAAATTGTTTCCTTTGAACACTTTAACTATATTATTATTTTCCTACTTCCATTGTTTTTGTTGAAAACTTAACTGTCCGTTTTATTGCTGCTCCCTTGAAGCTAATGGTATATTTCTTTCCTCTGGCTGCCTTTAAGATTTTGTTTTCAATTTCTAACAGTTTGATCATGACATGCTTGGGTGTGATTGGCTTTGTGTTTATTCTGCTTGGGGTTTACAGAGCTTTTTGAATCTGTGGCTTGATATTTTTTATTGGTTTTGTAAAATTCTCATCATTTCTTCAGATATTGCTTCCGTCCCATTCTCTCTCGCCTCTCTTTCTGGGATTCCAGTTACACGTGTGTTAGATCTTTTTCCTCTGTCCCCTGTGTCTCCTCTACTCTTTTCTGTATTTTCCATCCCTTTTCCATTTATGCTTCAGTCTTTATAGGTTCAGAGGAGATGTCTTATCATTTCCTTTGCACCTATAAAATGAGAACTAGACAATTACAGGAATGAGACTTTGCTGGATAAAGTAGGCGCCAGGGAAGACTTACCAAAAGGAGCTGCACACTGCTTTGTGCATAAGCACGGTAGTGGTTCCTGGGACCTTCACACGGGAACTTAAATCCACATCGTTAAGACAGAAGGGAAGAGAAGAATAACTAAGGGACAGAGGAAAACAGAAAGCAAACAAAAAGTGAAGAAATAGGAAGTGGATAATGCCATTAGATTCTGTGTAGAAAGGATTTTGAAATTTGATTATAAAAGGAAAGAGGTATTGGTATGAGTAAAAGCATGTCTGTGGACCAGGAATGAAGAGTAGAGGGAATGGAACCCTGGGAATTGCATTATTTTTAAAAGGTATAAAGCTAAGGGTTCCTCATTCTTAGAAACGTACTTTGCTTTTAAAAATAGTTTGAGATTCCATTGGGTTTCCTAAGAGGGTAAGGTGGTAACATAAGAATGTTCTCTCTTAATGTTAGAAAACAGACATTCCTTAGGTTGAAACACAGAGCTGATAGCTATTGTTGCTTAATTTCCCCAAAATTCTGATATACCTGGGGGTACTGTTAACGTATCAGCACAAAGCTCTGGGTTCGTTGTGTCCCTTCTCCCTGAACTTTTGTGTTTCCATCTCTGTGGTAAAATTAAAAACCAACAAGCATTGGGTGAATGGGCTTGGATGGGTATTCTTAATTTTGCTAAGTGAGAACATTTAAAAGAAAACATTGGCCAGGTGCAGTGGCTCACGCCTGTAATCCTAGCGCTCTGGGAGGCCAAGGTGACAGGATCACTTGAGGTCAAGAGTTCGAGACCAGCCTGAGCAAGAGTAAAACCCCATGTCTAATAAAAATAGAAAAATTAGCTGGGTGTATTGGTGCACACCTGTAGTCCCAGTTACTCAGGAGGCTGAGGCAGGAGGATCACTTGAGCCTAGGAGCTGGAGGTTGCGGTGAGCTATGATAATGCCACTGCACTCTAGCTGGGGAGACATAGCGAGACTCTGTCTCAAAAACAGAGAAACAACACTACCATCATTTTATTTGTCATTCTTAAAGGACATTTTAACAATGCAAACAACATGTTCCAGGATAAAGGATAATAAATTGAATAACTTAGTTTTGTGAAAGACTCGCTACCTTCCCCTGGTTTCCGGACACTGGTTGAGACCTTGCGGTGGCTTAGCAGGCCTTGCAGAGCCATCCCACAGTGGTAGGGTTGTTGGACCCCTTGACTGGGACCTCAGGGCTGGTAGAGGTGGGAGTGTCCACACCCCCTGTGGCAGGTCTGTACGCTCTGACCTGCTGGCATGGTACCCTTGTTGACGGCGCTGTGTACAAGGCCAGCTTTGCTCTGGCCGCCCCAAAGGAGCGGCATGCAGTGACAGCAGCCTGATGTACTGGGGGCTCGTGCCACGCTTCCTGTGGTGCCAGCGCTCTTCTGGGTGCACTTTGCGGTAAGATAGATGCACTCTAGACGGGAGAAAAGTTCTGCACCCTCCGCATGGGTGTGGGAGTGCAGTCTATCTGCTTTCTCAGGAATATTTTTGAAAATCAGGGGCTTTTCTGCCTATTTCACTCCTCAGAAGCTCTGTGCTGGAGACAAGGGCGGTTATTATTCTCTTCAGATACAGATGAGGAGGCTGAGCCAGGAAGTCGGCCGGTCGCCCAGGGCCGTGTGCTTCCTGGTGACCTGGGACAGGAGCCCAGGCCTGGGTCGGGCACTTGGAAGTCCCAGCCTGACCAGGTGACACAGAGTGGTCCTCCGAGGGGCCGTGTTAGGTCTCTCCCTCCCGCACTAGTCCAGTTCGGGAAATTGAGGGTCAGCTCCTGAGAACTTTCGAGAACAAGCCACAGGGAACTCCCCTCCCCCTTTCCTGTTTCTCCTCTGGTGCTGGGCGGCTGGAGGACGCCAGGTGGAGACAGAAGGAGACGGATGGCTGAGGTTCCAGAACACCTAGAAGCAAGGGAAGGGGTCCCGTCCCGCTGCCTTTGCACATGGGCCTTCTCGTCTCCCTGGGTCGGAGAGATGGGGAGTGTGGTCGATGAAGTGAGGCATGGAACAGCGCGCTGGCACGTGGCTGTTTATCCTCAGATGCAGCTTTGCCCCTCGCTGCTGCAGACACCAGCCTTGCTCTGCGCACGCGCCAGCAGCCCCTGGCGGGCGACGCCGCAGCCACAGGGACGTTACCGAGTCGCTGCTCAGAAGTGCTTTGCCCCCAGCCTACTGAGGAAGGGCCCTGTTTGCTGGTGTTTTATTTTTTGCTTCTTTTAGCCTCTGGTGTCTGTCTGGACAGAAAGCCAGGTGACTGCTCGAGAGGAGGCCTTGTTTGGCTCTGGCGACCTCCAGACGTCACACGGAGCAGGCCTGCAACCCGGGCCGCTGGCCCCGTGTGCTCCTGCCCAGGGCAGAGCCCTGCTCCCTGCTGCTTCCCCTCAGCCCTGACTGCAAAACCTCCCTTTGTGAGAGAAATGTCTGGAACTTTCTTGGAACAGGCCAGGAGGGAAGCCAGGCTGCTGACAGTGGCTTTAAAGCCCAGAGCGGGCTCTGTGGCTGGTTTCCCCGCAGGTCTTCCTTGCTGGCCACTCGGGCCAGGCTGGGAGGCCTCTCAGGAGGTGGATCAGAACAGGGACAGGCGCGCCCTGTCCTGACGGGCTCGGGGTGAGAGTGGGGTCCTCACGAGGACCTGGGGAGTCCCAGCCTGTGGCATCTGTCTTCCCGGAGTCGCCTCCAGGTACCACCTGGGTCTGAGTGAGGGAAGAGCCCAGCCTGGGGCTCCTGAGAATTGGGTCAAGCCAGGGCCTCGTGGGCAGGGTGGCGGCCAGGTTATTCTGGCTTCACTGAGCAGGAGCTTTAGAGGCCAAGGTCACGGTTGCCAGCGGCCCGGCTTGTTTTCTCCCCAGGTTCTTATATTGATGACTGCCTGCCTGTCCGTGTGTCGGCAGTGCCTTGGCCTGGTGCCAGGCTGGTCCTGAGGGACGTGTAGGGCCACAGAAGGAGCCTGAGGCCTCCCCTGTGGAATGTTCCTGGGGCGATTTGTTTAATAGTGGGTCCTGTCCTTTGGCGAGCTTTGGCTCTGCCTGGGAGCTGAGAAATGGGCAGAAAATAATGTGATGGAGCATTTGAAGGGGTCCAGCTGGGGCGTGGGGGACACACCTCTGCCTGCAGGAGGAGGTAGAAGGAGGGGCTCAGCATGGCCCAGCTGGCCCCACGACGCCCACCTTGGCATCATCTTGTAGCTGCTGGGCTGGAGAACCCGTGGGCTGTCTGCCTCTCTCGTAGGCTTGTGTTTGGACCCGCTCCAGGAAGAGAGAATCCAGATGCTGAGGCACTGGTGAAGGTCGCTACAGTGTGAAGGTTAATGTTGCTGTTGTCGTTTATTTTGCCAAGTCTGATAGTGTGCTGGCAGGGTGGGGCTGGGGGGCAGGGTTAATGTTTAATCAGGGGCTCTGGCTGCCAGCTCTGTGCCAGTGGGCTCTGCGGAGAGTGCAGAGAGAAAACACAGCTGGTGTCCCCGCCAGGCACCCACACCCTGGCACCTCCATCCCAGTATGCCACCATGTCCTTGATGAGGTGTGCTGTCACACCTAAAGGCCATTTCAAATAACCACGGCAGCTTCCGGGATGGCCAGAGCGTGGCTTGTTCTGCCCGCGGTGTGCTGTGCAGCAGCCGCTGGCCACGCTGAGTGTTTGAACAGTGGCTGTTCGCGGTGAGACGCCGTGCGTGTAAGATGCACGCTGGGCTTCAGAGACCAGGCGCACGGACGCGCAGGTGTAGCATCTCTCTAGTAGTTTTTATATCGATTACTTGTTGAAATGATAATATTTTGGATATGTTGGGTTAAGTAAACTATATTATTAAAATTCATTTTACATGTTCTTCTTGCCTTTTTCAGTATGGCCACTAGAAAATTTAAAATTATATATGTGGCTCACGTTGTGTTTCTTTTGCTCAGCACTAGTCTAACCATTTTGAGTAGGAGTGACCATAACTAATAGCTCTTTTATAGCATTACCGTGCGTCCGGCCCCGGGTAAGCACCTTACCCTTACTAAATCGTTCAGTCCTCACAACAGCCTGTGAAGCAGGAACGGCTATTACAGCTGGTGGCGTGGAGGTTGCACTGTTGCCTAGTGGCGGGTAAAATGTGTTGCGAAAACTTTTTCTTGAAATGGAGTTATCTTTTGATTTAAAACATTTTTCTCATTAAATAAATTTTTCAATAAGTTCAATATTTTTCATAAAAGTAATGCATAATCATTGTAGGAAACTTGGCAGTATAGAAGTACGTGCTGGTTTCCTTGCCCTGTGAACAGGGTGCGCGGTGGGGTGCAGGCTGGGGGTGGTGCCGTCCAGGGGCGGCTCCAGGCTCCCGCTGCCGGTGCGGTCCGCCAGCTCACCGTGCGTCCTCCGCTCTGCTCGCACGTGCCTGGCCCGGGAAGCGGAACTGGGTTTAAAGTGAGAGGACGTCGGTCCTGAGTGAGGCGTGGCCTTAGCAGCACCTGCCAGGCTCCTGTGGGGGGCGTGGGGGCTTCTACTGAACAGCTGGGATCACCCAGTGATTGATTTTTGGACAAGTGAGGTGCTAACGAACTTGGCTTTAGAAAATTTCAAAAGGTGGGGACGGAGGGGCCTGGTACCCTGGGGCCCTCAGACCACTGTCATTGTCTGCGAGCCTGGAGGGCAGGTGGGCGAGGGGCCTCCCACTCCTGAGCCCTGTGAGTCCCCAGGGCTTGGGTTGGAGACACCCCGTCTTTCGCAAAATGTTCGACTGCCACCACCGTACCTGTGGTGATGCCGTTCCTGCTACGGCGAGTCGAAGCTCTGGATCATTGGAGGCGCTTCATGCAGATCTGAAGCGGCCGGTGGCATTCCAGGGGGTGCCCTGTGTTGTTAGGATGTCCTCGGCCCCGGACCACCGCTGGTCCCTCTGCCTGTGTGTGCTGGGGCCTCCTGAGGAGCTTCCCGGCTTACGCTGCTCGGGCGCGTCTGTGCCTGGAGCCTGTAGATTGTCAAACGTGGGGCGGGGGATGCGTGAAGCTTTTCCACAGCAAATGTCAGCTTAAGACAACAGGTGAGTATCTGCCACCTTTCACCCCTTTTCAACACGCTGGTGAGTCCGCGAGGGTGCCTGGTGCGAGCCGCGTCTGCGTGGTGCTGCCCCAGCCCCGTGAGCGCTGAGCCCGCACCTCTTCCCTGCAGGGCTGGCCGTGGGCCTGGGCTTTGGGGCCCTGGCTGAGGTTGCCAAGAAGAGCCTCCGCCCTGAGGACCCCACAGGTGAGCTGGGGCCTTGAGTGGGGGGGCAGTGTGGGCCCTGGGAGGCGCCAGCCCTTCAGCCCCAGCCCGCACTCAACGTGGCATTCCATGTCGGCGGCGCCCTGGGGTGGGAGGCTGTTTGGACAGATTTGCCTGCTTTGTGGCCGGAAGGCCACTCCCCCCCAGCCCCAGTGGTCACCCGGCCCGGCCCCTTCCTGGCTCCTTGTGGCTGTCCACACACCACCTGCACGCCCACACCCCGCCTTCGCTCCTGCACTCACTTCCTGCCCTGCTCTCCAGGGGCTGCTGGGGCCCTGGTCTGGCTGGGTCAGGCACCCCAGACGGGCGAGGGGGGTGGGTGGCGGGGTGGGGGGGTATGCTTTTGGGACAGACCCCACTAGGTCCTTCTCACCGACTCAGTGCCTCTGAGGCAAAGACCACAGCCTCTCTGTGCTCTGCAGTCCAGGCCCAGGCCTGCGGTCCCGTGAGAATAGTCGCCGCACCTAGTTTGGGTGGCCACTGTGCCCGGGCCCTCTGTGGGAAGGCTCTGCACCGTGGCGTTCTGCAGAGCCGGCGGTGCTGTCTGCCCGAGAGGAGCTGACTCCCCAGGTGCGGGTGGGCCAGGGTGGTGTGAAGTCTACCCGTGGGCTTCCCTGTAGCAGGGCCTGGGGCTGTTGAGAGCAGCTGGTAGAGCCGTCCGCTTGGTGGATTTCTTGAGACATGTTTGCAGTTCTGGACTGGGTTCCCCTGCCGCTGGCCCATTCAGGGGATGTCAGCTCATTCTGGTGTCTCGCACCTCCACCCCCCGTGACACCTGTCCTGCCGCACTGCAGCCCCCCAGCCCTGGCTGCCAGGACGGCCTCCCCTTCACCCACAAGCCCATCCCCACAGGCCCTCGGGTACAGGAGACACAGGGCACCACGTATATCCTTGGAGGAGGCCAGAGGACAGAGGGTTTAGCGAGGGTATTTTTAGCGTTGGTGCTGAAAGCCTTTGGGAAATGAAGCCTGGGCTTCTCTGGAAGGAGAAGCCAGCCTTCCCCAGGAACAACAATCCTGCGCCCCCACGCCCTCCCCTGCCAAGCTGGCTGCTTTCCGTCCTGCCTTGCCTAAGCAGGGAAGAGGGCCAGGCTGGCTCCAAGGTTCCAGTTGGTGTCCTTTGTCAGAGACAGTAGTGACCTCAGGCTGGGGGCTCAGGGTCTCAGGCACCATTAGCCCTGAGAGTAGGACCTGGGGCTTAGGCCAGTGTGGGGGTGGCCCTGGGCAGCCCCCAAGCTGTGCTCCAGCTTTCTGACCAGGCCCTGGACCCCCTTGGCCTGGGACACTGACCACACTGCTGCTCTCCGCCCCAGGAGAACCTCTTGACTTGGGGGTTGCCACTGTGCCCTGGGCCCATCCTGGCTCCCTCAGGTCATTCTCACAGCCGCCCGTGCCCGGGGCAGGGGACATGCCTGCTGGGTCGGCCAGCTTTGTGGAGGGGCTGCCAAGAAGGCCCGGATTGGGCTGGGGGAGGTGGGTATGGAACGTGGAGATGTGCGCACGTGCCGGAATTTTTCCTGTCAAACTCCGAGCCCCCCGTGAGGGCCGTGGTGACCCCTCCCGCTCACAGGGAAGAAGTCCGTGTTGGATTCCAGCCCCTTCCTGTCGGAGGCGAACGCCGAGCGCATCGTGCGCACGCTCTGCAAGGTGCGCGGGGCGGCACTCAAGCTGGGCCAGATGCTGAGCATCCAGGGTGAGTGGCTGGCGGGGGTGACACCGGCCGCCAGGTGGGGCAGGGCACAGCGCTTTGGCTCAGGGGGAGCTCGGGGGCCAGATGTGGGTGCGCTGGAGGGTATTTTCTGGCCCCTCTGGTTTGAACTTATCCTGGGAGGCTGGACTGTGTGGGGATGTTTAAAAAAAGTGTCACATGTGGGAGCCCACAGTTGTTTTTCTTGCTTTCCGGGTGTTTGATGTGCCCCGAGGTCGTGCTGGCATCTCACAGTTGGCGAGGGTCCGGCTGTGTGGGCCCCGGGAGCCAGTGGGGGGCTCACAGGCGTGCACGGCGTGGCGCTGGGGATGTGGGGGTGTGATCACGGGAGGGGGGCTGGGGGAGGCGGCAGCGGCCGAGAAGGGGCTGGCTCAGCGTGGCCCCAAGAGCAGAGCTGGCCCTGGGGGAGCCTCAGGCCTCCAGTGGAACCCAGCACGCGGGAGTGGCCACGAGGCTGGTGCTGAACGGGGGCGGGGGAGGCAAGTCCATGCTCACAGCAGTCAGGTGGGCCCACGAACTGGCCAGCACTAAGCCAGGAGTCGTCAGCACCGGGGTGGCCGTGGCGAGGGTGTGGGGTGCCGCCCGGATCCGGAATCCTTTGGTGCTCAAGTCCCGAAACTCCGGGAATCCCACAGCTCGTAACTACCTTGAGGAAAGACTCAGAGGTGGGGTCAGGGCTGTGCCAGGAGCTTCATCATGGGACTCCCCGCGACAGCAGAGTGATGGAAACCGAGGCAAGCAGCAGACGCGGGGGCCTTGCCCGTGGCATTACGCTGCTGGTGACAGTGCCATTCCAGAACGTTTCGGAAGGCTGTTTAAGCACACAGGGAAGTGTTCACGAGAGAACGCTGCCCGAGAAAAGCTAGAATAGCCTCCATACATGTGACATCAGGTATGAAAAAAAGAGTTCTCCGGAGGTGGTCAGATAATGGGTAATTTTAACGTTTTACTGTACTTTATTTTCTAGACTTGTTTCTTTCATAACCATAAAGAACTACACGTGTATCGTCCAAAAAGCGCACTTTCTCAGGTTGCAGGGGTGAATTCAGGGTCCCCAGCTGTGCCCTGTGGCTGAGCACTCATGCGCTGTGTGACGCCCGGTCCTGGGGCTCCCGACGTTGGGGCCCCTGATGGGGTGGCTGAGGGGCTGGGGGGCATCTGTCTCTGGATTTAGCTGTTGGCCGCCGGGCCCCAAGAGTGCGCCCGCCCTAGGTCATTGTGGCTTGGGGTCCCTGCTGAGGCGCCTTGTCCGCAGCCGCAGGAGCCCACATGCCAGGTGGGAAAGAGGCTCCCAAGGCAGGAAAAGGAATTGAGGCTGGGCCTGTTGCGTGTCGTGTCTGAACCTTGGTTCCAGCATGGCGAGAGGCGAGGCTGCGCTGTGCCAGGCGTGGCCGGGTGGTCGCTCCGCTCCGGGCCCCTGTGCCATCGTCAGCGGTTGGCCCTCAGCCCTGACGTCTCTCCTGCCTTCCAGACGACGCTTTCATCAACCCCCACCTGGCCAAGATCTTCGAGCGCGTGCGGCAGAGCGCTGACTTCATGCCACTCAAGCAGATGACGGTGAGGCAGGCGCTGGGGCATCTGGGGTGTGGCTGCTGCTCGGGGTGTCCCAGGAGGCGAGGCCATGGTCACGACCCCTCCTTGGCCTTTCCCTCCAGAAAACTCTCAACAACGACCTGGGGCCCAACTGGAAAGACAAGCTGGAGTACTTTGAGGAGCGACCCTTCGCCGCGGCTTCCATCGGGCAGGTGCACCTGGCCCGCCTGAAGGGTGGCCGCGAGGTGGCCATGAAGATCCAGGTAGGTGCCCTGGTGTGTGCATGCACTTGTCCCCACATCCCCCAGGGCTCCTCTTCTCCCAGGCGGGGCCCGTGTCTCCAGTGTCTGTCTGTCCCTAGCGCCTGGTGGGCACTGGAAGCTCAAGTGTTTGCTGAATGAGTGACTGGGGGGTGGAGCAGCCTCCCAGCAAGCTCAGCTTGGGGGCGCTGGGGACAGGAGACAAGCGATCATCTGCCTTTGGGGGCCTGCGCTGGTGGCTGTTCCTGGAGATGGGGTGGGGGTAGATGGAGAGCAAGGTCGTGAAGGGCCGGGAGTCACGGCAGCATCGCCGGCTCCCGGCTCTGCTTCTCCAAGGCGGGTGGGGCTGGGACATAGCGGGGACACCAACAGGCAGTGGGACCCCCTCTGCCTGGGATAACACCCCCTGCTTCCTGCAGTACCCTGGCGTGGCCCAGAGCATCAACAGTGATGTCAACAACCTCATGGCGGTGCTGAACATGAGCAACATGCTTCCGGAAGGTCTGAGGCTGGGCTGTTGGTCAAGGGCGAGAGTGGGTGGCAGGTGCTCAGATGGGGACTGGGGACCGCCTCCCCCAAGAGCCCCCGCCTACCTGGTGTCCTTCTCCCGGCCAGGCCTGTTCCCCGAGCACCTGATCGACGTGCTGAAGCGGGAGCTGGCCCTCGAGTGTGACTACCAGCGGGAGGCCGCTTGTGCCAAGAAGTTCAGGTGCAGCTCCTCGCCAGCCCCTTGCCTGAGATTCCCGCCAGGGAGGCAGAGGGCCGCTTTAGGCACTGTCGTGGGTGAAGACTCCTCCAGCTCTGAGGGGCAGATGGCTGGGGTCACAGCCTGGGCCCAGCGCAAAGCAGGGCCCTCTGCCTGGTGGCCATCCCCAGTGGGGAGGGCGGGGAGGGTCTGTGTGTGACCACCCACCCCCACGCAGGGAGCTGCTGAAGGACCACCCCTTCTTCTACGTGCCCGAGATTGTGGACGAGCTGTGCAGCCCCCACGTGCTGACCACAGAGCTGGTGTCTGGTTTCCCCCTGGACCAGGCAGAAGGGCTGAGTCAGGAGATTCGGAATGAGGTGTCTGTGTGGGCGGGGCAGCATGGGGGCTGGGTGTCCCTGCTGTGCACGCCCTGAGGTGCTCCCTGTGGCAGGGTGGGGTGTGAAGGAGCACCAGTGGGACTTAAGGGGACAGGAGGGAAGCTGCTACCTTCTTCCACCCAGGCGACACTGGCCATCTAACAGTCACTTGTACAGAGGGTGGGATGCTACAGGAGTCGGGGATTTCTCTGACTCCCAGGCACCGGGTCACCTGGCGCTGCCTGATGCAGGACCCCTGCCCTGTCCCTAGATCTGCTACAACATCCTGGTTCTGTGCCTGAGGGAGCTGTTCGAGTTCCACTTCATGCAGACAGACCCCAACTGGTCCAACTTCTTTTATGACCCCCAGCAGCACAAGGTGAGCCCCTGGGAAGGGGCACCTTCAGCTGGGCCCGAGAGCTTCTCTGTAGGGGGCGCGTGAGCCCCTGGCCTGCCCTCGTCCCGGGAAAGTCAGCAGAGTAAAGGGTTGTGGCATCTCGGGGTCTTAGCTCGGCCCTGAAGAGACCCACCCCCTGCCGTATCCACCCTTCCCCGCCCCACACCCCTGGCCTGGACTAGGAACCTTCCCCTGGTGTCTCCACCCCAGGTGGCTCTTTTGGACTTCGGGGCAACACGTGAATATGACAGATCCTTCACTGACCTCTACATTCAGGTAAGGTCAGGACAGTGGCCCTGGCCTTGGCTCAGGTTTTTCTGAGGCTGGGACAAGATGCTGGGGACTCGGAGCAGAACCGGGCTCCAGGTCTGGTGACAGTGTGCAGGCTCACAGGCCAGGGTCTTGCAAAGGGAGAGGAAGGACGAAGGTGGGTTTGGCACTTGTCTCCTGGGATGTCTCCTTTTTCTGTCTGTCCTGCCCCACGGGTCCCTCCTGTGCTTCTGCCCAGATCATCAGGGCTGCTGCTGACAGGGACAGGGAGGCCGTGCGGACGAAGTCCATAGAGATGAAGTTCCTCACTGGCTATGAGGTCAAGGTGAGCAGCGTCTCCTGGGGGCTGCACAAGGCCCTGCGGGGCCAGGGTGCGCGTCGGCGGGGAGGGCAGGCATGGACCACTTTTCCCTTTGAAACCTGAAGTGGAACCTCCGTACGTAACGGATGAAAGCGCAAGGGACAGCCACTCCTGGGCGTCTCCCCAGTGCTGGGGCCTCACAGTCCAAGGGCCCGATGCCTCTGTACTCTGTGACATCTTCCAAGTGGCAGTTGAGCCGGGTGCTTGGGGGACTTGTGAGGCTCCTGTCTCTGCGTCCCGCTGTTGCCCTCCTAGAGCCGTGTTAGTGCGAGCTGGAGGACGGCAGCGGGAGGGGAGGGGACGCCTTGGACACCCTTGTGAGGCCTCCCTGGGGAGGGTGAGGAGATGGGCGAAGTCTCAGTGCTTTAAATAAAGGGGGACGGACGCTCTGTGTCCCTGTCATCCAGAAGGCACTCAGAAAGCAGCACTTACCTCTTCTTGACAGTGGGGAAGGGGTTGAGATCCAGGTCACGTCTTGTGTTCACCACCGAGTCAGAGTGCCATTTTAGGCAAATTAGTGTCTTTGAGCTGCCCCAGCTCGGCTGTAGAAGGGAGTGGGTTATACTTACCCCAGAAGCCCTCAATCTCCTCACGGCCGCGTCACTGTGAGCTGGCTGGGTTCCTGGCCCTGCCCCACCGTTCCAAGCAGCCGCGGCAGGCCTGCGCCTCCCACGCTCTGCTGACTCAGTTACTTCTCAGGTTCCTCCGTTAGCTGCCAGTTCCGCGCAGCAGACACCCAGCACCGAGCTCTGTCCTGGGCGCGCTCTGGCAGGCTTGCAGGTCGTGCATGGCAGGTGGATGCCACCAACTCAGGCCCATGAACTCTGCTCTTTTTGGCCCAAAGAGGTTTTGTAAACACTTTGCAACTGGGCGCCATTGCGCGGGGCTCATGTTCTGCCTTCTGCCCCAGGCCCCACCACTCCCTTTGGTCTTGCATCAGCCCAGCTCACACATTAATGTTGTTTTCCTGGCTCCTGTGGGTTTAAGTTTATGCCACTGTTACCATTTTTTAATCTGGTTAAAAACAAAACCCTCACCTGCCTGACACTGCTCTCAACTTCTGAGCAGGGCGTTCAGTGAGCGCTCGGGACTTGGGGCACCGTGGGAGGAAGCCCATGGCCACGTGGAGGGCTCTTGAATCTTGTTGCCATTTACCCTTCCTGTCTTCCCCCCAGGTCATGGAAGACGCCCACCTGGATGCCATCCTCATCCTCGGGGAGGCCTTTGCCTCAGACGAGCCCTTTGACTTTGGCACCCAGAGCACCACCGAGAAGATCCACAACCTGATTCCCATCATGCTGAAGCACCGCCTCGTCCCCCCACCCGAGGAGACCTACTCCCTG
Organism: Propithecus coquereli; assembly: GCF_000956105.1. Classification (NCBI taxonomy): domain Eukaryota; kingdom Metazoa; phylum Chordata; class Mammalia; order Primates; family Indriidae; genus Propithecus; species Propithecus coquereli. The sequence goes on along the minus strand of NW_012146079.1, from coordinate 5,728,758 downwards.
CACCGGAAGATGGGGGGCTCCTTCCTCATCTGCTCCAAGCTGAAGGCCCGCTTCTCCTGTAAAGCCATGTTCGAGGAGGCCTACAGCAAGTACCGCGAGAGGCAGGCCAAGCAGCAGTAGCTGCCGGACACCGGGGCCGCAGGTGGACCGGGGCGCCCAGCCTGCGGGTCGCGCCCAGGCCGGCTCCGCGGACTCTCCGTCCTTCACGCGGGCGCAAACCACTGCAGAGATGGCGTCGATGCTTCGTTTAAGCCCCAGTGCCCAGTACGAAAAGGTGGCTGGTTCTGGTGGGGATTTGGGGAGAGGCTGCTGAGAGCCTCATAGCTAGTGCTTCACACGGTTTTCACTGCTAAATAAATGGTTGTAGGATGAGAAGTGCGAGAATGAAAATGAAACTCCACTGCTGTCAGAATCTGCCTGTTGTTTATTCATCCCCTGAAATAATTCTAGATAAAAGGACAATTTTGTTGTCTTCTTTTTCCTAATACGAAAAGCAGAGAGTACTTACTCCTTCGAATCTGCCACCAAAACAAAACAAAGATTTTTGGATTTTGTTAACTGTAGTGCGAGGTTTGTGTGTCCGTGTTTCTAGAATGAGATTCGTTTCCTGCCCTCTTGCTCTCCAGCCTGTGGTCTGAGCGGGAGCAGTGCCGATCTGAACGATGCCAGCACGCCCCGCTGCACCTCGTGGGCCCGGCCTGCCCGGGCCGGTCCTTAGCTTCCCTGACAGCTGAACGTTCCCAGAGAATCGCTGCCTCACAGGGGAGGGGTCGCAGCAGTGGGCCAGGGAACCGAGACACGTACCTCGTCTGCTGCTGGAAGGCTCCTCCCTGCCGGGGCCACTGCCAGAGGAGATGCACGGGTGTCGCTCGTTCTACCAAAGGGTCATCACAGGCTCTGAATTTTTGTACAAGTCTTATAATTATCTAGTTTAAATTCAATAAAAAAAGTGCTTGTGAAAAGCGCTTTGGTGCTTGTGCCATTTTCTGTGCTTTATGAATCTTGGAGAATGCTGACCCATACCTTCTAGCATCGTGGTGGTTCTTTCCCCATAAAGGGTGCTCTGCCGCGATGGTGACAGCAGAGGTTGGCATCACAGCCTGTTTGCAGGGCTTGTACCTGTCCCCAGCGTGAGGTCCTCAGTCCCTGAACGTGGAAGGCTCAGCCACATTCACTGTATAAGGAGAGGGGTTGGGGAGGCGGGGTGGAGGCTGGAAGAAGCAGTGTCACCGCCCTGGTCCCCTGCAGGCTCCACATTGGTGACGCTGGCAACTGTGGGAGGACTGTGACACCTGCCCGCAGGGCCATGCTGGGCCTGCATCACAGGGGGACCCTTCTAGAGGCTGTAGATGACCATTTCCTGAAAAGTGACTTTTCCTGGGGCTAACGTGATTCCTAGATAATGGGGGCGCTCTGGACATTCGGGGGGCCCCTCCAGCAGCCCCACGAGCACCCTCAAAGTGCATGTGCAAAGACCACCGGGGTCCAAACTAGATCCTTGTATAGATTTTCAGGCTTCACTTTACTTTCTGAGATTTGGGATTGCTGAGCAATGGACATGACAGGATGGAGGGACCTGGGTGGTCTCCCCGAGGCCACCTGGCTTGGCTAGCAGGGTGCCCCCAGCCCCACTGTCAGATCCCCTGCTAGAGCTCTCTCAGCCCTCTGAAAGTTTGGACTGCTCTTTAGCAAACACCCTGCCATGCTCAGATCTGGAGCCACCACCCTGCCAGGCAAAGAGGAGGGGCACAACCCAGGCCAGCCCTGGGCAGGGCTCACAGCCTTTTCCTCTCAACCCGAACAGATGGAGCAGCAGCATGAAGGTGACGGGAGGGGACAAAACAAAGGACAGAGCAAGTATTTGCTTCCCCAAGAACCACTGACCATAACTGCTGGGAGAAGAGGAATTTTCTAAGGGAAACTGGAATGTGGTTTTGTGCCTAAGTGTGACAGCCAGCTGCAACTGAGAGGGTTGCACACGACAGTGGGGATCAGTGGGGACTGTAAGTGACTCCAATCCCCGAGTAAAGTCAGCCCTGAAACTGGCCACACACACTTTTTCTTTTGTACCTATTCTGACTTCCACAGTATCACGTGATTGAATGCCTCCCTGTGCCTACTACTAGCATGGGAAGACATATGGCACCAGAACGTGGCAAATCACGGTCTCATTTTCCAGGGACTGTCTTTGTATCCCTAACACCTATTAAAGGGCTAGACACGTAGTAGCACAGAAAAAAGAGTATTTGTTACCATAGGCTCTGATGGTTAATAATAATGACAAGACAGTAAGCCCAGGCCATAGCCATTATTCTAAGTACTTTTGTGTATAAACGCCTCTGACACTCAAAGTGGGCATTTTTATAGAAGAGAAAAATGAGGCTCAGAAGTCGTGTTGGCACCAGGACTTTTAGAATAAGACAGTCTGGTCTTACGGGCTACTCTAGGCCTAGTCTAAACCAAGGGCAGGCAGACTGTGGTTCCAACTTTATTGGAACACAGCCACTCATCCATTTACATATTAGACTAAGACTTTCTGCACTATACAAGCAAAGCAGCTGCAACAGACTATAACACTCACAAACCCAAAAATATTAACTGGCCCATTACAGAAAAAGTTTGCCAAGCCCTGTTTTAAACCACTGCACAGCTGCTGCCTCTAGCCCAGCATACATTTTAACAAACCAACGCATCCATGACAGTAAAAATGTCAATTATATGGGAACAGGGAGGGTTCTCAGAAATTACTTAACTGCTGCCACAGTTGAGGATTTCCTTTGTCAAGACCACCCGACGTTACCTGTGTGTTCTTAGATGTACCCTTCTAACTTAACAAAAGCAGTAACAGTAACTCTTGTTTAAGTGGCTACTGATTTTCCTCAATAAGCAGACAAAATCAAACTGCTCCCACGTTTGCACTGTCAGGGCCACTCAGGAAACCTCAGGTAGGTAGAGCTTGGTCTTGCAGTAATCAGGAAGTTTTGACCAGAAGAGGGGAGTTGGAAGCTTCAATCAAGAGAATTTCACATTATTCTTACCTGAGCTAAGGAAGAAACTACACAAGTCCCAGATTAAGCCACAGGTGGCAAAACTAGCCCCATGTTCTTCGGCAGTGCGAGGAGGAAGCCTGGATGAGGAGCGAAATGGCAGAAAGCAAGATCGAGTAAGAGGCGGAAAGCCAGGCACCTTTTCTCCATTCCTCAAACTTCTTAAATGGGAGGAAAAAAGACAAAATACTCAGTTCTAACAGCTCCCTGTTTTATTGCAATACATCAAAGTCTGGTTAATATTAAGTGATACCAACATAAAATATTGGTGAGGAGTCTTGTTACATTTTTTACTATCCCACCTTAAATATTTCTGTGCAAAAGGTTCCACATATTGTTTGGTAGCAGAGAATCTCATACGGTTCCCTAAGACACTGAGGGCATAAAACCAAACAAAATGAAACAAGGAGTAATAAGAGGCCGAAGCAAGGTCTTGTCTCCTCCATATACACGTATTTGTCAGCATTATATTCTAAACAAAAAATGATCACACCCAGGCCATGCAAAACTGTACAGTAGTATTACAATGAGAAAAACCCTTAAAAATTTATAAAATAAATGATATTACACTATCAAATAAAAAGGCAGGTCATTTTGTTTTCATGAGATTTCAAGGTTGATGTGAGTCAGTTTTCCCCACTAACTGCAACGCGTCTCGTGGGGAACAGTTGTCCCTGGGGAGGAGGAGACGCCGGCCTGCCGCCAGTGCCGGGTGGGAGCCGCGCTCCGTTGGAAGCAAGGCTCTCCCTATCTAGCGGGAGTCCACGGAGAACTCTGGACTTGAGTAATAATTAAAGTGATAACAAGGAAAGAGGTTTTAAAATGGGCTCGAGGAAGTGCCATGCAGCTTATCTAGATCAGGGCTGGGCCAGAGAGAGGCGGGGGAGCGAAGAGCCCAGTGAATCCCCTTGCGCTCAGCAGACGTGGCTGTGGTGGTCTGAACCGCGGCAGGAGCGCAGGTTGCCGAGTGCCCCCGTCCAGAGTGGACGGTGAGCCACGCACTTGGCAAGGCCCACTCAGCTGGGAAACAATGGTGCTGGTGACCCTGCCAAGGGCTGGCAGACAGCCCTGCTGCATCTGACAGGTTAGGGTGTCCGCCCACCCCCCTGTTCTGACTTTTCCTTAATGATACCTGAGATTCCACATAAATGCAACTGGTCTTTCCTGGAAATAGATGTGACCACTAAGTAACAAAATGACATGAGTCTAACCATATGGAAGGGGAGGCTGAGAGCCGGCTGGAAATGACAGATTGTTGTTGTAAACATGACAGGAATTTCAGATTCTCCCCTGAAGCTCGAGTATAAGAATTGGTTGGAAAACCAAATAGATGGGCCATTTGTAGTTATCTCTCATAGCCTTAAATCTGTGCTCCCCTGGGCAAGAACATAAATCACTAAGTGTGCGGGTATGTGTGCATAAATATATGTATATTTAATAACTAAAGAATGACATCTGCTTTAGCAATCACTGGACAAGGGGGAAGGCTTTTGTTTTTGGCAAAAAGAAACATATATATGTATGTAATTTTATACACCCAAACACATGACAAAATTAGTCAGAATTCAAGGGTAGATAACAAATTGGCTGGACATAGATAGCACCAAATACCAACACATACAAACTATCTCAGAAATGCCTTTGAATGTATTTTTTCTTTCTACTGAGAAAGTAGTTCCTGCTGCCATATGCATTTTTTTTTTTTTTTTTTTTTTTGGGACAGAGTCTCACTGTGTTGCCTGTGCTAGAGTGCCGTGGCGTCAGCCTAGCTCAAAGCAACCTCAAACTCCTGGGCTCAAGTGATCCTCCTGCCTCAGCCTCCCGAGTAGCTGGGACTACAGGCATGCGCCACCATGCCCGGCTAATTTTTTCTATATATTTTTAATTGTCCAATTAATTTCTTCCTAATTTTAGTAGAGACAGGGTCTCGCTCTTGCTCAGGCTGGTTTCGAAACTCCTGAGCTCAAACAATCCGCCGGCCTCGGCCTCCCAGAGAGCTAGGATTACAGGCGTGAGCCACCGCGCCCGGCCTGCCATATGCATTTTTAAAATTCCCTGCATGAAAACAAAGGATGACTTCAGACAGCAATTAAGACACCTTTTCTGTGAACCCATTCCCCCTCTTTCAAATCATTCCTCTCAGAAGCTTCTGAGAGTAACAGGCTTCATATTTAAGCATGGGACAAGACCAGTAGGCTGATCATTATCTTGGGAAAATCCTCCTCAAAACTAAAATCCCAGCAGTGTTTCTCTCCCACAGTCCTGAACACACTTGAGACTGCTCTATTGTGACTGATGAGACTACTCACGGTGGCAGGGAAAATCAAAGTGCCGCGGTGCGATCCATGGGGTTAATGTGAACAAGGTGCCCGGCGAGCCTGGCAGCCAAGACAAGCCTCAGCAACTCTCCCATCTGCCTGGGACAGTCTGACTCACTGTAGTGGAGCCCAGACTTTAGGTAGGGTTATATTTTGATCCTAAAAGCATCCTTTGAAAAATAAGCACCTATAGACAACAAAAATCCACAATTTACAAACTAATGGCTTGGTGTAGAGTCTCGGCTTGGGTCTGTCTCCTCTCTGCCTTGGAAGAGAAGAGAGAGAGGAGAGGGTGATGGGAGAGGACAGGAGAGGACAGGAGGGTGAGAAGGGTAACGGCAGCTGGTCACGAGCACCCAGCAGCTGGCTGGAGAGAGGGTTCCCTCCTCTCCTCCAAGTACCAAGTTTAGGGAGCTACCAAAGTCAGATGGCAACAACCCAACTTGAGGTCCAACTCTTGAAACTGTGATGTACAAAAGTATTTTTACACTTTTCAAAAAGCAAAAATATTTGGGAAATTAGAACGTGCAGCGAATTATGCCCATCCAAAATAAAATATAATCAAATTTGAGCTAGCACCAAATCCAGAAAGTTGAAGTGTCAAAGCTTCTATTTTTTTAATTCTCTATTCTAAGTGTCTGCAATATCATCCCCACCAGGACCCTTTCCTCCCCCGCTGAACCTCAGCAATCTCCGTACGGCACCAGCGTGGACGGCCCAGTGCCCCGACAGCGCGGGGGGGCTGGCACTCACGGAAAGGCAGCGAGTGGTCAAATGACAGGGTCTGAACATGCAACCTGGATTAGCAACTGCAGGAAACCTCCTTCATTTTTGCTCAATTTTAAAGAAAAGAAGAGAAAATCCTGTTTCTATTTCTCAGAGAAACTTAGACAAAAAGTAAAAGAGAAGTAGAAACTCTTTACTTCCATGAGATATTTTTATATCCTTCTCATGTGCTTAACTGGTAAAATGACTCTGTTGAAATAAATTCTTCTGGTTCTGCATCTCATTTCCTTACGGCAACTAAAGCAGCAGGAATCCGAATGGACACGGAACTAGCGACAGTGGAGCGAGGACGCCAGTCCGCACGGCCATGCGGGCTCACGTCCTGCCCTGCAAGCCGCTCCATCACAGCCGGTTTCCAGTGGGCGTGGGAAAGAACATTTGGTTAAGGCTGTTCGAGTCCTTGCTTTTGAGGTTTTATATTATTTGGTAACAAAAACCTTCCCCTCAGGCTTATCTGGGTGCTCACATCCACCCTCAACAAACAGACTCCTCCCTGGGAAGCTGACTCCAGCCCTGGGACGCACCTCTTACTGCGACTTGGGGAGGAACAGGATTAGCCCAGGAGAAAAAGCGCTTGGACGAAACTTTCATGGACCTTCAGAAGCCACGACACTCCCTGTGCCCTTTCAACTGGAAGGGATCAGAGGGGACAGAATTGTATTTTTACATTCATCAGCAGAAGATATCAAAACATAATAAAAAATGAGAAGTGTGCTTCCCATTCTACCACTAGAAAAAGAAACAGCTTGGGTAGAGGTGGGTTTGCCTTTTCATGCTGCTGCTGAAGTGGCTTCAGATGTTAAAACTCTGGTTCCAGGTCACAGTGCAAACTACAGCTCTCCAGTGACTGCAGCCTTTCTGAGGACAGGGCACTAAAGGGAACTCCGATTCCTCCGGCTCTCCCTCTAGCAATGTCAGCTTGAGGCCTGTCTACCCTTTATGTTACTCACTTAGCTGGGAAACAGATAAGAAACAACACAATTTCTTTAAATTAAATGATCTCTTTCTCTTATATATGCATCCATCTTTCACTGAATACAAGATGCTTCTTTTGACTATATACATTCAGTATTTAACTTCTACATTTATGTATTCATTTAAACTCTGTATTGTAGTAAAATATGCACTGCTTTAATTCGAAAGGATTTCCTGGCAACAGTCAGTGGACGCTCGCCGCGGTTGCTCAAAGAGAGCTCAGTGTGCAGCTTCAGGGTTGGACTCTCCCCTTCGGACGTGGAGAATCCCACGAGCTATTTCAGGACTATAATGAAACTCTGCTGTGAAAACAAAATCTGTCTAGTCTTAGTCTTATCGCTTACATTTGTGTAATCTGTCTATTTAAGCTACCTTTTGGGGAAGGAGTAAAACAGTATTGAAAGCAACTCTAGGAGTATGGAATGAAATCAATATTAATCTAAGCTCCTTAATCAAAATCTGCCTTTGCTGTTGCTGAGGCTGAGGGGGCATGGATCTGCGAGTCGTGTCGTCAGAACTCCCGAATCCCTACCCTGCTACTGCTACGAGCCCCGGGTCGTTTTCAGGCTGAGTGGGGCGAAGGGATGAAAGTGAGAGAAGAGGCGAGTGGGGGGAGCTGAGAACCAGAGCCACCTGGCACCCAGGTCCCAGCACGAAAGCAGCTCACGGGTCCCAGCTCCCGCGGTCAGTGCTCTCCAGAGAGAGGCTCTTGGTCTTTCGGGGTGAAACTGGACTTGGGGGGCTGCTCAGGTTGGAACTGTTGGAAGCTGTGGAATGCCTCGGAGAATCAGAGTCCTGTAAGGCCCAAAGTAAAACGTAATGAGAAGCAGAGGGAGGAGGGAAGACAGGATGACTCGGGTTACCACCCCTCCAGCCACCCTGACCAAACGACCTTAAGGGGCTTCAAGCTAAGTAAGAGGCACAGAACAAAAAAAATGCTCAGAGTCCTTTCTGCAGGCCTTCAGAAATGTAGGTATTTTCATACAAAAACTGTCAGAAGTCTGAACACCCCTAGGAAAACTGCAGTTTGCAACCCAAGTGACTGGCTCTGCTGTTCCCTGGCAGACAGTGGATGCCGACGCATGCTGCGGCTGAGGCCAACCCCCAGGTGGTGGCATTACTGGGTGAATGCACTAGTCTCTTTGATACTTGATGTCTCCAAAACCCTGCCTCTAGGCATAGCTGCTACCCACGTGTCACTCACCTCTCCGTCGTAGTCCCTCGCTGGGGCATCGCTTCCTTGGTCCATGCCTCCGGAAGACAAAGAGCCCTCTGATGGGGAGGGCATGGGCTGCCGGTTTGCGTTGTAGCTTCCTCCAGAGAATTCCCTCTTTAATGCACTGCCATTCTGTGCAGATGACCCTACAGCACATCAAGCGGGCAAAATTTTATGTATGTGGAAGAAGACAATAATTTAGAGAGCGTGCAGACTGCTCAGCTGACCGGCCATTCTTGCCAAGCCCCAGAGTCATCCTCCCCTGATGGACAGGAAGTCTAACCGCTGTATCGTGGCCCCTGGTCTCCAACTCCTGGCCTCAAGTGATCGTCCCGCCTCAGCCTCCCAAAGGGCTGTGATTACAGGCATGAGCCACCGCGCCCGTGCCCAACCTTTAGTCATGGTTGAACCTTGAGGGGACTATCGCCCCAGCAGATAGCTTGATTGCAACCTCATGAGAAACCTTCAGTGAGAAATAGTCAGCCTACGATGCTCTCAGATCCCTGACCCTAAGACACTATGTGAAATGATGTCTGCTATTTTAAGCTTCTAAGTTAGAAGAGATGCAGCAAGACATACAAGAGATACTAAAACAGCCTCATGCATCTTTACATTGCTGGAGCCTGAAATCAATACCTGGGCTGTTTGCTGAATAAACAACAAATGAATGAAGGAAACTCAGTCTGCATCAGGAGACTGGAATTCAAATACCTAACATTCAAGAATACAGGGCAACAAGTAAGTTTTCTGACTGACTGACCTTTTTTTTTTTTTTTTGAGACAGAGTCTCACTTTGTTGCCCGGGCTAGAGTGAGTGCCGCAGCGTTAGCCTAGCTCACAGCAACCTCAAACTCCTGGGCTCAAGTGATCCTCCTGCCTCAGCCTCCCAAGTAGCTGGGACTACAGGCATGCGCCACCATGCCCAGCTAATTTTTTTTTTCTATATATTTTTAGCTGTCCAATTAATTTCTTTCTATTTTTGGTAGACACGGGGTCTCGCTCTTGCTCAGGCTGGTCTCGAACTCCTGAGCTCAAACAATCCGCCCGCCTCGGCCTCCCAGAGTGCTAGGATTACAAGTGTGAGCCACCACGCCCGGTCTTTTTTTTTTTTTTTTTTTTTTATATTTTTACAGACAGGACCTCACTCAGTTGCCTGGGCTGGAGTGCAGTGGCTCAATCACAGCTCACTGCAACCTTGAACACCTGGGCTCAGGTGATCCTCTCGCCTCAGCTTCCCTAGTGGCTGGAACTACAAGCATGTGCCACCAGGCCCGGGTAATTGTTTTAATATTTTGTAGGGACAGGGTCTCGCTATGTTGCCAGGCTACTCTAGAACTCCTGGTCTTAAGTGATCCTCCCGCTTTCACCTCTCAAAGTGTGGGGATTACAGGTGTGAGCCACCGCACCTGGCTAAAATGACTTTTTAAATGTGAAATTGGATTTAGTGCAATTAGTTTCTGTTGGAGTTTACTTGTATAGAAGTGAAGAAAGGTCTCACTAAAGTTGCAACCGATACATTTTGAGACTGCATTTATGTTGGCACACTCAAGTTATACTCTCTTTGATCTCTAAGCCAATGCTGTGCTACCGGGAAAGCACACATTTGAGAAAGTTACAGAACAACAACCCTTTGGCCAAGAACAGTTTTCCCCAAATCAAAAGCTACACTGATCATTTGACAATCTATAACCTCATTGCTAATAATCCAGGAAACATAAAAGATCACAGCTAATTTGATGAAACTAAATTTTAATTTCTTTAATCAGCCAGATGTTCCACCCGTACATTCCTCTAACTCTGAGGTCTGCAGCTTTGAGCATCCTTGTATACTTTTATTCAGGTAGACAGAATCTTCCCTCCCCTTCCTCCCCCACCAAAAAGTTGCTCCTGGGCTGTAGTTGAACATTAGTCTACCGCGGAGCACAGTGTTTTTCTCTCTAGAGACCCTTAACTCAGGGTTCTGTTCAAATATAGAAAAGAGATGCTGCAGTTCAGGGTAGAGTAAAAAAATAGAGGCTAACAGTAAAGATCGTGAGGCAAATGAAAACAGGCCCTCGGTCATTATGAGTCTACTTCCACTACCTTAGAAGAAAAGTTTGTATCTAATGGAGCCTCAAACGTGTACGGGACGAATGACAAATGTTCTCTCACTTTTGTGGTAAATTGGCATATTCCTGACTCTGTCTCTGGCCTTCTTCTTTCAGCTAATCAAACGTGCTAATTTTCTTCCTGACTTGGGACCTCTGCACATGCCTGGAATGTCCCACCGCAGTCCCCTCTGAAACGGGGTAAATGGGAGTACATGGCATCACCCTAAGGCTCTAGCACAAACCTAGGAGTCGTCTTTATACTCTTCCCTCCGCCTTATTTTCCCACAACTAATTCATCATCAAGTCTTCTTGTTCCTACCTCGGAAATTGTCTCTGAAGAATCTACCTCCTTCTCTCCCTTCTCTTCTCCTTTGCCACTGCCGCATCCCTCGCCCTCGCCCGCCTCCACCTGGACCACTGTGCGACCCCATTCAGATGCTGGCTTCCACCCTCGCTGCCTCCAACCACTCTCCATCACAGCCAGAGTGATCGTTTTAAGAATGCAAAGTGAATAAAGATTCTTCCCTACTTAAAACTTTCCAAAGGCTTCCCTTTGCATTTTGAATAAAATAAAAAATGTCTTACCTTGGTCTTCATATTCCTGCTGATCTGACCCGTATCTGCCTCTCCCGCTCTATTTTTTTTCACTCCCTTACTACCACCATGTAGGTGCACTGGTCTTCTTCCAGTTAACCAAACATAACTCAAACATGTCTCCACCGCCAGAAAGGCATGTGAGCTTCCTAATTATTCTAAGTAGGAATTCATCCCCCGCAGCTACCCCTTGTTACTCTCTATTATCACACCCTGTTTATTTCCTTCAGAGCATTTACCGTCACAATTTATAATCAAATTTGTCTGTGTGCATTCCGGATAGCCTGTAAGCTCTAGAAGGCCTCCAGGACTATTTGTGCCCACCAGGTATTACCCACCAGGGTCTGTGACACTGCTGCCACTTGGGAATGGCCGAGCATGTGTGAGTGAAGAACATGGCACCCATGGGACTGGCGGAGAGGCAGCTGGGGGCAGCTTTGCCGGGAGAGCCCCTTCCCGCAGCCCGGGCCACTTACTCGCAGACAGGCCACTGCTAGCGCTCATGGAGCGGCCTGGCTCGGGGCGGGATTTGGTGATAGACGGAATACTGACTGAGCCGCTGAACACGGTCCGGCTTTCCTGAGGCCGAGGATTCTAGAAACAAAAGTGAAAGAGATATTCTTCAGCTAGGAAGAAACTGATTTTCTGCAGAGATGTCTATTTTTCACTATAATTATGAAAAAAACAATTATCTTGACCAGAATGACACAGAGGAACAGATTATATAACTTCTCCCTACCCACAAAAGACCTTAACATGAAGTAAATCTCACCATAATCAAGAATACGTGCTTATACTTATTGAAATATTTATCAATAAATGGATTTTTTTGGTTGTGAAAACACTAAGTAAAAGTTATATGTTAGATGTGACAGCGAAGTACAGAATTACATGGACATTTGCAGAAAACTGAAATAAAGCTTTTTACTATACATGATTTTTTTTTTTTATTTTATTTTTATTTTTTTCTCCTCCTCTGCCGCCTCCCTGTATGATATTTTTATTTGCTTAGGATAACAGCTGCATGAGTCCATTTGGAGGAAATCTAATTAAAATTACATTCTCCTCAAGACGACGCTTTGACACTGTGACACTGGACGTGCCATTTGCACGCTCACATCATCAGCCGCCAGGCAAAATCCTTACTGGCACACACAGCAGTATGATGGGTCACAAATACGACACCGCAACACTCACAGCCTGGATGAAGTGAGTTACCTTGGGAATATTACTTTGAAAAGTTTCCATCTAATTATTGAGTGATTTTGGTGGAAAATGGGCCACAGAATGCTTGCAAATCACACACACCTAGAGGAGAGCCCCGGAGGTGGCACATTGGGCGAGCTGCCTGGCGCAACCAGGAACGGAGAGCACCCAGCCTCCCTGGTGGCTGCAAGCTTTTCAGACCGGGGGGGGGGGGGGGTGTCAGGTCTGACAAAAGTCCAGAGGAGGGAAAAATATTTCAGTATTCTTTATAAATCCTTGACTAGGCAAACTACACATGCCATATAGTATTAACATCTCTTTTACCATCTACAAGGCTTTCCCTGTTTGTTGACATAGTCCCAGCTTCATGTAAGCATTTTCTGATGCAAAAGGTCTGGATTTGATTTCTTACCATTTATAAACAGATTTACATATATTTGGAAAATTTATCTACTCCTTAATTTTTCTTTCGTAGCCAGAAAAACGGTGGTGATTTTACTAGCACACAGTACCTACTTCCAGGCAGCCTCCCCTCTCCTTCATCAGCGGCTCCCGAGAGGAGAGGACATAAAGGCAGCGCGCGGCTGCGGGGCACAGCCAAGCCCAGAAAGAGACCCCCACTTCATCTGGGCTGCACAGCTTGCTGACAGCAGGCCTGGGGCTTGTGACACTCGGAGCCTCCATTTCCTCAGCTGCATTATGGGGATAACAACTGCCTTGTGGGGCTTTTCTGAGGATTAAAGTAACCATACTAGTAAAAAGAAAGCACTTAGCGCTGTCCCACTAGGAGTCTTCCTTTTCCCCGCTCCGATGATGACCATATACCGTCATCTGCAATGTCACTTTCAACCTTCCCTTCAGTCGCATCAAAATGTTATTCTGGGCCGGGCGCGGTGGCTCACGCCTGTAATCTGAGCCCTCTGGGAGGCCGAGAGGGGAGGATCATTTGAGCTCAGGAGTTCAAGACCAGCCTGAGCAAGAGTGAGATCCTGTCTCTACTAAAAATAGAAAGAAATAGTTGGACAACTAAAAATATATAGAAAAAATTAGCTGGGCATGGTGACGCATGCCTGCAGTCCCAGCTACTTGGGAGGCTGAGGCAGGAGGATGGCTTGAGCCCAGGAGTTTGAGGTTGCTGTGAGCTAGGTTGACGCCACGGCACTCTAGCCAGGGCAACAGAGTGAAACTCTGTCTCAAAAAAAAAAAAAAAAGATGTCATTCTGCCAGGGAGAAAAATCACAGATATTACATGTGTTAAACAAGACCATAACTCCATTAAAAACTGCAATAAACAAATCACACATTAAAAGTAGTCAAAAGTTCAAGTTTTGTGACTTTCCCAAAGGATTGATTTGTTAAGTAAAGCCAATTAACAAATCTGAGTTTAACATGCAACTTTCCTTTGAAAAGAGATGCTCTCGTCATATAATGCTACAGGCTAACTTTACTACAGGGTGTTCCTCTACCTTTTCTACACTGCCAGAAAATCACAGATACTCATGGCCACTAACACACAACAAAAGTGACTAGGAAATATTTGTCAACCTGTTGTTCTCTAAGCATTAATTCATTAAAATTGTTTGCTTTTTTTCTGAAAGGTAATACTCATGAACTGTAGAAATATATAAATAATGATGAAATCATAAAAGAGACCAAAAAAAGGTCACTTGTGAATTCACCAGATATTACTAACAATTTGATATGTTTCCTGTCCATCTTTTCTTCTAATATAATTTTTTTAAAAGAGTTGACCATACTGTGTCCTGCTTTTTTTCAAATGCAACAGAATAGCAAGCTGCGAACTAAGAATAAAATCCTAAAGCCCTCTGCTAACTGAATGGACTCCTCTTGGCCAAGGAACCCCAGAAACACCTTGAAACTGAGTTCTCAGCCATTACAGGATGGGAGAGATAAAGCACAGCTACAAATGCACATTATTTCCCTTTTTCATAAATATTCATGACTCCTATAGCTTGTTGAATTATGTGCATTTGACCACCCCACTCAGTATAAAATCTTGTGGCTTTTGTCTGTCCTCTTGAAGCACAGGTACCGGGGTTTCTGGCTGGGGCTTTGCTTTCCAGCCTATTGGAATGGCTGCCCAACAGGCTGCTACCCTTTATGAGAAACAAAGCTCTCCTTTTTCCAAAGTATAAACCTTGTTAATTATTTTAGTTAACAAAAGCTAAGTAGTGTCTTTTAAAACATTACAACTGTCTGCCTCATTTTACTGATTCAAAAGCACTAAATCTTTTTTAATCACTTGAGGCTCAGGAAATAATTACTCTTTTTTCTGGTAGCTTAAGGTAGAGGATACATCAGAGAAATTTACCCATATACCTGCCATACATTGATAATTAAACTGTTTGTGGTACGACTTACGTTTGTTCATGACTTATTTAATGTTAACAGAAATCTGTCTTACCTGAATGGCTTTACAAGTTTCAGCACAAGAAAAGGCCTACGTGCTTAAACTGCATTTTACATACTTCACTAAATGTCCTTGTACCTGCCCTTTAAACACAGACAACCAGGGGAATGCTGTTGGTAGGCATGCCCTCCTCCTGGGGACCTCCACTTGTTTGGGTTGACAGATCAGTTTGATCTGGTTATGTAGTAAGCACACAGTTCATGACTGTTTCTAGACTCATTTCTTTAATCATATTATCATTTCTTTATACTGACTGCTATTATGACAACATTAAACTCCAGCACCTAAAACAGGTGATGAAAAGTATCTGCTGAATAAATGAATGGATTGTATCTATAATCCCAATTTTCTACTTCAAGTATTGAGATTAATTCAGTTGGCAAAGTAATTCATGAATTTCAAATTATGATCCTTTCTGCAGAACAGTGTTCTAGTTAATACTGGTTTGATGTTACAAGTGTGTGTGTGTGTGTGTGTGTATTTAAAAGACACGAAGTACATTTTACTTGCATTGTTTGGGCAAAATAACATTTTCTGGGAATCAATGAATAAAATGGTAGCAATTCTTCAAATAACTTGATTTGTATGCTAACACTTAACAAAAGATGACTGTCTTCTTTGCTATGATATGGTATAGGTCAAATAATTTAACATGGAATACCATGAAATGAGCACAAATACTTAAGGCTTTAGAGATTAAAAGAAACAAGCAATAAAGAAATGCACTATTTCTAGCTCTCTGAGGTATTTCTAAATTCTTTTCCACAGAGGTTGCACGAATTTGCAGTCCCACCAGCAGTATAAGAGTGTTCCTGTCTCTCCACATCCTCACCAGCATTTGTTGTTTTGGGATTTTTTGATAGAGGCCAATCTCAGTGGGGTTAGGTGATTATCTCATTGTGGTTTTGATTTGCATTTCTCTAATGATTAGAGATGTTGAGCATTTTTTTATATGTTTGCTGGCCATTATTCTGTCTTCTTTTGAAAATACCATTCGATCCACCAATAGCACTATTAGGCATCTACCCAAAAGAGCAAAAGACATTTTATAATAAAGACATCTGCACCCGAATGTTTATGGCAGCACAATTCACTATTGCAAGGATGTGGAAACGACCCAAGTGCCCGTCAATCCATAAGTGGATTATTAAAATTTGGTATATGTATACAATGGAATATTACTCAATCATAAGAAACGACAGTGATCTAGCACCTCTTATATTTTCCCGGATTAAACTTAAATCCATTATCCAAAGTGAGGTATCACAAGATCGGAAGAAGGGGCTCCATTTGTACTCGCCATCAAATTGGTACTAACTGATGAATACCAGGGTGCTCACATGGCAGTAATATTCTCCAGGGATTAGGGGGATGAGAGGGGTAAACCCGCAACTAAAGAACATGGGGAGCATTGTAGAGGGGAAGGGCATGCCTCTAACCCTCGCTTGGGTGAGGCAAAGACATAAAATGTAACCATAATGTTTGTACCCTCATAATACCCTGAAATAAAAAAAAATATACATATGCCACTGTGAAGCCAAAATTCACATACAACAACATTTAATTTAGAAAGTAGGGAAATGCTACAATCTGGATAGGTATATACCAAGTTATCTCAGGAAAATTTATTTCCACATAAAAAACTGGAATAAATCTATTTAAAAAAAAGAAATGCACTATTCTAATTTCATCAGTATTTTCAAGAATGAATATTGGAATTTCATAAAATACCTTATCTAGCAAAACAATTGAATGTTTTCCTTTCAGTTAGCAATATGACAAAATTCTATTAAAGGAGTATGCAATGGTGAAAAAAAAAGAAATGTACTAATGTGGCTAAAAAATATTTTTAGTTATAATAAAAGTCTAGAACTGGAACTTCAGTTCCAAGATGCCATGAAATTGTGAGACTCCAAGGAGAGGTTATAGTTTGAGTAAGTTTGCAATACTGAGCTTTCTACATGTATCTGAAACACCTGAGAGAATGTTATGGCAAAGCAACTAACAAAGGCCCAAATCTAGCAATCAGGAAAATAAACAATAATACCATTCTGGAAAACCCCAAATCATACATTTTGAGTATGATTCATATGAAAGTTGGCTGGTTAGCTGGGCTCAAATTCAACCACTGCCATTTTGGTTCATTTACCAAATTTGCAAAGTCCATGTAATTCTTAGTGTGTTATTTGTTTAAAGCAAATGCTTTACCTTTTTTTCTCTAAGCAAATAAAAAAATTTAAACTGAAATAGTCAATGCTAGCAATTCAACATTCATGCATATAGGAGCAACCCTATACGACACAAGCAGCGTGTGAACAATACAGCAAAGAAAAGCTCAAAAGAGATGGGAATATCAGTTTCAACCTATGTATTTTATTGTCTTTTCTATAAACCTTAAGACATGTTGGTGGTGTCCTTTTCTACAAATCAAACCTACTCTAAATAGCAAAAATTAAGCTTATAAAATATACCAGTAATTTGGTAACACTGAATGTTGAAGTAATAAAGGAATGATACATAACAAAAAATATTTTGTAAAAAAAAAAATCAGTTTATCATCCAGTCAGCTACAGTTAAATAAACTTCATTAGAAAGTGACAAGAAACCTAAGCCTCTGGTCCTTGCTAGGTACAAATATGCTTAAGATTAGGGTAAAACTTCCATTGATGGTGCAGTGTTTCTACTAATAGATGACTAACTTCAGTAACACTTCCATCATCTTTCACATGAAAAGTTCCTGATTAACTTACACATTCATCTGAAATCCACCCCTGCCATCTGTTACCAAGCAAACTATGGCTTATTTTATCATGGTTAATTTTATTTTCTCAAATAAGACATTTAAATGATATAATAATTTAAATGTTAATGACAATGATGTTTAAAACATAACTGAGAATAATTTTACATCATAAAAAATATACTTCCCACTCTACAGCTAATTTTCTAATTGGAAAATTACTTTACTATATATACAAATTAAAAAATCAATGGTACTATGGTTCTAAGCCAGGGGGCATTATGGGAAATGAATTTGCAAGATACAATCCAAATTATTTTACTATCTGCAAAACTAACTTCAGAAAATGTTCCCTTGAAGTTAGTACAAGCATACACCACTTGATGGACATACATAGACATACAGCTCTTCATCCCACTGCAAAGCCACTGGTAGCTGAATGGAAGGGATCGAGAGCACATGCCATGGTCCTTCAGAATGCAGCATGCTTTCTTTTTTCCTCTCTTTGATTTAGTTTTTCTTAGATAATGGTTGGAAATGGTTGGAATTAAATACATACCATCAACTCAAAGATGAGTAAATTTAACTGATTTTTGGAATTTTTTTCCTGTTACTCTTTAAAAATATTCATTTTTTTTTTTACTTCTTACTTTGGAGGATTTTTTTTTTCTTTTTTTTGAGACAGGGTTTTATTCTGTCGCTTGACTAGAGTGCAGTGGCATCATCATAGCTCACTGCCACCTCAAACTCCTAGGCTCAAGGGATCCTCCTGCCTTAGTCTCTCAAGTAGCTGGGACTATAGGCGTGTACCACCATGCCCGGCTAATTTTTTTATTTTTAGTAGAGATGGGGTCTCACTCTTGCTTGGGCTGGTCTCACACTCCTGAGCTCAAGCAATCCTCCTGCCTTGGCCTCCCAGAGTGCTGGGATTACAGGTGTGAACCACTGTGCCCGACCTACTTTGGAAATTTTTAAGCTTTTCAAAAAGGGGTTTATTGTAGATAGAAGGTCCATGGATAGGCTCTACCATATCCTTTAACCTCACCAAATATAAAAATTTTCTCTCAATGATACTGGTTATAGGGTAATGAACTATAAAAATTTCAGAAATTCCAGGAACCCTTTTCTGTTTAACAGAATAAAGATCCATTTGGGGGCTGTTTCTCATGATGGTATCTGAAATGGAAAATCTTTTATTATTATATAGATAAACCTCTAATACCATTTCAAAAATAAAAATTGAAATTCTATTCTTCCAACTTTTTCTTCAAAGGAAGAAACAAACTAGAAATGGAATCAGAGGAAGAGGAGAAAGAGTAGGAGTAGAAGCTTGGCAGAAGAGATATAGGCCAAAGGAAACCATTCACAAGATGGTACCCCCAGCACGGTTACTTGTTAAGCCAGGCAACAGGAAATCTGTACATGGTTAGTAAAAGTTAACACCTGACTCAGCTGTTCATACCCTCAGAGTCATAAAGCTTGGTGTACCAGGGACAGAGCGTAGAGACGGGGAATATTCAGGGTTTATGGACTCAGGAGAGAGAAATTTTTCAGCAGAATTAACAGTCATGTGATAGATGTGCTCAAAGTTGATCGGAGAGGAGATCAGACCGGAGTGATGATGAGGGGATGTATAAGGGAAACCTGGCTATCAAAAACAACAAAAAGAAGAAAAAAGGTAATAAGGTGATGAAAATGGATTCACATTTCAGACAACATGCACATAGAACAAGTGAAGTAGCATCTTACATCAAAACTCAATTCTTAATGAAATACTTTTAGGCCTTAGAAAGTTCAATTTTGTAATACTCTTGCCAGTTACTTAAATAGCTGATTCGCAAAAGATCATTCTCCTTTTAAAATTATTCTTTTATTATTATAGTTAGGTGAGTAGAAACTGGACTTTCAGAGATGCAAGACTTCCAGAGTTTAGTTCAGTATTTTCTTATGTGATACAATCAAAACATGGCAAAAATCTACCAGAAACATTAAGAATACAAAAGGCAAAAAACAAGCAAGAAAAGGACAAGTGAACCTACAATAGCTTCTAACTAGACATGTTATGAAACTGTTTCTTTAGAAATCTAAAACCATTTAAAATAATTCCCTGGTATTTATGTACTTATATGTTTGCTTTTATTGATCTTATTTCCCTAATAACAAAAAGAGTAACTACGGAACATACTAATTATTGGTTTACCTTTAAGTAGCCCAAACTTATCGCCATTTAGACGGCCAAAAGAAAACATTTGTTTTTAACAAGGGAAAAATTTTCCCTCAATGTTGAGGTGTATTTTTAAAATATGAAATAATACCAAAGTTACAGAAAAAAGTGTTTGAAGTCAAGGACTCTAATTTTTTCAGATAAAATAACTACTTCTGAATATGCAGGAACCATCATTCAGTTGCCAGTGACCATCGCTAATTCTAATGGGAATTTTCAAGGTTCAGTTCTTTTCTTTTTTTTTTTTGGAGACAGGGGTCTCACTCTACTGCTGAGGCTGGAGTGCGGTAGTGTGATCCTGTGATCACAGCTCACGGCAGCCTGGGTTCAAGCAATTCTCCTGCCTCAGCCTCCCATGTAGTAGGACTATGGGTGTGCGCCACCATGCTTGGTTAGTTGTTTTTCTATTTTGTGTAGAGACAGGGTCTCATTCTCATTCAGACTGGTCTTGAACTCCTGGCCTCAAGTGATCCTCCTGCCTCAGCCTCCTGAGTAGCTGGCATTACAGGCTTGAGCCACTGAGCTCAAGATTCAGTTCTTGAAAAACAACTGTTTTTGGAAAACATAATCTCTTCATTAAAGGCAGAGGTTGAATGATTTGCTAGAGAAAATGCTGCTTTAATCCAGCATGATTTATATTCCCTCGAGTTGAGATGAGCTTGCTTCGTAGAAAGACCTCATAAATTATCTAGGCTTAAAAGAAAGGCTTCTACGTATGATATTGTTTTTACCCTAGAGATATGAGTTAAATCAGAACTTTCTAAAGTTGTTTCTAAAAAGGAAAAAAAAAAAACCATTAATGTACATGTATCAATAACTTTGACTTTAAGAAGCAAAATTACTTCTTCAAGCCCCAAGAGGTCACTGAGCTAAAAATTTTATCTTTATTAACAATTTTAGGAATGGATAAAAAGCTAGGGGAAATGCAATGTGGTAAAAATAAATCTAGAGGTAAAATATTATTCTTCCATTCTGTTGGAGAAAATCTATTTTTTTTTATTACCAGCAACCACTTGTAAACAAGGTAAATGATAAAAAAGAGTCAAGAAAATGAACACAGTATATATCTCTAAGAGACACACACCATCTTATATTAATTGCTTATATTACCTTGACTCACTAAGATACAAGTAAAAAGTTGGCATCTGACACAAGAGACAAGAAAATAAAACGATGCCCTTAACCTCATTGCCCTTTCATACTCAAAGAGCTCCAATCCTATTTCAGGATCATGTGATACAAAAGAAACAATTAACCTTCTAAAGATATCTAACAAACTTTCTAAGCTTATAAGTATTTCATAGGAAGGAAAGCAATACTGATTTGAATAAATTAAAACACAAAAATGTCTGGGGCACATGCTCTATGCACAAATGACAACACGTGGCTTTGGTATTTGAAAACTCTTATATATGTTAACATTAGAAAAATTTAATTCATCTTTATTTTTTGGAAATAGTTCATAATGGTTCCATTCCAATAGAAAGAACATATTAAAATCTGAGAAAATATTAAAATGGCACAAGCTTTTCAATGATTAGACACACACACAGGTACAGACATGCATACTATAGTTATTTTCATACATGCATATTATTATATTGTTTACCAGAATCTACCCTGAGATAAACATAGTTCTGGGCATATAGTAAGTGCTCCAGAAATATTTGTTAGGTCATTAAATGCATGTCTGTAAAAAAGCCCCAGCTTATACATCCTTTGGTAGTGAAATGAAAAAAGTTATGTGAAAATAAAATTTGGCTGTGAAGAACAGGAATTTAGACACACAAAATCTTTGGTGCATAGTACATATACAGGTGAAGAAACAGGTTTCAAAAATTTACACCAACTTCTTGTCCCGAAAATACAAAAGCACTCACTTGATGAGGAAACATTAAAGGAATGGAAAGCACAATAAAAACCAGATTTAACTTTTAAGGCAAAGAATCTTTGGGAAATGCTACCTGAACTTGTTTTGCTTAGTAATAAAGACTAGACCTTGTTTTGAACAAAAAATAATATAGAGATATTTTTTTTTTACTTTAAGTGGTGGGAGGGTAAGGGGAGAGAAAGCAAGGTAAGGAGAGATGCTTTGCTACAAAAGTTCTTACAATGTTTGAAACTTGACATTTTAGAGTCAAGGTGCATAGTTATTAGGTATGAAGGTCTGAATGAATTCTGGAACATTAGGCAAATTGATTTTTCTCCTAATGGCAGAAGAATACCAAGCAGAATATCATCTTGTTAAACACTGAAACTGTTTCAACTTAAGGAAAATACTGTAATATGTGAGATATAATAGAATTTCTAAAAACTTTTCTATAATTGCTTGAATGAGATAAAAAATATATTCCTTTTTATGCACTAAAATGAAACAAAAGTGAAAGAACTTTTACTTTTTTTTTTTTTTTTTTGAGACAGAGTCTCACTCTCTTGCCTGGGCTAGAGTGCTGTGGTGTCAGCCTACTCCTGGGCTCAAGTGATCCTCCTGCCTCAGCCTCCCGAGTAGCTGGGACTACAGGCACGCACCACCATGCCCGGCTAATTTTTTCTATTTTTAGTTGTTTGGCCAATTTCTATCTATTTTTGGTAGAGACGGGGTCTCACTCTTGCTCAGGCTCGTCTCGAACTCCTGAGCTCAAAGGATTGGCCTGCCTTGGTCTCCCACAATGCTCGGATTACAGGTGTGAGCCACCGCGCCAGCCAGAACTTTTACTTTTAAAAGGATATCTATTAAAACCTTAACTATTGAAATAATTTTCTATTTGCTAATGTTTTGCTTTGCAACATGTGTTAGTTTGAAATTTGTATCCCTCTATCCCCACATAATGCTAACTACATATCATGTATTGGAAAAACTATTTACTAACTAAATCTCAAAAAGTTTAATTAAAATAGCACATAACACTTGATTTATCAAAAAAAGCTATAAATATATTCACATTTCAGTTTTTTTAATTTTTAAAATTCTCTTTATTTTTTTGAGACAAGGTCTTGCTCTGTCTCCCATGCTCAAGGGCAGTGGAATGACATCATAGCTTACTGTAACCTCTAAGTTCTGGGCTCAAGAGACCCTCCTGCCTCAGCCTCCCATGTAGCTGGTGCTACAGGTGTGCGCCACCATACCTAGTTAATTTTTTTCTGTTTTTTGTGGAGACAGGGTCTTGCTCTTGCTCGGGTTGGTCTCAAACTACCATCCTCCTCTTGCCTCAGCCTCCCAAAGTGCTAGGATTACAGGTGTGAGCCACCATGCCCGGCCAAAAATTCTCTTTACTAACATATTTTGTGCCTGACATTGTACCTTCCATAAGGAACATTAAAAGAGGCTTTTGACTGTATGGTTATGTTATTAAAGGAGATTAAAGGAAAACCAGACTGAGGACTTTAAGGAAATGTTCAGAATGGGAAAAGAATGTAAATCTGAGAAATCTGAGATCCACTCCTAGGCAAAATTTGAAAAAATAGTATAGCTTTTACATAGGATAGACAAATAGAACAGTTTTGATATTTAATGTACTCAACTTTTTTACTTAGTTTAACTATATCAAGATTAACTGTAATCTAGTTTTTACATATTTTATTTATATTTACTCAGTACAGCTAATAAAAACTTCCTATTCCAAAAGGGGAAGTGACTACTGTGAATGATTTGAATTCCACAAAGGAAGGTATATCACTATGACCATATAATGTTTTGATGATGAAAAATGATAACAATGTCATATTTATTCATAAGCAAACAGGGACGATTGATTAATTGGGATATTCACAATGAAGAACTCAGACTTAAACAAATGTAGACATGTTTCTTCCCATGATATAAATGCAAAACTCCCTTTAAAAGTTTAGTTTTTTACTTTAAAAAACTTGACTGCACACCAAACTGTATTATCTACCATTTTGTCTCTCAGTGATAGATGTTTATATCTTCTATCACAGTAGTGTTGATAATGTGGTTAATTAAGACAGATTTCCTTACAAAGAGATTTGGGTCAAAATTTACAAATCATCTCCCAAATTGCCACAAAATATAAATTATACTTAATATTCTATGCAAAATTTAGTTGCTATCACCACCAATCATAAGGGTCATATTAAAGTTTTAGTTTGCTGAGAGTACTATGATACTGAAATGTTAAGAACAAACAGAGCCTGGATAATTAGCTAATTCCAACAATATATTCTTAATCTCAACATAACAGGCCTGTGAACCCAAGCTTCATATTGTTAAAACATAACCATTTTCTTATATTGTACTTTTTAATGTATGATTGACCAGGCAACATGTTTATAATTGGGCAAAGGAAAAAGATTTAATTTCACTATAAGCTGAAAGCTATGACCATTAATGACCAAACTAACGGAGTTCTCTGGAAAAAAATTAAGTAGCCCAAATATCCGTACTGAATTGTTAAAACTTAGTGAAATTTTAGTGATTTGGTAGCCAAGTTCTGAACTTGGTACAGAACCTCTCCAATACTGGTAGTTTCTTCTACCAACAACAGTAAAATTTCTAGAGTATGGAACTGAATAAGAACTTGATTTGTTTGGTTTTTGATAGATGTCTACATTTTATGTTTTCTTCATCAGGTATGTCAGCATACATCTTAGACATACTGTGATACACTGAGAGAAACACTTCTTTGTTACACTGATAACTAATACATCCTTCGAAGTCTATGCATGTATTTAAGCCTATGTATCTATCCTCCCTCACCCCATTCGTGTTCACACTTATTCTTCACTCCTCTTACCATGGGCAGGTCTTTTAGGATCTGTATTCCATCTCCAGGACCCATGTGTGCTATGTGGTTAAAATTAGTTGGATTAGAAATTAATTTATTTCTCATTTCTGGATCTCGTAGCATCTCCCTGTAAGACAAAACACTTATTTAGATACTTTTTCCATAATCTAGGTACTTAAGAAAAAAATTAAGCAT
The DNA here is from genome assembly GCF_000956105.1 of Propithecus coquereli. Lineage (NCBI taxonomy): Eukaryota > Metazoa > Chordata > Mammalia > Primates > Indriidae > Propithecus > Propithecus coquereli. The sequence goes on along the minus strand of NW_012146079.1, from coordinate 5,704,191 downwards.
ATTTTAATCTTTTTTTACAAAAATAAAACTACTAAATCATGTTAATAAGGATATAATTAGACTAACAGAATATACTCAGTTAAAAATTCACTTCTTTACAATGTTTTCTTTTAAATCTTAAATAAAAGATCTTATGATTTTGTGTGGGAAAACAGAGAGGGTCCTTTTAAATGCTTAGGACATCAAAGAAAAGCTCTACTCTATTTCATAGATAATTCTGAACATTTTATGTATCTCATTTTTTTTTTTTTTTTGAGACAGAGTCTCACTCTCTTGCCAGGGCTAGAGTGCCGTGGCGTTAGCCTAGCTCACAGCAACCTCAAACTCCTGGGCTCAAGCAATCCTCCTGCCTCAGCCTCCCATGTAGCTGGGACTACAGGCACGCGCTACTGTGCCCAGCTTTAATTTTTTCTATTTTTTTAGTTGTTTAGCTAATTTCTTTCTATTTATAGTAGAGACAGGGTCTCGCTCTTGCGCAGGCTGGTCTCGAACTCTTGAGCTCAAGCAATCTTCCTGCCTCGGCTTCCCAGAGTGCTAGGATTACAGGCGTGAGCCACCACGGCCGGCCTTATGTATCTCTTTTAAAATTGATAACACTTTAGAAATGTTTTTAGATATAACTGGAAATACCACAAGGTTATTTGTTTATGAAGAGAATAGTTAATCTTAACTTCTTAGACATTTATTATATGCATAGATATGTTCTAAGTTTATATTGTAGAAAGGTACACAATCCAAAAATTATAACTATTCCATATATATACAGAAGTGAATAAAAATATGATACTTTAATCCAGTATATACTCACGATTCAGAGAGTATTAACTAAAATGACTGAGAAGTGATATTCATTATTGCAGTACTGACACTACAGATGAGTGACAGATTTTTAGATATCAAATTTCCCTTCCAAATCGAATACAGTAATATCACCAAATAGTCCTTCAGATGCTACAAGCATGATAGGTATAAATTTAATATTTACCTCCTCTGTTGCATCCTTTCCTCTTCTGGGACTCTGAAGGAATAGCGTCGCTTATTGTTAATATTTCTAACCATTTGTTTCCGACTATTATCTGATGTTTCAGGAACTACCAGTTCATCCCCTTCTGTTAAAAAAAAAACACAAAGAACAATGATGTTCTCTAACCTGCTAAAATGCTTTTTATCCATTAATCTCCAAGACAGTGAAAATGTTAATCAATTGTACAAAAGTATATTCAATTCTGATTTTTAAAAGTTGTATGTTGATAACCATAGTAAATAAGCAATAATTTTCTACAGAACAGATGTAAACAGATACATGATGATATTAAACATGGCTTATAAAACATATTTTCACTTTTTTTTGATTATAAACATAAAATGATATAATCTACCTAAAGAAAACTATAGTTGCCTTGATGTCCTGCCACTTTGACTGGCTACCCACCCTGGTATCTCTATACTATCTTCTTTCTCCCTACGGATATTGGTTTCGACGGCTTAGGGCGTTAAAGAGCTGCTATTGTTAACCTGCACAGTAATCAGGCATAAATGGTATGCCATTCATGTAAATAATAATAATAATTATTAATAAATAATAATTAAAATTATTTTTACATCATAAAACATTTCCTCTGCAAGGTTCAAACTATGAGATGTGGAGTAAGGAAAAGGAATTGTATTCTCACTATCTTCCTTTACCAAATGTAAGAATCTGTTGCTATTTCTACTCTTCTGATCTTGGGAGAAGATATTTAATCATATACACCTAGCAACGCAGTGCCCATCTTATCCTATGTCAGCTTTAGTATCTAGAAATAAAAAAAACTATCAGCTAGGGACTCCCAAAACATGCTGGGCTATGTGAATATAGTCTAAGAATAAAACAGACAATGGTAACCACGTAACATGACAGGAGATGCCATTATCTAAATAACACAAGGAAAAAGAGCAAACATAACATTTAGAAGTTTTCAGCACCCAAAAACCTGAAGTGCAAAGAAGGAGGTAGGAGGAAGCCAAACGGGCCTGTAGGGCCAAAGCAGATGATAAGCAAGAAGTGACATGCTCCTTGCAGTTTGATGTGAGGTTGTTTTCTAACAACAAACACTAAAGGAATAGAATTTTTAAAGTGGATGAGAATGTGGGACACAATTTTAGACTTTGAGAATTACGAGGGTGAAGCAGGTCTAGAAGAGTTATGGTGGCAACAGGGGATTCTGGAGAGCCAGAGGGTTGCAGGAGCACTTCAGCCTCTTAAGATGAAGGAGAAAAGCAAGACACAGAAAAAGAAAGGATCTCCTGGAAATGGAATTTCCTTCCATTGTCAAAGAACAAGACAACTGTATTAAAATTTGTCAGGTTCCCCTTCTCCAAACTCTACCTCTACTCTTAGTCTAGAGTAGAAAGATGAAAAGACAGGTTGGAATAGGTTTTTCCCTACAGACACAAAGTAGGTATGGACATATTTCATGACCAGCATGGCCACATACAGTGAGAACAGGATAGAGCTAATCTTATATTAATATAAATATCTGGAGTTCCTCTAAGAAACAGAATACAAGCATACCTTGGAGATATTGTGGGTTCAGTTCTAGACTACCACAATAAAGCAAATATCTCAATCAAGAAATTCACACACACACAAAAAAAATTCACACAAATTTTTTGATTTCCCATTGTATATAAAGGTTATGTTTACACTAGACTATATTCTATTAAGCTTACAATAGCATCATGTACAAAAAAAACAATGCACATACTTTAATTAAAAATACTTTACAGTAAGTGTAATCTTTTTGCTGGTGGAGGATCTTGTGTTGATGTTGATGGCTGCTGACTGATCAGGGTGGTGGTTGCTAAAGGTTGGTGTGGCTGTGGCAATTTCTTAAATAAGACAGCAATGAAGTTTGCTGCAATTGATGGACTCTTCCTTTCACGCATGCAATGCTGTTTGACAGCATTTTACCCATAGTGGCAAACATAACTTTCAAAATTGAATCAATCCTCTCAAACCCTGCCTCTGCCCTACCATCTAAGTTTACGTAATATTCTAAAGTCCTTTGTTGTCATTTCAACGATATTCACAGCATCTTCGTCAGGAGTAGACTTCATCTCAAGAAACCACTTTCTTTAATTATCCATAAGAAGCAACTCCTCACTTGTTCAAGTCTATCACGAGACTGCAGCAATTCAGTCATATTTTCAGCACCTACTTCTAATTCTAGTTCTCTTGCTATTTCTACTGTACTTGCAACTATTTCCTCCACTGAAGTCTTGAATTCTTCAGAGTCACCCATGAGGGCTGGAATCAACTTCTTCCAAACTCCTGTTAATGCTGATATTTTGACCTCTTCCCATGAATCACAAATGTTCTTAATGGCATCTAGAATGGTGAATCATTTTCAATCTATTTTGCCCAGATCCATCATAGAAATCACTATCTATGGCAGCTATAGCCTTACAAAATGTATTTCTTAAATAGTAGACTTAAAATAACTCCTTGATCCACAAGCTGCAGAATGGATGTTGTGTCAGCGGGCATGAAAACAACATTCATCTCCTTGTAAATCTTCATCAGAGCTCTTGGGTGATTTGTGAATTGTCAATGAGCAGAAATATTTTGAAAGGAATCTTTTGTGAGCAGTAGGTCTTAACAGTAGGCTTAAAATATTCAGCAAACTATGCTGTAAACAGGTGTGCTGTGATCTAGGGTTTGTTGTTCCATTTATAAAGCACAGACAGAGTAGATTTAGTGTAACTTGTAAGGGCCCTAGGATTCTCGGAATGGTAAATGAGCACTGGCTTCAACTTAAGAGTCACTAACTGCATTAACCCCTAACAAGAGAGTCAGCCTGTCCTTTGAAGCTTTGAAGCCAGGCACTGATGTCTCCTCTCATTATGAATGTCTCAGATGACATTTTTTTTTTCAATAAAAAGCTGTTCAGTCTACACTGAAAATCTGTTATTTAGTGTAGCCATCTTCCTCAATTATCTTAGCCAGATCTTCTGGATAACTTGCTGCAGCTTCTCCATCAACACTTGCTGTTTTACCTCATACTTTTATGTTATGGAGGGAGACAGCTTCTTTCCTTAAACCTCATGAGCCAACCTCTGCTAGCTTCAAACCTTTCTTCTATAGCTACTTCACCTCTCTCAGCCTTCACAGAATTGAGGAGAATTAGGGCCTTGCTCTGCATTAGGCTTTGGCTTAAGGGAATGTTGTGGCTGGTTTGATGTTCTGTTGAGACCACTAAACCTTCTCCCTATCAGCAATAAGGCTGTTTCACTGATTTATCATTCATGTGTTCACTAGAGTAGCACTTCTAATTTCTTTCAAGAACTTGTCCTTTGCATTCAGAGTTTGGCTCTTTGGCACAAGAGGTCTAGCTTTTGGCCTATCTTGGCTTTCAACATGCCTTCCTCACTAAGCTTAATCATTTCCAGCTTTTGATTTAAAGTGAGAGATATGTGACTCTTCTTTTTAACTGAACACTTAGAGGCTATTGTAGGGTTATTAATTGGCCTGATTTCAATATTGTTGTGTCTTAGGGACTAGGGAAGCCCTAGGAGAGGAAGAGAGATGGGGGAATGGACGGGTCAGTAGAGCAGTCAGAACACACACATTTATGGAGTAAGTATCTATCTTATATGGGTATGGTTCATGATGCCCCAAAATAATGATAATAGCATAGTAACATCAAAGATCACTGATCACAGATCACCACAACAGATATAAGAATAATGAAAAAGTCTGAAATATTGTGATAATTACCAAAATGTGACACAGAAACAGTAAGTGAGGCCAGGCGTGGTGGCTCATGCCTGTAATCTGAGCACTTTGGGAGGCCACAGTCGAAGGATTGCTTGAGCCCAGGAGTTTGAGGCCAGCCTGGGCAATAGCAAGACCTATTTTTACAAAAAATACAAATATTAGCTGGGCATGGCAGCGCATGCCTGTAATCCCAGCTACTCAGGAGGCGGAGGCAGGAGGATCTCTTAAGCCCAGGAGTTGGAGGCTGCAGCGAGCTATGATTATGCCACTGCACTCTAGCTGAGGCAACAGAGTGAGACCCTGTCTCAAAAAAAAAAAAGAAAAGAAACACTAAGAGCACACGCTGTTGGAAAAATGGCACTGGCAGACTTACTTGCTTGATGCAGGGTGTCCACAAATCTTCAATTCGTAAAAAGGTGAAGCGTAATAAAATAAGATATGCTTATATAAAATTCAGTATGGGGTGTTGGAAGTGAAGAGCCTAAAGCTGAAGTTTCATTAGCTTCATGGTGAATGCATCTAGGGGTGGGAATCATTTCTAAAATATGAATATCCTTTCTCAAGTCATACTGGAATATCCTCTTAGCACAGACTTCCCCTAGAGTCACCAGTTTGTGTAACAAGAAACCTCCGGTTCTAAGAGGACATACCAAAACATCAAACCAGAAGCCAGGCCATCGTAGTCTACATTTCAGTACTTAAAACAAACAAAAACAAAGATGAAAAAACCAAACCTTTGATGGATTTTTTCTTGATAGTAGAACATACAAATTTACCGGAGGAATATGGGGGGAGGATGAAAAAAAGAGAAGATAATAATCCCACTACCCCAAAATAACTGGCATAACCATTTTAATGTTTTCCTGAGGCCAATGTTACTACTTATATTGAAGGTACCATAGTATATTTTGATTAAATAGGTATACCAAAAAAGATCAGAAATTTTACCTCTGTTATGCAGAAATTTGTTGCTATGACATGAGAATGACTTTATTATATAGAAGAGGGCACTATAACGATATTTGGTAAAAGTGAAATTTTTAACTCTTTGGACACACTCTGACTGCCAAGCAACATTTAACTACATGTATACAGTCTCCCTGGTATTTTACATGTGAGGTATGTAATTACATGTGTGACAGTCTCAGCTCACTACTTTGGTCACTGCCACACACCCTCCTCCAGTCTGTAACACTCAGGGTCCCCATTCCCTATCCTGATTTGGGCACTGCTTTGACCCTCCTCTCTTTCCTCCTTCGTCCTATGTTGACATCAGCAATTCAGAAGTACTAAGCCCTCTGCATTGGCAGGGGATGTATTTCTGAAGTCCCAAACTGGAATTCTAGATAAGTGTTCATAGTTTTAGTGCTACAAATTTTGGTTAGGTTCTATAATATCAATGAAAGCAAAGAAGATATATTCAGCTATACTTTCTCTACTTAAGTACTCCACGGAAAAATAACAGGGTATGTCAGAATCAAATACTTTGCTTATACAGCTATGCGAGCTTAAAGAGAATGACTTTTTGTTCAGTAGTTCATCTTAATATATTAAAAGAGCGTGACAGTGGCCCAGATCACAGACATGGAGTAAGATACACTTAAGCTTAAATCTGGACTTTGGCATTTATTATTCATGTGACCTTGGGCAGTAAGCTTAAGATAACATTTCCATTTAAGTTATCCTATTAATTTATATATATTTCTTACCTGCCATCTTATTTTTGAAATATATTAATCTAATTGTCTCCAACCCTAAAAGATTTAATGATCCTTCATTGTTTAAGGGTCGAACCTAAAATAATAAAAAAGCAAAATTAGTATTTCAACGAAACTTTTAAAAATTAAGTCATAAACTTTTTAGCCTACTTATAAAACATACATTATTAAGACCTTTCACTAATCTACTTCAAAATACAGCCCTCTCAAAAAATTAATAATAATTCTGACTAGAAAGGCATATTATCTAATTTGAAACTTAAAATGATTAACATTTTAAAGGAAGACTATTCTGGGCAAATAAGTAAATAAACAAATAAATGAAATTAAGCAGAAATAAATTTAAACCTTAAATTAGACTTCTTAACGTCATTAGTAACCAAATAATTATACTAAGAAGATATCACCACAGCTGCTTTATGGATTGTGACTATCAAAAACTAAATGCACACATGTGATGTAGACAGAAATGCAGATCACTGTGGAAAGGAGGGACTGCCTATAAATGGTGATGGAGCAACTGGCTATATGGAGCCAACAAATTAAATTTCTACTTCATACCATACACAAAAAACAAATTCCAAATGGTTAAACACATACGTGTAACAGGAAAAGCTTTAAAATGTTTGGAGGAAAATAAAGACTATATCTTTATAACCCTGAAGAAGGAAAGTTTCTTAAGAGAAAAAAGACAAACCTAAAGGATAAATACGATAAATTTACCCACATCAGAATCAATACTTCTGTTCAGCAAAATACAAATGAATAGATAGGTCACAAAAAGGGAAAAGATTTTCCACATCCATTATTAACCCAATATCCACAATATATAAAGAATTCCAATAAATCAATAAGAAAAAAATGGCCAATCCAACAGAAAAATGAGCAACAAACATGACTAGGTATTTCATGAAAGAGGAAATATGAATGATGAATAAACATATGAAAGATTTTCAACCACATAGTTAATCAGGGACACTCAAATTATTAATAACACTTCAATGAGATACTACTTTACAACCATTTACAAAAATTATGAATTCTTATAATGGGAAGTGTTAGGATGAGAGTCAGTAAGAACTCATATACTGTTAAAGGGAGTATCAACTGGTACAATTACTTTGGAAAATAATATGACACTATCTCATAAAGATGCATAACTGCATTCCCCACGTCCCATCAATTCTCCTCCTAGGCACATGACTTAAAGAAACTCCTGTACACATACACCAAAAGACATACACAGCGATGTTCAGAATAGTAAAATGCTAGGAAATAATTCAAATATCTACCAATCAGAGAATGGATAAATAGGGATAAATTCACCCAACAGAATATTTTACAGTATTGAAAAGCAATGAACTGCAGTACATGTAACAACATGGATAAATCTTAGAAACACAGTAAATATGTAAAGAAAGCAAGGCAGAAAATGACAATATATCATAATGTTTTTATAAAGCTCAAAAACAATCAAATCTAAACACTATATTGTTTAGGAATATTTAAATATGCAAAAATTCTGTATTTTACGAAAAGTAAGGGAATGATAAGCACGATTTTCAGGACAGTGATTTTTCTCTGGGGAAAGGTGGAGAATGGGATAAAGGAGTACACAGGTAGATTCAGTGACACTGGGAATGTGCTGGCTCTTAAGTTAGGAGGTGGGCTCCTGAGTGATCAGTTTATTATTATGCTTGATAAAGGTCATGTATTCTTTCATATATATTGCAAAAATCACACGATAAAAATAAAACAGAAAACGAACTGTAACCAGCCCAAATTTACAAACTAGAACATATTGTAGTTGCTTTATATAACATGGCAGTATTTACAAGAGCTTTTTAAACTGCTGATATGATTTAAAATTGGCACAAATTTTCAAATATGATCTTGGCTACTTTTTTTCACCTATTTCTCTAAACCCTGCCCCCCAACTAATAATACATGTTACATATACCATATATATCTATATAAAACTATTATTACTCTTCATTTTTGTAAAATAGCAGTTCTATACTTGTAAAAGTTCCCTTTATATTATGAAAATACAGGAAAACATTAAGAAAAATATGCTTTATTAGGAAAAACCTTTATTTTTCAATCATGAGACACTTAAACACAGTTTTGGTTATGTTTAATCACTTTTCTAGCCTGTGAAATCTGTCCTCACAGGATTAAATACTGTACACCACTATTTGAAAAATGGTTATAATTAATAATAATCATATACTCCCCCAGAGCTGCTTAATTCAAAAATGGAAGGTAACACTGACATTTTAGGTTCTAGGAAATATTCTAGTTGTTCATCATAATAATCATACTTAATATAAATTAAATGCATTAATAATAAAAATAGTATGGTTTGAGCTACCTATAATGAAATGAACCAGCTTGAATTTTATTTTCTTACTTTTAGCTAAGTCCCAAACTACCAATTACACCTGCCAGAAAATGCTGAATTCATAAAAAATAGCTAAATAGTCATATTAGTGTTTTTACTTATATTCATTAACTGGCTTTTCTCACATTTTAATGTTAAATTACCTTTTTGAGAGGAAGAGTCTGAATCCATTCCATAGAGTTCACATCAAAGATATCAACTGCATTTTCACTATACACTGAGAGATACGGTGCATTGTAACCTAGGAGAAAGGAAGGTGGGAATGGCCTGTTGATTACTTTTAACTGTTAAATCCAAAACATTTTGAAAGGTCTATGATTTTAAATAACTGTAGAGTGAAATACCATGAAAATCCTACTGTTATCATAAAATAGCACATCAAAACAGTTCTGAAGTAGACAGAACATAAACCATAAATGAAGAACTGACATACCATGGTTCAGATTATACAGTCATTGTAGTAACAGGAGGATTTTGTTAACACTTGAGGTATAATATTCCCTTGCCCAATACTAGTTCTATAAAGGAATTTTCATTACATTTTTAAGTATTTGATTCCTAAAGTATAAGTTATTGACGGTGAAGCAAATTTACAAAGCAGAGAAATCTTCGGGTAAGTGTTCTTGTTCCGGTTAAGAATGTATAATAAAGCACCTCAGTGCAGTTACATGAGCAGGGGAGATACTCAATATACACTTGTTGAAGGAATGAATATCAATAAATGGTGACACAAGCAAAGAGAGAATAAACAATTTACCTAAGCTTAAGGTTGCGAAGTGAATTTTTGGCAGAGTTATACATAAAAGACAGATACTCCAACTCTTACTCTACATTAGAAGCAATACTCCGAATTATTATCTGACGTGGTTACAAAACAGCATTTATTCTACATATGAAGTCAGAGTTGGGGGTATATGTTTCAGAAGAAATAAAACATTAAAAATAGCTAAATCTGGGTGGATATGATTAGAGGTATTTTTTTTTTGTTCTTTTTATCCAGATTTTCTAATTTTTCTGTAATAACCATCTATTGCCTTCCTAAACTTCCTTCCAATGACCCTTTAAACTTGACTGGACCCATACCCATCGTTTCTCTTTCTATCTTCTTATAATGGAAGAGGTTTTACTCCTCCTGCCCCAAATAATCCCTCTACCTATGTACCGAATTTCACCGTATCTGGCCTTCTTGGGGATCTTACTGTATTTCCTGTATTACCCAGATAGTCAACTTTTTCCTAGTAGTTCCCTAGTGCTTTTTTCCCTCTAGCATTTAAACATGCTCAAGTATTTTCCATTAAAAACAAAACGATGTGGATTAGATACTCCTCCTATGCACTTCTATAGAACCCTGTACTTCTGCTATCATAGCGCTTATTTTCTACTGCAATTGCTTATTTTATCCTGAATCTGTTCTCCTGCACTCTATGCTCTGTGAAGGTAAGACTGTATATATTTCGTTCATTGCTATATCTCATACAGTGCAATGGCATATATCCAGTAATAACTGAATTATTATTCAATAATGAAAGCATTCAAGAATTAAAAGTATTTATTTTTTCAGGGGCTGGGCCCGCTTGCCCTCTCTCCCTCACAGAGAAGGAGGGGGAGAAAAGGAGGGGAAGGACAGGGACCCCCGAACCACCTTCCCTCAATAATTTATTAATGTCTTAAGAGTGAAATAAGCAATTTAAAGTACCTACTTATCTAGATAAAAATGTGAAACTGAATAACACCTCTTATGGATATTAATTATATCTTTACATAATTAAGTAAATAATTCACTTAGTAACTAATCTTCCAGAATAAGTCCTATGAGCTACTGATGCTTACAAGCACTATATTTTGGGGGACAATGAAGATAATTTAGGGTTATTTCTAAACACAACATAGGATAAAAAAATTCATCTCAGTAAAATATTCCACAAAAAGATCAGTTTTACTTAATGCACATGTTAATGCTGACCCTGTTTGCCTAAGCCTAACAGGGTCATGGTTTTTATATAACATAATTAATACTGAGAAAAAATCTTAAGAATGACTTAAATAATCCGTTATTAACAATGACTATTTAGGAGAGTAAGTGGAAGAAAAAAGAAAGGAAAAAGACACAGAGATAAGACGGTGATAAGAAAGGGAATCTTACAACAAGAGGAAGGATTTGCTGGCCACATCAATTCCTGTTGTCTAGATCTTCGGCCCTGGCAGTCAGTGTATATCCCAATGCTGTTAAAACACAGCAGGTATTCTTTACTGGAGATCTCGACTGCACAGATAGCATCCATTGGTTGATGAGCAATAAATGATAGCGTATGGTCATTGGAATGGAGCATACTGTATGGACTTCCTTCTCCATTCAAGGGGTATCTTAGAAATCCTGACTGGAATCCCACACAGAGACGTTCGCTGAAGACTGCCATCCACTGGACATTATATGGGACTTGAATTTCCTTAAATTTTCTGTGACGGGTCTTGCTCTGAAATAGTTCATAACAGAGGACCTGCCTTTTCATAGCCACGCACAGGCATGTGAGAGCTCCATGGCGCACCTTTCCAGAAGTTATGGTTTGACACCCTTTAGTTTCTGCCAGCTTATAAAAATCAGTCTCTCGCCCATCGAAAGCTGACATAGGAAAAAGTCGTACGTGACGATTTCGTCCTGAGATCACAGCAACGAGCTGATCATTTGGAATTAGTTCAATCTGATGAATCTTCTTATTGTCACCGACTCTAATAATTTCTACACACAGAAATAATAAATCAAATGCAAAATAGTTTTCTTTATTAACCATATCCCAATTTACTCAGAGGATATAAATCAACTTGTAATAAAGACTCAGATGCACACACAGAATAATAAGAGATCAGAAATCACAGAGAAAAAGGAAGATAATTAAACCTACTACAATTTGACTCACTTATAGAAGGTATTAAATTTAGCACTGAGATTTCTGGCAGCCAAGGCAAAGAGTTCTTGTGTAAAAGCATGTCAAATCTTCAAGAAAAATCTTTTTATGGCCACTTAATTCTAGGGAACTTCGCCATGGGGTTCATATTTTCAAAAACCGAGTAACTCATATTTCTCTGAAGGTACTTCTATGGGTAACAAACTAATGAAGTTTAAATGCATTGTTTTCCCATGATCTAACTTCATATAAAGACAGAACTTAGAATACTGTATTCATGAATACCAAGTTAGATTGATTTCTCTTTATTTCAACCAGCATTTAATTTCTCCCTAGAAAAAAACCTGCTGTATTGGACTGTGGGGAAAAAAAACCCAAACACTTTAATAGTCGTTACCTCTTACTAGTATTAACAGAACAACAAGAAACTCAAGTTGTATTTTTTCTCATGTCCCATCTTTAGAAATGCAATCTGAGTTCAAATAGCAGAGCTGTTAAATAAAAATGGGACAAGAAAGACAATACACACTTGAAGTTTTAGAACTCAGGGGGATTACAAAAACTGAAAAATAATCTTTTAATTTATAAACATCAAATGAGGTCTGAAAAATTTCAGTTATAGAATAAAGAAGAGTAAATCTTGCCCTTTTTATAACTTAGAATCTAGAGTTTAGAATTTTCTAACATATGATTTAAAATTACTCCAAAATAGTTTTCTCTTACCATCTTTGGTGACATGAATAACAAATAACCCTTCTTCATTTCCCAAAGCTATCCTTTCATGATCTATGTAAGACAGAAATATGAAACATTTTTATTAGGTAAAAGCCATGTAAAGCTAACAGAATAAACCAGATAATAAGGAAATTTGGTGTAAAAAATGGAAATAAATTTAAAAAATCAAAATATAGCAATAGCGATTTACACTATTAAATTTCCTTTTAGATTAAAGTGGTAAATATCTCAAGTCTTTCTTGAGAAAACAATAATTTAAAAAAATCTACATCAATACCTACAAAAAGTAGTAAATGTTTATTCAATAAATGGTAAAAGAAAAAAAAAAGAAAAAGAAAAACCTAGTTTGTTACTGCCCTGGGTCCAGTTCCATCCATTTCTTGTTTTGGAAGGGAAAAATCATGAAAGGCATTTGAACCTACTCATTAAACTTTTTGTTATTTACTGGAAACTAACAAAAGAGCTGGATGTGTATGTAAGAATATAGCAAAAATTTAAACCTCCAGACACAGAAGCTGTCATTTGTTAAGGGTGTTTATTATGCAGGCTCTCTTTGTTATGCATTCCATCTTATTTAAACTTCCCAATAACCTCAGCAAAGTAATTAGTATTTACATGTTACATATTAAATTTATGCTCTAAGAAATTAACTTGTTCTAAGTCAAGCAGAAAATAGATTACTAGGTTAATCTTTTGCACTGTAACTTTTTCACAAGAAAATGCACTTAGAAAGTGTACTGACTCTTGTTTACTGAAAAACAAAGATCTCATATAGGATTCATTCATTCAATAAACATTTAGTGAGCAATTATGATATAACACATAGTATGTTGAACACTGAAGATTCCTAGATGAAAGCCAGTCCCTGTTCACAAGCTAGATTAGCAAACAATTATGAAAATATGACAACTGTTTTAAATTCATACCTATGATTGCAGCTGCCTGGGTTGTTTTAATGAGGGGTAGAGTGCTGTCATAAGCTTCTTTGGGAACATAGACTGAGCGGTCTCTGAATTTGTTTTTCTTCAAAATCTTGTGCAATTCACTCAGCACTCCTACCCACTTACTCTTCTCATTTTCACTATCTGCTAGCATCAGGATTGAACATTTGTTATTCGGTGCTGAGAGCTGGGAAGCTGTGACCTAGAACAATGTAATCAATATTCATGATATTAGAAAACAGAAACCCTTTATGCTAGTTTCATGATTATGCTAGCTTGCTTAGCACTCACCAATAAAATGAGCATGCATTAAATGATACCTTTAACGGAATTTAGCTAGCATGAATCAGAATAACTAGTTTTAGCACTAGAACTCACGACAAAGCAAAGGTGGCATATACCATTCAAAATGTTAGTATCATTTTCATTTTCCTTCCTATAAAAGTGCTAGTACATCACTAAAAATGCATTACACATATAATAATAACTGTCATATAATACTGTAACTGACATATAATAATAACTGCCATTATTGAGTAATTACTGAGCACTGGGTAGATCTTTAGATCTAAGCACTTTGTAAGTATTAACTCATTTAACCCTATTAACATCTTCACGACACATTAATAGTACTGTCATTACATCCTTACTGTATGTATGAAAAAACTGTGATACAGAGAAAGTAAGTAATTTTTCCCAGGGCACATAACTAGAAGTCTGGGATCCTGTGTCTTTGCTCTTAAGCACTGTACCATACTGACTTTCAACTTGTTTTAAAAAGTCAGAAATGCTCAGAAATACTTACATTTTCTCTTACTTCATAACACTAAGTCACATTATCATTAGAGAAGACTGGATCACTTGAATTAGCATTTAAATGGAGGCTTATCATTATACAAACAGCATTCACAATAAGAACAGATTTAAATTTTATATATATGGGTTTCTTATTAAAATAGGTAAGTGGGCCTCTGTAGACTCCATTGGTGGCTGGGAGGAGACTGAACAGTTGTCAGTCTGAGAACCGGAAGACTAAGTATAGTCTTTGCCTGACCTTCCATAGCTACTAGATTCATAGACAAATACTAAGTAGACAGGCATAACTATAGGGCAGTAGTCACTTTTTTTTTAACCTCTGTTGTCTTAATTGACCAACTCAAGACTGCATTCTGGTAAACAGCCTCCAAAGATAGCTACGAACAATTCCTCCTATGGAATTCCATTCTTTTTATTGAGAGGTGGAGTCTATTTCCCCTCCCCTTAAAACTGGTCTGACCTCATGACTTCTTTTGCTCAACATAATGCAGAAGGGTTATTACGCCTTTTTGGGCCCAGTCCTTAAAAGGTCTGGCAGCTTCTTTTGCTCTTTTAGAAGCCAGCCACTGAGAGCTCGGCTAGACTCCCTAATCATCAGGGAACATGGAGAGAGTCCACAAAGAAGGGAACTGAGATCACCCAGCTAACAGCCAGCACCAAGACCCCAGATGTAAGAGTAAGGTCATTTTGGATGTTCTGGCTCCAAATGAGCTGAACGCAGCCAATACCTCAAGAACTGTACAGCCGACCCACAGAATAGTGAAAAATAATAAATCATTGTTGGTTTAAGCCACTAAGTTTTGGCACGGTTGTTACAAAGCAGTAGATAACTTCAACACAGTAACTTTTAAAGAGAGAAACTTTTATTTTTAAAAACTTCAGAAACCTCACATATCTAATTTTCCATGTGGCAATATTTATTGAAAAGCTGAATTGGGACTCAAAAATATTATCTATCAGAAAACATATTTTAGAAGCCATATATTCATGCTTTCTACAAGTCTTTCACTAATTAAATATTTACTTAGCACCACATTCAAGTACTAGATAATATGAAGTGTACAAAGAAATACAAGGTTTGGTTCTACTCATAATAATTTTATGACTTAGATGGAGAGGCAAAACATACTCATTAAAAATAAATAATTCGGTGATCAAATTATAGTATACACTTACTCTAAATATACAGGGTATATCTTTTCGACTTGCATGAATAACATCAGAAGCCAAGACTGAACTCACAGAAAATTCTTCATCCCTGAATGAAAAGAGAAACATTATAAGTTAGTATAAGGAGCCTAGGGGGGAGGAGCCAAGATGGCGGACGAGAAAAGCCGCCAGTCAGAATGTCTCTGCAAAAAAGACAAATTTTAGAAGAAAGAGAAAAAAATAAGTGAGCAGAGAAACACAGATCGGGTGAGGGTCAGAAGGAAGGGTGCCTGAAACTACAGGAGACTCCACGGGAAGACGCTGCAGAGGAGAACTGGAAGGAGAAAGGTCCCGAGAAGCTTGGAGACCAGCGACAAGGGTAGGTGGAGCGGTTAACTTCCCCCTCCCTTGCATCTTGGACTGCTGGTGGGCTCCTGAGGGGCTGGAGAGACCTGCCGACACCAGCCCAGAGATGGCTGCCGCCAGTGAGCAGTGGCCTCTTGCGGACTCAGCACTGGGCTCCCAGCCTCCTCGGGGCACCTCCCCGGGCGCAGACCCGAGCCTAGTGGCAGACGCCATAGTGCTCCATTCTCTCCTTCCCCTTCCCTACTCGTGGGGGCCCAGAGAGACAATTTAGCCGTCACACAGAGGCATCTCCAAGGAACGGGACCTTTCCTTTAGGGGCCCTACAGCAGACTGAGGGGTACTCAGACTGCGAGTTCCCTACCCGCCAGCCCTCCCAGGTGCTACTTGCCTGGGGACTCCAGGAGAGTGGGGCAAATCCCGAGGTGGAGTGAAATCGATCCAGCTTGGGCACCCTGTAGGTGATTCAAGATCAGCACCCTTCCCGCTGGCAGGGTCAGGGATTGATCTCCAGGGTCCAGGGGACAGGCCTGCAGACCACACCCCATACACCCAGGTCAGGATCGCACTGCCCCGGGGCACAGAAGAGAGATCTGTGAAAGGCCCTACTGAGGAGTGTGTGCCTTCAGGGGCAGATCAGCATGCCTGACCGGCAACCCTCCTTCTAAAAGAGGGCTGTGCACCCAGCTCAGGCTATGATCCTGGGTAGGGAACCTCCCGGCCCACGTCACAGCCAGGGGAGACCCATCGGCCTGAGGTCCTGCTTGCTGGCAGAGGCCTGGGAGAGGCCACGGAGAGGGGGAGAGTGGAGGGGAGCTAGACCTGCTCCAGAGTGCCGGTCTTGGACAGCCCCAGCCCCCAAGCCCAGACTTTCAGCTGAGTGGACCCATTTCAGCCCCTCCTGGCAGCTTTGCACAGAAACAAAGAGTAGACCTTTGAATCTGCTAGCAGTAGTTGTGGAGCCTGAGGGCAGGCTTGCCCAGCCCAGCCCCACCCACACTCACTCCTCCCACTGAGGTGGAGAATAAGGACACACCTGGAAATCCCAGGGCCCCACCCACCACCCGAGGCACAAGAGGGCCTCTCTAGTGGAATAAGAGCTAGCTACAGGACCCAAAAACAGCACTGCAGCTCGCTCCTCCCTGCAAGTGCCACCTACTGACAGGGAGGTCATCCTGCACACCCTTTTACTGTACTGATTCATCACAAAGGGTGCGGTCGAATCTCACCCACAAACACCACCTATTGGCTCAGAGACTAAACAGGGCGTGTCATTATCGAAACGAAACTCTAAAGGTAAGAAGGAACAACTGATCCAGATGGG
Organism: Propithecus coquereli; assembly: GCF_000956105.1. Taxonomy (NCBI): domain Eukaryota; kingdom Metazoa; phylum Chordata; class Mammalia; order Primates; family Indriidae; genus Propithecus; species Propithecus coquereli. The sequence continues at coordinate 5,687,079 of NW_012146079.1, read as the reverse complement.
AAGGAACCAGCGAAAGAACTCTGGAAGTATGAAAAATCAAACGGAAAGCACACCCCCAAAGAGGAACAACAGCTCCCCAGCAATGGACATTAACCAAACTCAGAACACTAAAATGACAGAAGAAGAATTTC
>NW_012146079.1:5685874-5686753 GCF_000956105.1 Propithecus coquereli | reverse complement strand
AGAATTAATAGAGGAGAATTTTCCAGGCCTTGCTAAAAATCTAGATATACAGGTACAAGAAGCTCAATGGACCCCAGGGAGATTCAATGCAAATAAGAAGACACCACGTCACACAGTCATCAGATTGAGCAAAATAGCCACTAAAGAGGCCCTTCTACGAGCTGTAAGGTGAAAGAAACAAGTAACATACAAAGGAAAGCACATCAGAATAATTCCAGATTTCTCAACTGGAACCCTACAAGCAAGAAGAGACTGGGGCCCCATTCTCACTCTTCTGAAACAGAATAATGCCCAGCCTAGAATATTGTACCCTGCAAAACTAAGTTTCATATATGAAGGAGAAATAAAGACAGTCTCAGATAAGCAAAGACTGAGGGAATTCACCAAGACAAGACCAGCTCTCCAAGAAGTACTCAAAACAGAACTACACAAGGATCAGCACAATAAACACTCACGAATGTGAAACCACTCAAAAGTTAGAGATCAAAGGCTAGATTCCACAAAGGCTCAAGAGAGAAAACAAAGCAAACAAATGCAACCCAACAGAATGAACAGTAATTCACCCCACTTATCGGTTCTCTCAATAAATGTGAATGGTTTGAACTCCCCTCTCAAGAGATATAGAATGGCCAAAAGGATAAAAAAAAACAAGCCAAGCATCTGCTGTCTCCAGGAAACGCATCTAACCTGCAAGGATGCATTTCGACTCAAAGTAAAGGGGTGGAAATCCATATTTCAAGCAAATGGAAGCCAAAAGAAGGCTGGTGTGGCAGTTTTGATCTCAGACAACTTGGTTTTTAAATCAACAAAAGTAATGAAAGACAAAGGGAGTCACTATATAATGGTGAGGGGTACAGTTCAACAAGAAAACAACAATTC
>NW_012146079.1:5669347-5680601 GCF_000956105.1 Propithecus coquereli | reverse complement strand
AGAATGGAAAGACAAGCACCACATGTACTCACCATCAAATTGGTATTAACTGATCAACACATAAGTGCACATATAAGAATAACATCTGTTGGATGTTGGGCAACATCTGTTGGATGTTGGGCAGTGGGGAGGGCGAGGGGACGGGTATATGCATACACAAAGAGTGCAATGCACACCACCCAAAGAATGGACATATCTGAAACTCGGCCTTGGGGGGGAGGGGGGGCAAGGGCAACATATGTAACCTAAACATCTGTACCCCCATAATATGCTGAAATTAAAAAAAAAAAAATGTTAGTATATGCAGTGATGTGTGTGTGGCTTTGAGTGTGTATCTAAATAACACATATGAAGCAATCCGCAAAGCTTAACTACTCAAAACACCCAAATTGAATTTTAAAATTTTTTTATTTTTCCCCCATTGTAATCAATAGTGCCCAAAGTAATTTATCAAGAATAACTTACCAGTGGTGCATTATACAAGAGCTAGAAATAATTGCTGGGTTACCCAAAGTCACAAGGCTAGTATACATGAAGAACTGGGATTTGAACTCTGGTAGATCTCCAGAGTTTCCAGTGGACTCTCTTGCCTCCCATAATAAATCTTAAGTGCCCTCAACCCAGCTCATCTGACATATTATTGTTCCTTCAACATCTAAACCAGATTTCTCCCACAATAATTTATTTCTTGCAATTTCCTTAATTTTGTTATTGGTACCGTCATTCCCTTGGTCTTAAAAGGCTTGACACCTAGTCCTCTCTCTGCTATCTTTCTATACTCTTAGCAGGTTCTGTCAGGTTTTCCTTGCTGATATTGCTCACACCTATCCCTTCATATTCTGTACCTGTGGGAGAAGACAGTTGTGGTTGAGATGCTAGTGTGAAATGCCAGTGTGAGGCACAGAGGGAAATTTTGGTTTTTAGTCATGGATGGATGTATCTGGACTAGAGATACATGTTTGGGAGCCATCAATGCAGAGGTGATGGCTGAAGCTATGGGAGTGAATAATATCACTCAGGGGCAGTGCCTGGAGTCAGGAGAAGAGGTAAAGGAGAACACTCCAAGGACAGGGGAAGAATCTGAAAAATGGGACCAGAAACATTCAAGAGATGTACTTATTTAAATGTTTACTGAATCATTATGTTTTCCAAGAGATTGTCTGATCCTGAGTTTTTTTTTTTTTTTTTTTTGAGACAGAGTCTCACTGTGTTGCCCGGGCTAGAGTGCCGTGGCGTCATCTTAGCTCACAGCAACCTCAAACTCCTGGGCTCAAGCGATCCTGCTGCCTCAGCCTCCCAAGTAGCTGGGACTACAGGCATGCGCCACCATGCCCGGCTAGTTTTTTCTATATATTTTTAGTTGTCCAATTAATTTCTTTCTATTTTTAGTAGAGACGGGGTCTCGCTCTTGCTCAGGCTGGTTTCGAACTCCTGAGCTCAAACAATCTGCCCGCCTCGGCCTCCCAGAGAGCTAGGATTACAGGTGTGAGCCACCGTTCCCGGCCTGATCTTGAGATTTTTATTTCCTTTCCTCACATTAGAATTATATTCCAAGCCTTTATGAGACATAAACATCACCCATTGCCCCAGCAATCTTTAAACTGGCCTTTGAACTCTAACACCAGCTTGTTTTCCTCGACTCCTAACCCCACACTCTCAACAAACATACCAAACTGTCCTATAACTACACCTTGCTTCCTATATTTAATTGTTACTACATCAATATTATTAACAGTAACTTAGAAATTAATATGAAATTAGATTATTCAAATGAACCATGCCAATATAATTTTTTAAAAATCAGAAAAATTTGAATTCCTATGCTGCAATGATACACATATTTTTGCCTTCAAAAGCTTACCTCATGTCAATCACTTGACTAATGACAACACTGGGCTGAGATGCTTTGCCTTCAGCAATATCGTACAGAAAGAGTTTGAAGTCACAAACCACAGCCAGTGCTCTTTGCCATCCTTTCTTCACTCCAGCTGGCTTAGGAATCTTAGTATTATTTTTGACAAACAAACAAAAACAAATCAAATGAAAATGTCAAGCAGAGCCCCTTTAATTACATATGTAACTGCATGGTGAAATCTTAAAGATAATGTACACGTTGTAAGTTTGCAACTTTGGTTGGTGAAGTAGCAGATGGGACATATTAACATATAAGAAAACATGAGAACACACTCATCAAACACTGAATGACTTTTTATTCTGAAAGATTTTTAAGTGACACCATTTTAATTTTCACTAGTAATTTATTAAAATAACATTCATCATTTTCTTCCTAAATAGCATAAAAGAAAAATTTGGTAATAAGATGAAATTCAGCTTACACTGTAAATATTACCCAAGATAACAAGATTATGTTTTGATAATATCTCATAATTTATAACCATACACCACCTCTCTGGCAAGAACAGGTGCCAAAGACTCTTTTACAGAGATTTTAACAACTGTTCATCATGAGATAGGGACAATACAGAAAAGTTTGAGACATTTTAGAATTTATTTCTAAGTAACAAATACGTTTTTGCTTTCAAATCATTACTCTGAATGAAATAAAATTATTAGATCAATTTTATTCATTTAATTTTCTGTCAAGTAATATGTTCTTTTTTTTTTTTTGAGACAGAGTTTCACTCTGTTGCCCTGGCTAGAGTGAGTGCCGTGGCATTAGCCTAGCTCACAGCAGCCTCAAACTCCTGGACTCAAGCGATCCTCCTGCCTCAGCCTCCCGAGCAGCTGGGACTACAGGAATGAGCCACCATGCCCGGCTAATTTTTTCTATATATTTTTAGCTATCCAGATAATTTCTTTCTATTTTTTTTTAGTAGAGACGGGGTCTCACTCTTGCTCAGGCTGGTCTCGAACTCCTGAGCTCAAACAATCTGCCCGCCTCGGCCTCCCAGAGCGCTAGGATTATAGGCATGAGCCACCGCACCCGGCCAATATGTTCTTAAAGTGACTATATTTTATTTTAATTCATTAATAAACCTTAAACGATTAATCTAAACCCAACTTAATCATACTTACTCTGACATGACCTTCATATGCTGTTCCTATTCCTTTCTGTGGATCTATACCCAGGGGACCTTTTGTCTGTTCAGGAGGAACTGGACAAGCAGTTGGTGCTTTGTTTACACAAGTTATATGACATGAGAATCCACACACTTTCAGAGGGAAAAAAGAAATGTTTGATAAAAATGTCAACAAAAAGAAAATTCACTAAGAATTCACTGCGCGCAAGGTGTTGTTAGATGAATGCTTATCTTTGATTTTATTTTTGAATCCTCAACATTTTCTTTGGCTTGAAATCCATGTATCCAATGGACTAGTTAAAATAATGTAATATGGATCTTTCACTTTAGTTGTGAGAACTAACCAAACGTAGAGTGCATTGCCTTAAAATGCTATTAATTTCCCCCTTACTCAAAGTGGTCAAATACAGGCTAGGTACAAGTATATATAAAGGGAACAAATGCATCTGATGGGGACTGACATTCCCTCTAAAGTCCCTCCCAACCCTAAGAGCAGAAGAGACTGGAAATGGAAACTAGTATTAGAATCTGAATTACCAAGTATCTTCTTGTCTTTTTCATGAGATAAATGAGCAAATCACATATACGGTGATATTGTAGTAGCAAGTCTCGCTTGATTTTAAAAAGAGTATTTCTAATACATTCACAAATTAATAATATATACCACTTATAATTTAAATCATTTCCATTTCAGAGGTCCCAGGAAAAATAAAGAGGTTCCCAAACAAATATACTTTGTTTTCTGTTCAAATGACTCTGATACTTTCTCCCTTGCTTCGCAGAATGTGAGCTCCATGTGGGCAGGTCTTGGTCTTTCCCCCAATCTGCTACCGTATACCCAGTGCCCAGAAGCACAGAGGGGCATTCCATAAACACGCAGTGAACAGCAAAGAATGGGTAGGGAAAAAGCTCTGCTATTAATACTAGGAATAAAACATCTTTGAGGCACAGTGGCAGACATTTAATATTTCTTAAAAGGTACGAAGTTGCCTACTTTTTAATAGTAATTTTTCTAATAAATTAAACAAGGTTAAAATTAAATTAATAGATTCAAGGATAACTTTCATGTCTTTCACCATACAGTTTAATGGATTTTGGGGACCACAAATGCACCTGACTAATGAAACAAAGATGAACACAACATTTAAATGTATCTCCCGTAAAAACTGTTTCTAGGGAATGTCTATCTGTCTAGTTTCTCTAACATTCAACAGACAAGGTGCTTAGTTTATTGTTTCTATTCTTGTTATGCAAATAAAAGCAAATGATTAAGTAAAATAAACAAGTAAACATTTATATGTCTTTTAAAGAGAATAAAGTTATTTGATTACAATTTAGATAGTAAATGCCAGGACTCCACAGTCACACTTCCTTTCCATTTTGTTCTTACCTTCACATGAACAGCCCTGTCTTATCAAACCCACCATCAATGAGGTACACTGATGACATTTCGTAGGAGTAGTAAAAGATTTTACGAAAAACTGGTGAGTCTTGCGCTGCAAAACAAATTGATAAATCATACATGTTGATTATTCAAAGGATTTCCGTGATGTGAGCCCCTACATCACACACCATCTTCTAGAATGTTTTTTAAATAGAAGTGGAATGAATTCTTTCTATTTCTCATCACATCTTCTTCTAGTTTATATACTCTTTAAATATTTTTAGGCAATACTGAGCTGGAATAAACTAAAACAATATAAGAAGTTAAATGATAATCAATTGCTCTTAAATGCTATTTGAAAAGTATATAATATAAACTAGCTTTTTTCTGGCTCACAAATCTTGACTTCAGGATTTTTATAAATTCTCCAAATTATCCTCCAGCAAAGAGTTAAGTGAAATCTTGTAGATAAATGCCTATATAAATATAGAATTTTAATATGCTTTATATCTTCTTAGGAAGAACAAAAAGTAACTGAAAATTCTTATTTCTACTCTAAACAATGCATTTCATTTTCTGGGACCAAGAACAAATAATGTATTCCACAAATCTCTTTTCTTCCATGGAAGGAGACAGTATTATACTTGAGCAGATAAAAATATCATACAAATATATTATTCCAGAGACAGATGGCATACTGAAATTTCTTACTGAAAACTCAGTAGCTAAAGTTCTCTAAATCTTGTCTGATTTATATGATGGTAAGCCAATGTAGACCTTAACTCTTCAGAATACTTTCTTCTTCAAATTAACTCTTCCGCATGTTTTAACAATAAAGGAATTAGAATAAATAATCATTCCTTCATTCTGCTGTGTGAACTTAGGAACAAATTACTTAACTCCTATCTCTCACTTTTCTCAGGTATAAAATAGGATCAATAATAGTATCTACTTCAAGGGGTGGTTAAATAAGTATTAATATAAACAAAGCCTTTCAAATAGTGCCCAGCACATAGTAAGCACTCAAAAAATATTTTCTTTTTGCTTTTTCTTAGACAGGGTTCTCACTCTGTTGCCTGGGCTAGAATGCAGTGGTGTCACTGTAGCTCACTGCAACCTCGAACTCCTGGGCTCTGGTGATCCTCCCATCTCAGCCTCCTGAGTAACTGGGACCACAGGCGTGTGCTACCACACTTGGCTAATTTTTCTATTTTTTGTAGAGATGAGGTCTGGCTATATTGCTCAGGACGGTCTCAAACTTCTGGGCTCAAGCAATCCTGCTACCTTGGCCACCCAAACTGCTAGGATTACAGGTGTGAGACACTGCACCTGGCCCTATTTCTGTGCCTGGCCCTATTTCTTTACAAAAATGAATTTGGTTAATTATTTGTCTTTTATATGTGTGATTGATTTAAACTAGTAAGAACTCTATTCCATATTCCAATAAAATGTGAATACTGATTCAAATAGTTATGAAGTAGTATTTATTTCAGTTGAGACTAATATATTAACAAAAAACTAAAGGTAATATTTGAAGTTTTAAAATAAATTCTGTTCTCCTCAATTGGATATGTGATTTATACACCACAAAAGAAGTTAAAAAAAATCAAGAGGAGAAAAGCAGATTATCTTTTTACACAGAATGATCTGACTACCAGCATTAGTGAGCGAATGGGGTAAGACCCTCAAATTTAGAGTAGTCATTAGCTCTGGGGTCCAACCTCAAACCATTCTACTCTATTATAGAAGTTCCTCAGGATCTCTGTTCAGTTTCAAAGAAGCACTGGAATTTGACTCCAAATAGAACAGTATCTTATTATTAACTCTGTAATTGCTCCTATAGCTCCTGCGTACCAACCAAGATGCAAACATTGTACCAGGATTTTACATATATCATCTCATTTAATGGAAACAATACCCTTGGAGAGACAGATATTATTTCCTCATATAGATGAAGGAACTTGTTAAAATCACATAAAATTTTCTCTTTCTCCTGTATACTACTTTTAATTTTGGCTCTTTGAGAAACTAATAAGTAAATTTTCTAGTACTAACTTTTTCAATTGTTCAACATACATTAATGCAAAAGACGCAAAGTTAGTTAACTGGCTCTAGAGGCTTGTACTACATTGAAAGAAGAATTAATCAACTGCTAAAAGTAAGTAACTTCATACTTTTTTTCTTCTCATAAAGGATAACAAGACATATCTGAAATAGCAGCAATAAAACCACTGTGGCTATGACAAATTTAATAGTAATTCTTCACAATACTCAATAAATTGCTTAAAAAACATATATTATATAATTTTTCCCCCAGACAGCTACTCAGAATATCACAACTCTGAGTATGATAGTAGACCAAAAAAAAAAAAGTTTGGAAGAGCATTAACTTTTGGTGACCAACCATCCAACAGGGAGGTGCTGGTTAAATTATAGGAATAAGCCTATATTGCTATTTTTTCATTGGAGACGTTGTCTGTTCACTTATTGCTAGGGTAGAGAACGGGCACGTTTATACTCACTCACTCCCTTCCCTTCATTTTCCTAATATTGTCATAGAGCAGTTTGAGGTAAAAATTTATATATAATGCTTAAGTTATTATGACCTTGGAATTATTATTCACTAATAAGTCAAGAGGTACCCTATAGTTATATTTTTTTATAAAACTTTTTATTTTTCTAAAATTAACAGCACCCCTCCTCTTACTTTTCTATGTCTCTATCATTAAATGTTACCAGACTCCCCAAAAAACCATAAAATCCCCTTGATTCTATTTACCACGTGGTCAAACACATCAGGAAGGAAACCCTTCAGAACCCCCTACCCTGTTCTATCAACTTGAGGCACGCTGTTGATGCCCTCTGTTTTCCTGCTTCAGTTTTGGCTGGCTATTTTCTAGGCGTACTGCACAGTCTTCCTCTTAACCATCCTGTGTGAGATTCCTTCTATGCATCTCACGTCTTGCTCTTTCTTGGTCTCCTCCCTTGTTTTGGTAGAACTAATTTTTTCATAGTTTCCTTAGATACTAGTACATTTTTTGAGAGCTTGAATTTCTGAAAACACTGAATTTTTCCCTCAACCTTGACTGAACATTTGACAGGGAATCAAAAAATCTAGCTTGAAACCATTTTACCTTATAACTGTTCTTTTCATTTTGCTGTTCATGAGTATGCCATTTTGATTCCTGAACATTTGGATGTGATCTCTTTCATCTCCTTGGTGGCCTAAAAAAGGTCTCTCTATACTTGGTATCTTGAAAAATTGCACGACATAATTGGGGATGGGTATTTGTCACCCACTGTGCTAGGCACTGCAGGGTCTTTTCAATCTGGAAGCATGGCCTTCAGTTAAGGGAATATGTATTGTTTATTTGACAATTTCCTTCCTTTTCTTTTTTCTGTTTTCCTTGTTAGGAACTTCTGTTCGTTGTATATTGATTTCTCATTTCTAATTTCTATCTGACCTTATGTAATATTTCCTAAGAGATTTTCTCAAATTTATCTCCCAACTCATTTACTGAATTTTAAACATGTTTATCATATTTTTAATTTTGAAAAGACTTCTTCTGTGATTATTCCTTTTTGTTTCCTTTTCTTTTATGCATCATCTCTTTTTTCTTCAATGAAAACAGGAAACGTTTTCCTGTTTGTTTTGATCTTTTTCTTTTGTTAGAGGATTTCTTACAATGTCTGCTGATTCTTGGGAATCTGAATATTTTTAAGAGTGAGGCAGTAAAAAAGTTGAAGGGTTTGTGTGTATGCGTGTGTCTTTAAATGTGCGAGCGAATGTATGATGTGCTTGTAAAAAAGGATGTAGCCATTTCAATAGGGACCCCACATGCCATTATCTACAGGCCTCTCCTGGGCCATTGAGTTTCTTCAGAGAATCCACTGATATCCTCCAAGGAGAGTGGGGAGGAGGGGGCTATACTCCCAAGTGCCAGTATTTTGGAAGCTGAACAAGGCAAAAGCGTTTGGGGTCTCACCATTTGGTTTGTAGACTTCTGCCAAATCTCACTATTTGTGGCTTAAAACTTCTCTCTCTTAACCAACCACCGAGCCTGGTATCCTTGAATGTGTGGTCTCTTTGGTTTAATTACTCCACAAAAAAATTAACACATTGCTGAGTTGGGTAGTTGTCTAGTTTTGACAGCTGGTCTACTAACACTCTATGCATACTCTGTGGCCTATATTTTTGGAGAATGCTTTATTATCCTAAAAATCTTAAATCCTTACAAATTGTTGACTCATAACTTTCCTTGGCTATCTTAAATATGTTATTCCATTGATTTTTAGTATAGTGCTATCAAAAAAATCTAATGACAATCTCATTTTCTTTCCCCCTTAAGTGACTTATACCCTTTGCCTAAATGCCCAATATTTTCCCTTTTATTTATAAACCAGTAGTTTACTAGAATATGATTCCTTGAGGCTAAGTTAATTTTCACAGCTATCCTGTATGCCCTTGTAATTTGAGTTTAAAGTCTTATTTTGGGGAAATTTCCTTGAATATAGCTTTTAGTATTTTCCACTGCATTTTCTTTTTCAGGGCCTCCTATTATACAAATGTTAGCTCTTCTTTGCTATCTTTTCTAGCCATCCCTTTTTCTCAAATCCTTAGAGATCATTTTTACCTCTTTCCTCATTTTTTGATTAAAAACAAAATCTTCCTTTCCATCTTCTATTTGTCACTGTTATTCTCTGTTGAGTTTATTTCCTCTTCAATTCCTTATAGATTAGTCTATATTTCTGAAATTGTATATAATTTCTAATTCTTTCTCCTGAGTTCTTTCATTTCTCTTTTCAAATCATCTTTTTTTTTTTTTTGAGACAAGAGTCTCACTTTGTTGCCCAGGCTAGAGTGCCATGGCGTCAGCTTAGCTCACAGCAACCTCAAACTCCTGGGCTCAAGCCATCCTCCTGCCTCAGCCTCCCTCAAATCATCTTTTCTCCAACATCCCCATGTCTGAGGTTTTCTATTTCTAATTTTTGCTATATCACAGTTTCTATCATTTTCTTAATTTTTCTTGAAATATTCATTGTAGTTTCACTGGTTTTGTAGACATGTCTTTCTCACACACTTTCATTTTTTGTTATGATATTTTGCTTCTTATTCTCTTTTTTTCTTATAAGGATTTTGTATGAGATTTGGCTGTAATTCTTCTCAATTGTTCATTATTATTGTTCTTATTTGAGACAGAGTCTCGCTGTGTTGCCCAGACTGGAGTGCAGTGGTGCAATCACAGCTCACTGTAATCTCCAACTCCTGGGCTCAAGTGATCCTCCTGGCTCAGTCTCCTGAGTAGGCAGGACTATATGTTCATGCCACCACACCCGGCTAAATTTTTAAAAACTTTTTGTAGAGACAGGTTCTCTCAGTCTTGGTCAGGCTGGTCTCAAACTCCTAGTCTCAAGTGATCCTCCCATCTCAGCCTCCCAAAGTCCTGGCATTATAGGTGTGAGCCACTGCACCTGGCTCAATTGCTCATTTTTCAGTGAAATGACCTTTACCGTACTTTAATGAGGGAGGGGTGGGCTAGGATAGTTTTTCTAGCTCCATAGCTCTAGATTCCCTTTTCTGTTATTTTCATAAAATGATAAAAAATACAACCTCATACTTTCTGAGATCTTCATTTCTTCTTCTTATATATCTGGACTTTTTTTTCTTCCCTGTCCTGCTCAATTCTGAATCCACTCCCAGCTGTTTCTCCTTAGGGAAGGGCTTTGCTGTGGAAGGGCATTCTGACTGTTAGTTTTGAGAACATGTAATTCTAGCATTGCCAGGGCTCCTCCATCACATCTCCCTCACACTCACCTGTGCAATGGAGCTTGCAAAGTCCCTCCCAGTTTCTGCTGTTCTCAGAATTTTCCAGCAGTGCTTGATGGTGTTTTGGTGTTTTTTCTGGCTCTCAGGATCATCACAAGTCCCTTTGCCTTACCTTAACTTTCTCTAGTCTAATTTTAACTACCACGTAGGTCTTGTGCATAGATGTTGGTGGTTTGTTTCCCTCAGTTTGCATTTGGACTTTGTGGGAAATCTTTCTGTCTATTCTTGTTTATGTCTTACTTGTGGGTTTTAAAATTTTGCTATCCTTTCTGGTTGGTCTATCTTTTTATGAGGAGATTCAGTGAGATTCAAAGTTCCCATTGCTGTCAAGTTCCCAGAGTCCTCTACTCACTGGATTCAAAAGATGCACTGACACATATTTTAAATCAAAAATGCTTTTAAGCCAGGTTAGGTGGCATGTGCCTGTAATTCCAGCTACTCAGGAGGCTGATGAAGGCTTGAGCCCAGGAATTCAAGACCAGCCCAGGTAATATAAAAAAAGTTTCTAGATTGCTTTACAAAAGGTGGTACTGATTCACATTTCCACCTATAATGTATCATAGTACCCTACTTTTAATGAGGATATTTATGTTGTAAATGTCAAGGGATATCTCATTATTACTTTAATTTGGTTTTTCCTAATTTCTAGTAAGTTTGAGCATCTTTTCAGTTTGTTGGCTATTTTTATTTGTTCATTTGCTTATTCCTGGCTTTTAGCCAGTTTACTATTATTGTATAGTTTATTCTCTTGTTCATAAAAGCTATTGGTGTATGCAGATATTAACCTTCTGTCTGTCCTCTGCTTTCCATTTATTTCCTACTATATTGTTTGTTTACAGGGTGTGTATTAAAATTTCTAATGTATCTCTAATCTTGTTTCTCTCCCTAGTTCTATCATTCTCACTTTACACAGCTTAGGGCTTTATAGTTAGGTCCATATACAATCATGATCATTATTATTTTCTTTATCTATTATTCCCTTTATTAGTATACAATATTTTC
>NW_012146079.1:5665094-5666702 GCF_000956105.1 Propithecus coquereli | reverse complement strand
TTTAGTAAAAATAAATAATTTGGAAAAGAAAATCCATGGAAGAAAACCCAAAAAAGCTATAGCATGTAGCCTACATAAAAATGAGAATATTAATTTTCACATTGATCTAAATTTTCCATATTAATCCCAAAAAGTATCTGAAAGAGTTTTTAGCAAGATTTATAGCAAAAATAGAAAGTTATTTTAACCACTCAACTTCCATATATAGAACATATATATATAGAACACAGCTCTGTGGATTTGAATACATAGCTACAAAGACTGAGATTAGTGGGATTTTTATGCAGAAATTAATTTCCAAAGAAAGGAGTGAGATTATTTAATATTTTTGGAATTTTCAACTTAATACAAATTTAGTTAACAACCGTATCTTTATTAGTTAGCTTTGTAAAATACAATATTCTTTTATGGGGTATTATTGTAAGATTTTTCTTTTAATGAAAGGAACCAGTGATTTCATTGGATGTTATTGTGGGCAAAAAGAGCCATTGCTTAATTAGCAAAGTATAAAAAAAGACATGAAGAATAACTGCATTTTAGCACACTAAGCAAGAAAGTAAGAGGAAAAAGTCCTTGTTCAAGGTTACAGAATATTTTAAAGCATTAAGAGAAAAACAGATGGTCTCCTTTTGCCTTTGTTACTGTATCGTCACCAAAATTAGAATATTTTATATGCACTATAGTCTTAAAATGGAATTCAGTTGAGTTTTTCAGAGTTTTCTGTTTAATTGTGAGTTTAGTTCTAATTTAAATTTTATTTACTTTTAAACAGCTTGAAAAAGTTTTATATTCAATTTATAATTTAACATTTGAAAAGATAAATATGAAAGATAAAAGAGAACAATGAAAAGTTATATTAAAGTTAACAAAAAATAATAAGAAACAAAATTTTCATTAGAATTTACATAGAAAGTCCAAGAGAAGTTCTAAGAATTAAAAAGAGTCAAGCAAAGGTGCTGGATACAAGATCAACAGAGTTTATAAAGACGCGCAATGCCTAATAAGAAAATATATTCTGAAAGGATCCCACTCACCATAGCAACAAAAAATTGAAGGTACCTAGGGGCAAATTTACCAAGCAATATGGAATATATTGAAAATAATAAAACTTTACCAAAGATTGTAAAATGCCTAACTAATATGTACACCATGTTCACAGATGGAAATACCCAATATCATGAACATGTCAATTCTCAAATAAATCTATAAATTCAATGCAATTCCAATCAAAAGCCCCACAAGGAATTTGATAAGCTGACCCTAAAAGTAATTGAAAAATAAAGGGTCAAGAAGAAATGGAAGAAGAATAAGGTGGGTCGGGGTGGCTCACCACATCAGGTATCAGGAATTATTTCAGAGCTATAGCAATTAAGACAATTTGGTGTCAGTGCAGGAATAATAAACAGAACAATGGAAGAGAATAGAGAACTCCCAAGCAGACCCATGCATATAAAGCAGAGACAGCAGAACAAATCAAGGGGGAAGGGGGTGCGTCAGTTGTCTATATGGGAAAAGGAGATTAGAACTCCATTTCCCATTATATATAAAATACATTTCAGTTTGATTAAGGTCCTAAATATGTAAAAACAAAAACTTAAAAACTTTTAG
>NW_012146079.1:5645866-5665044 GCF_000956105.1 Propithecus coquereli | reverse complement strand
GTCCATATACAATCATGATCATTATTATTTTCTTTATCTATTATTCCCTTTATTAGTATACAATATTTTCTTTTATGTCTTTTAATGTTTTTTATCTACTTTCCTTTTTTTCCCCTATCTTTCTATATACCTTTGCTTTAAGCCATGCAGCTCCCACCTGGTTCTCTTAGTATGTCCACTCTGGGGGAAATCAGCTGCTCTGTCAGAAGACTGAGATTATCATGCTGGGGAGATCAGGAGTAGCTCATCAATAGCAATAACTGCCTGTCATGGGAACTGAACATCCAGTCCAGTTGAATCTTCAGATAACTTCAGTTTCAGGTGATATCTTACTATTGATACAACTACATGGAAGACCCTAATGAGAACTTCCCAGTTGAGCCCTTCCCAAATTCATACCCCAATAAATTGTGAGCATTAAAAGAGGATAGTTTTAATCTACTAAGATCTGAGAAAATTTATTACACAACAAGAGTACTGTGTCACCATGTTTTCCTTTTGTCTCTTTTTCCTTTCTGATCTCCATTCAATGGATAGCATTTCCTTCTGCAGATTTGAAAGTTATACCTTTTATTTGCTAATCTTCTATTTATTCTCTTTAACCTAAAACCGATCCTTATCCTTAATCTCCTTATTATCAATATTTATTTAAACATATGTATATACTATAAACATAGATATATATTATGCTAGGCACTGTTCTAAGTTCTTTACAAATATTAAACTTGTCTACAACTCAAAACTATATAATGAAATAGGTATTATTATTATCATCCGCATTTTTTGATGAGGAAATGAAAACAAAGAAAGGTAAGTAACTTGCTCAATCTCACACAGCTAGTATGTGATGAAAATGGGATTCCAATTTAGAAAGTCTGACTAGGAATCCACCATGTTCAATACCAGGCTATATTGTCTCTATACTTTCTCCCAAGACAAGACAAATACATTAGCATGCTCATTTTATCTGATCCCTATACCCATTCCCATTGTGTTTTATTTAGATTAGTTCCATACTGTTTTGAATATACATTTCCTTTTTCTTTGATTTTTGTAGAATGTTGAGTCCTTGCTTTTATATACCACAGTTAAACCTTCTAAGATATCTATTCACTATGTTTCCCAAATCTCTCATAGTGGCCTCTTGGCTTTATGTCTCTTCTTGATAAAGAACTTCCTCTTAGAGTATTTTCAAAGAGGAAAAGTTTTTGTACAGTAAAACTTCTAAGTTCTTGTATACTTGAGAATATTTTAAACTTGTTCTCATATTTAAGTACACCTGGGTTCAAATTAACTTAAGATTTAAAGTTCTTTTTCTTCAACACTTTGAACATATTTCTCTATTGTTTTCTTGTATCTAGTGTTGCTGTTGAAAAGCTTGATATCAATTTGATCTTTGTTTTTTTTACACAAATGATTTGTTCTTTCTCTTTGAAAGTTTGTAGGATTTTCTCTTGATCTAAGATATCCTTAAATTTTACTCTAATGTGTCTGGGTGTGAGTTTTTCTTATCTATTCTCATTAGCACGTAAGGATGTCTTCTAGTATGAGGCTTTTCATCTTTAATTTGGGGAAATTTTAGATTATTATTTCTTTAAATAGTTCCATCTCTATTATTTTCTTTCCTTTTGAAAGTCCCCTATATAGATATTAACACTATTTCTGTCATATAGCTTAACTTTCATGTTTTCCATCCCACTAACTTGTTTTTCTGCTATATCCATTCTGCTCATTCTACTACTAAAGCCATCTATTCAGTTATTTCAGTGGTTATATTTTCATGTCAAGTATTCCCAGTTTATTTTTCTTAATAACTGCCTTATCCTATTTCATGTTACCAACATTTTTCTTGTCTCTTTCAGGATATTTATTGCACTTATTTTAAATTCATGTTCTATC
The DNA here is from genome assembly GCF_000956105.1 of Propithecus coquereli. Lineage (NCBI taxonomy): Eukaryota > Metazoa > Chordata > Mammalia > Primates > Indriidae > Propithecus > Propithecus coquereli. Next base: position 5,663,145 of record NW_012146079.1, on the reverse strand, counting down.
TGGCCTCAAAATTTTGCTTTATCTGGGCATAGGTTATTTAGTTTGTCTTTCTTTTAAACCAGTTATATTTTTTGTATACTTCATCAGTTTTTCAGGTTCATTGGTCTCTCATCCTGTGGATTATTCAAGGTTTATGTTCTGGAGAGGCAGCTCATTTCAGTTTTCCAATTTCCGGAATTTTTTTGTAGGAGTTTGAGATAAGCATCTAAATCTTCATGTTCCACCATATGTAATACTTTAGTTATACGCATGTGGAATAGATGGGGGAAAAAAAAAAAGAATCCACCTGAATTTCTCACTAAACATTTCTGTTCCTCAGTGATTTATCAACCTTAATCTCAACTTACACATACAGTAAGGAGTAATGCTTAGCAGAATTTAAGAACATGAAAAAGAAAAAGCTTTGTATACTCTTCCTACCTTTCTCCAGTGGTAATTATTTCCATTCATACAGAATTTATTTTCTTTCCAAGCTTTTATGTTTGTAACTTTGAAGAAATCAATATCAAAAAATCAAAGGAAATATGCAAAGCAGAAGAAATCCATTCTTATTTTTTTTTTTGGAATACACTATGCTTTGTAACTAGTTTGAGTACCTTAGGTGGAAAGCCAGTTGAACCAGGACATCCCTTTTTCCTTAAGGTTGGTGTGTGAACTGGAAGTGGAGTAGAGTCTACAATCTGAACCCAGGGGCAAAAAAGGAAAAAAATGTCATGAAACGCTCCATCTATTTCAAATATAACTCGAAAAATATGAAAGTAAATAAAACCAAACAAAACACAAATAAGGCAAAAAGTTCTACTAATTAAAAAACTCAATAAAGCTAAAATTCTCACAGTGTTACTAATTTAAATTTCTGACTGCAATATCTACAAATGAAATATTTGTTCACTTACTAAAAGTTATTTAAGTTTGTAAATTTATTTAGTAAAAATAAATAATTTGGAAAAGAAAATCCATGGAAGAAAACCCAAAAAAGCTATAGCATGTAGCCTACATAAAAATGAGAATATTAATTTTCACATTGATCTAAATTTTCCATATTAATCCCAAAAAGTATCTGAAAGAGTTTTTAGCAAGATTTATAGCAAAAATAGAAAGTTATTTTAACCACTCAACTTCCATATATAGAACATATATATATAGAACACAGCTCTGTGGATTTGAATACATAGCTACAAAGACTGAGATTAGTGGGATTTTTATGCAGAAATTAATTTCCAAAGAAAGGAGTGAGATTATTTAATATTTTTGGAATTTTCAACTTAATACAAATTTAGTTAACAACCGTATCTTTATTAGTTAGCTTTGTAAAATACAATATTCTTTTATGGGGTATTATTGTAAGATTTTTCTTTTAATGAAAGGAACCAGTGATTTCATTGGATGTTATTGTGGGCAAAAAGAGCCATTGCTTAATTAGCAAAGTATAAAAAAAGACATGAAGAATAACTGCATTTTAGCACACTAAGCAAGAAAGTAAGAGGAAAAAGTCCTTGTTCAAGGTTACAGAATATTTTAAAGCATTAAGAGAAAAACAGATGGTCTCCTTTTGCCTTTGTTACTGTATCGTCACCAAAATTAGAATATTTTATATGCACTATAGTCTTAAAATGGAATTCAGTTGAGTTTTTCAGAGTTTTCTGTTTAATTGTGAGTTTAGTTCTAATTTAAATTTTATTTACTTTTAAACAGCTTGAAAAAGTTTTATATTCAATTTATAATTTAACATTTGAAAAGATAAATATGAAAGATAAAAGAGAACAATGAAAAGTTATATTAAAGTTAACAAAAAATAATAAGAAACAAAATTTTCATTAGAATTTACATAGAAAGTCCAAGAGAAGTTCTAAGAATTAAAAAGAGTCAAGCAAAGGTGCTGGATACAAGATCAACAGAGTTTATAAAGACGCGCAATGCCTAATAAGAAAATATATTCTGAAAGGATCCCACTCACCATAGCAACAAAAAATTGAAGGTACCTAGGGGCAAATTTACCAAGCAATATGGAATATATTGAAAATAATAAAACTTTACCAAAGATTGTAAAATGCCTAACTAATATGTACACCATGTTCACAGATGGAAATACCCAATATCATGAACATGTCAATTCTCAAATAAATCTATAAATTCAATGCAATTCCAATCAAAAGCCCCACAAGGAATTTGATAAGCTGACCCTAAAAGTAATTGAAAAATAAAGGGTCAAGAAGAAATGGAAGAAGAATAAGGTGGGTCGGGGTGGCTCACCACATCAGGTATCAGGAATTATTTCAGAGCTATAGCAATTAAGACAATTTGGTGTCAGTGCAGGAATAAACAGAACAATGGAAGAGAATAGAGAACTCCCAAGCAGACCCATGCATATAAAGCAGAGACAGCAGAACAAATCAAGGGGGAAGGGGGTGCGTCAGTTGTCTATATGGGAAAAGGAGATTAGAACTCCATTTCCCATTATATATAAAATACATTTCAGTTTGATTAAGGTCCTAAATATGTAAAAACAAAAACTTAAAAACTTTTAGAAGAAAATATGGAAGAAAATCTTTATAATTTCTGCATAGGGAAGAACTGCTTTAAAAAGACATAAAAAAGCACATGTCATGAAGGAAAAGATTGATAAATCTGACTACTTTAAAGTCAAAACTTTCACGAGACAAAAAGATACCAAAAATAAAATTTAAAAATAAGCCACAGACTGGGAGAAAATATTTGCAATGCATATAGCTAGCAAAGAATTAGCATCCAGAATATATAAAGAACACTTAAACCAGAGGAAAAATAATTCAATAGAACAATGGACAAAGGACATGAACAGGCAAATCATCAATCATCAATAAACATATAAAAAGATGCTGAATAACACTAGAAATGCAAGTTAAAACAAAAATTTCACTTCATATCCATCAAATTGGCAAAATTTAATGTCTGGCAATACCAAGGGTTAGCAAGGATGTGGGGAAAAGGGGGAACTCTTATACACTGCTGGTCAGAGTGTAAATTGGTCCAACCACTGCAAAAACAATTTGGCAAGATTCGGTTAAAGTTGAGGATGCATATATCACCTAACCCAGTAATTCCACTTCTAAGTATATATGCTAAACTAACTCTACACATTTGCAAAAGTAGGGTATCCACTTCAGCATTGATTGCAATTACAAAAAATTGGAAACCTAAATATCCAACCATAGGAGAATGGATAAATAGTTGTGGTATATTCATAAAATTTAAGATTATGCAGCAGTTATTATGCATGAACTTAATGAACATGTATCTGTATGAATAAATCTCAAAATCATACTTTTGAGTGCAAAAAGTTACAGAAGGATACAGGTAACATTTGTGTAAATTTTAAATAAATGATAAGCATCACCACATATCATTTACGGATAATGCATCATTTATGGATATAAATGAAACAAACATGTAAAATCAAGGAAGGGAAGATGAACATCAGCTTTAGGATAGCTAGATATGTCTGGAAAAGTAGAGAGGGGAATGGTACATAGGAAGCTGTTTCAAATGTTTCTGGAATATTTTCTTTGAATAAAAATCTGAAAAAAAAAGGAAAAATGTTCATATCTGTTAAATCTGTGGGTGATGGTTACATGGGTGTATATCATACTCTCTGTATGCTTGAAATACTTCATCGAAATATAAAATGTATAAAGCCAAAATATTATGACAATTATAATTTAAAAACCAGAGGGTCTCATTAACTTAGTCCATTTGAAAGAGTCCATCACAGGGTTGGAAAAAACAAGTCAGAATCTGACTAAAACTCATATTTCATTTCAGACAGCTTTTCAAATTGAACTATCTGCTTCCATTGGAATGTCAGACACAGTTCTGGAGATCAAAAAATGAAAGCAGAGGACCTCTGTCTGAACTGTGATGCTGAGTGAAGAACCAGAACCGCACCTTGAAGCGAGATGGCATGAATTGAGGTGCAACATTCCTCTGAGTTGTGGAGGAAATGATCTCTCTTGAGAAAACTGACCAATTGATTGATATGAAGTGCAAACACAACATAGCTTTTTAAATTATTAAAAGGCGTGATTTAGTTGAATGCCAGTTATTGATTTAGCAGTTAAACTATTCAGTTGCCAATAGTGGCAATTTTATTTTTTTAGCTCTATTTATGATGTCACAGAGTAATTATATCATGGCTTATTAAATTTATTAGAAGAATTAAAATATGAGAATGACATCTGTACTGCCAAGTGCCTAAAAAGTTTGTATATGATAATTCCAAAATTCACATAACTCTATCCTCTGTTCTACGCAGTTCTCTAATTAAAATAAAGACTGCCTTTATATTTTTTTGTCTATTTCAGGTTGAATATTTGGGGACAATTTTTCTACTTTAGTTTTCTACTTCTATCTACATTATCAGTTAAATGTAGTGATTTCAACAGACTAACTTACTACACAACATATTTGACTAAAAGAAGACAGATTTCACTTGTTTTTCTCGATTCACTCTTTCCTGACACAGTGAAAAGTTGGGGAGCAAGGCTGCTCCAATGAGGCACCTTAACTGGCTCAGCTTCACTAGATGTGGAAGGAGATGTGGACCTTGACTGGATGTGAAACTTGACGCTCGAGTTCCGTAAATATGTGTTCTCAACGGGATCAGTCTAGGAAAATAAGTCAGGAAACACAAAAATCCAAGAAATCACTTTTAAACAATGTGCAGCTTGCAGTAAATTTCTGTAAGGCATGATCATGACAACATTTCTTAAGAAAGGACGATGACAAACTTTCGTTTGAACATTCACGTTGGGATGTGTCATTACACAAAAGCACAACCACTAGCTTTAATGTAAACAAGGGTTAGGACAACAGTAGTGAACCAAAGGCTCCTTCTGAATCTTCACTGATCGCCTAACTTGGAGCACGCATCTCTACTTGTGTTCTATATTTGTATTCCACATGGAACTTTTGTCTTTCACAAAGTAAGTCGTACATGTGAAATACATGCAAAATATTTAATACTTAATAGAGAATATACACTACAGATAAGAGATAATTTTGTCCTTGATAAAATTTGGTCTCTTACTAGTCATTTATTGAAAGTAAAAGAAACTACCCATCAGCTTCATGCTGGTCATTAAATTAAATCTCCTTTTTATTTTGCAGCAGTAGAAATACCAGCACTTACATCCACCCAGTTGCACTCTTTTGAGCCAAGTATGTTTAGAAATTTAAAATGCTTTGGGTTAAAATTTAGCATAAAAGATCTGATTGACTATTCAGTTTGGCATTTCCAAAATTACTAGGATTGAGTTTTTCAAGTGAAAGGGCAATGAAGACAATTTGGAAAGCAGGTTAGGGAACTTGTTTTGAATATGGTGTACAGCAAGAACAGTGCTTAGATCAGAAGTTAAAAATCAGTAAAGAGGTTATCAGCTTAAGGATTTTAAATATGAACTTAAAATTTTCCTTTGTTATTATTATGATTACTATTTTAGATGGAAGACATGGTGACAATAGATAATGTACCCCTGAGAACTGCCAAGAAGAAAAGATTCAGGTACAGTCATGAGAATGTTTTGCCAAAGTGGATTTGAACAATTGATTAAAATAGTAATGGCCCTTGTACCCCTGTACTCAAAACTAAATGAACAAACAAAACCTCTTTAAAATTCTGGGCTGAATAATAAATGATTAGGAATAGAAATACTTGGAAACAAAAGGCTTCCCTAGAAATTAACTTCTCAGCTCTGTTTTCGTCTCAACAGAACTCTGGGTACATGGCTTCAATCTCTAAGGGTACAAATTATTTTCTCAATTTAGGGATATTTTCTCATCTATAAATAATGTACACTGTTATGGATTTATGATATGTTACATATGTAGAAAACAGTCAACTTCTGTTCAATGTGGAAAATTTTAAAAATCTGACAGATGTGTGGGAGGAAGAGGCTAGTAGGCTGCAAACACTATGGTAGCCCTCTACTGGTGCCCCTATGACCTCCCAGGATGGTGGGCATGGACAAGTATTCTGGCAACCCAAAAACAATTTGGTGGGGCTGACCAACATGGCCACCACCAGGCCTTACCCTTCCATTTTTAGCTTTTGGAGAAGTGAGGAAGAAGGGTCTCAATGAGGGAATCTAGGAGGCTTGGAGCAGCAATGATTTACCAACTGCTAGGAAAGTACTTCAACATTTTAAAAACTGGAACTGCTGAACTAAAGCTTACCAGCTGAGTAACAGCTCTGTATGTGTGATGCGGCTGATTTCATAAAACTACTGTAGCTTGTGAAGCTGGAGAGCCAGGCCTGCATCCCACCTCTTGCCTCCAAATTCAGCTCTCTTTTTGTTTTACACACGCATCTCCACAGCAGAGGTATTCAAAGTAACTTAACAATCCTGGAGGCTGAGTTATATTATCTCATTTCCTGACAGTGAATTTTATTTTTTGGTCTTTTTTTTAGTGTGTGTTAGTTTTACTGTAACAAAGTAACTTGTACACTTTAAACTGAGCATCATCTTTCCAGTGAAACAAGAAGAAAATTTAAAAATAAACAGGAACAAAATTACAACAGAGAATGTCAATTCCAAATAAGATCCTCTAAGTTCTGCTGATTCTTCCCATCAAGAGGCAGGGCTGAAGTCATCATTAGGAGAAAATTTTTTTTAGAAGTGTTGTCTTAAACTGCAAGGATGTCCATTAAACACCACAATTAAACATGCCAAAGGAGAAGACACGTTGACAGTGAATTTTGACTAGAAAGAGGAGGGTAAAAGAAGAAAATGGGACTCAAGACAAATTCTGCCAGTTCACAATTCTATTCAGGGACAGCCATGGAGAAGGTAACCAGTTTAAATTATTAATCTGAAACATGACCCTGGGTTGGGAATAAGGCAGAAATGTCTTTTATGTTCTAAAAATCTCCTCCTTCTAGTTTCTGTAAGATTATATAAATTGTAAGGTGAAGGAAGAGTTCATGGGGGAGGGGGTTCAGTTAAAATGAAACTGATAAGCAAAGCAGAACTGATACATTTTGCACTAGTAAGAACTTAAAACTGAGTGTCCAAGTAGAGGATTTTCTATGTGTAAAAAACTGGGCCATTTTCAGAAAATTTAAAAGTTTCTCACATGTCACAAAAGGCTTTAGCCTTGTAGCTTGACTGAAACATAAAATCAGAAGTTCCTGTGTGAAAGGTAATGCCGAAAATAGGACTGAATAGTTCATATACCAGCTTTGCATCTTCTGGGTCCAATGACTTTAAAAACTCTTTAAAAATGAGAAACACAATGACTTGCTGTTTTCAATAGTACTGGTTGAAATTTTACAGCAGGCCTGCTCTTTGCGCCAGGTAAACACATGCGAACAGAAGTTGAGCGTACTATTTGATACTTTTTTTGCACTGAAATTAGAATATGCTGCTACCTTAAGCCATTTTGTCGGTACATGGTCTAATGGGATGTTTACATCATGAAATTGGCAAATCTAAAAAGCAGGGCTTCCCCAGCCCCCAAAATGGTTGTTAAAACATTTACCAGCATGTTTTAGGGCTTTCTGAAAATGTGAAATTATGACAGTGCAACATTGGGTAAAGGAAAAATATACCATCAGTTTCATCTGTGATTACGCAAATTAGTGACTCAAATAACTCTTGAGGCTTTTAATACACACCTCTTGGCTCTTCTGAAGAATCACTGTTTTTATTAAAGTCTAACAGACTTAACTAGTGTTAACCCATCAATAAAAATGAGAGAAAACAACAGAAATGAAGATAGATTTTAAAATAATTTTTTTAGCTGAATGAGGTAAAAAGTAGTTATTTAAAAGTAGAAAATATTTCAATTAAAAAGATAAACCGGCCGGGCGCGGTGGCTCACGCCTGTAATCCTAGCTCTCTGGGAGGCCGAGGCGGGCGGATTGTTTGAGCTCAGGAGTTCGAGACCAGCCTGAGCAAGAGTGAGACCTTGTCTCTACTAAAAATACAAAGAAATTAATCGGACAACTAAAACTATATAGAAAAAATTAGCTGGGCATGGTGGCGCATGCCTGTAGTCCCAGCTACTCGGGAGGCTGAGGCAGGAGGATTGCTTGAGCCCAGGAGTTTGAGGTTGCTGTGAGCTAGGATGACGCCACGGCACTCTAGCCTGGGCAACACAGTGAGACTCTGTCTCAAAGAAAAAAAAAAAAAAAAGATAAATCAATACTAATTGTAAAAATAGAATGAAAATGACCATACTAGCTTTTTAGAGCTGTATGCTCTTAAAGTAAAAATCAATTTCAAAGATTAAACAAAATCAAGTTAGTTTTCCTTTTAAAAAATTAAAAATAAGTAAAAATAATAGAATAATATTTTGAGATGGTATTAACTGAATAGATTAAAAAGTTGAACTATGCCATTTATAACAATACTCTGACTTTTAATTTTAAGAACCCACTATGAATATATAATTGAGGTTTTAAAATTACCACTTTACTTTCCAAGTGTGCTTCTCATAAAGACAAGGAACAAAGCTTAGTAAAGATGAGTTAACTCAGAGCAAAAAAAGTTTTAAATACTGAACTTAAAAAAAAAAAGAACTTACGGTCTTTTAAAAGACTCTACTAGAAGCTAATAGCTAATAACATTAATAGATTTTAATATTTCATTTCCTTTCTAGATTACTGCAAGTGTAAACAGTATCTCAAAAGTGGTATAACAATAAGAAAAATACAATATCACATACTTTCTTTCTTTCTTTCTTTTTTTTTTTTTTTTTTTTGAGACAGAGTCTCACTCTTTTGCCCAGGCTAGAGTGAGTGCCGTGGCGTCAGCCTAGCTCACAGCAACCTCAAATTCCTGGGCTCAAGCAATCCTTCTGCCTCAGCCTCCCTAGCAGCTGGGACTACAGGCATGTGCCACCATGCCCGGCTAATTTTTTTCTATATATTTTTAGTTGTCTGATAATTTCTTTCTATTTTTAGTAGAGACGGGGTCTCGCTCTTGCTCAGGCTGGTTTCGAACTCCTGAGCTCAAACAATTCGCCCGCCTCGGCCTCCCAGAGTGCTAAGATTACAGGTGTGAGCCACCGCGCCAGGCCCACATACTTTCTTTATCAAAGTTTTAATTATCACCAGATTATGCTCTTCAAGATGTTATTAATTTTAAGTATAATTAAGTGCTTAACAATGCATTTATAATAAATAGCTTATTATATTAACTAAGCAACAATTAGATTAAACTTTCAGAATATTTAATGACTACATGTTAGGATTTAAAGACTAAAACTCATTTTAATAATTAATTGGCAATGATTCAGATATGGCAGCAAAGAAACTGATTAATATCACTAGTTATTTTTATACAAAGTACTTAAAATCTTAAAAACAAATATAGTCATTATTAATATTATATTTAAACCATGGAAATTAAATTTTTTGTGTCATTCTTTGCATGCTAAAACATTATAGCATTAAGTATAAGCAATGAATTGAATTAATAATGCAGCAAAAGCTAATAAATATGATATACATCAATAGTAGAGATATTTTAATTCAATAATTAGATTTATGATAGAAAGAATAAAAAAGGGGAAACAGTAAGAGGCATAAATAGCTAATATTTATTGGACAGTATATTTTGATATTGTCCAAAGAAGGACCTTGGAAACAAATCTTATTTGAACAGTGTAAGCAATTCACTCAATACTTCTAAGCTGCAATCCACTGAGAAAAATAAATAAGGAATATCTTTATGTAAATGCAATTTAAAAACTGTTTTGGTTAACTAATTTTTTTCCTACGTAAACATACTTTAAGGAGTTATTCTGAGGAATAGGCATTAGAAACATTTATTATACTCCAGTATCAGTTTTTACTTAATGCTCTGTCTAAAAAAAAAAAGCAGAAAAGCTGAATATCAGCATATTGTTCACACTGCATAACACTGTTATACAAGAAGTCCATAATGCTCCCTGAATCTATTATGATTTTTCTAATAAATGATCTTCAAATGTATTCTTAAAGTAGTACATAAAAATAGAAAGAGGTGGTTTTTTTTTTTTTCTCTTTCCAAGATCAGGCAACTGTCTGATGTTTAGACGCCTCACTTATCAAGAATTCCTCAAATTATGAGTATGGTCTTCCTAATAAATAATAAAAAACCCTAAAACTACTCATCTTGAATTATGTACCAATGGGCCTTTTCCACCCCCCAAATAATTACAGATTTGTACAAGTAGCAGGATTCTCATAAGAAACTTGGTTTTAAAGTAAAAGATAGAAAGATATGATATGAATTATAAACAGTTGACCTATCAAAATATAGCTTACATCTAACATGTTGTTTGTATTGGTAAATATAAAACTAAGTCAACTGAAAAATATCCAGTTTGTATTAATTTTCTTTATCTTTTACCTAGAAGTATTTTGGACACAAAGTGACAAGTAATCTACTATTTTGTATTCAGAACACTTATAACCTCAAACCTTTGGTGAAACAATTATTTCTGTTAATTGAGCTAATGATAAAAAAAAACAGTACTACAAAAGTACTATATCATTTGGAAAACAGTAAATATAATATTTTATCACTCTAAAACAAATCATTACAACAAATTAATGAAGGTTATGACTAGTAAGTGTAATCTTACTAGTTACAAATAATATAACCTATTTTTCTTTATGAAAATTTATTTTCAATATATTGATTGGAATATCTACTCTGGAGAATTTACAAATGTTATAGAAAAACAAAAGAATGTTAACCCACATATTGGCTATTTATTAATATAATCTCTGCTCCAAACTCTAAAGGAACAAGCAGAAATGAAACATTCAGTATTTCTCACTAATAATGAACTCACTATGGAACTCTCCCTAACCACTTATATTCAGATATTAATAATACTGTTAATAACAAATTTTTCTTATACTATGCTTAATTATAAAGAACATAAGTATTCAAACTGTAAACGAGGCTTAACAGCATACTAGAAACAAGAATATGAGAAACATAATTTAGTAATACTACCTCATTTATATGACATTTCACAGTTACTTATAAATTTTTTTTTTTTTTTTTTTTTGAGACAGGGTCTTATTCTGTCACCTAGGCTGGAGTGCAGTGGTGCAATCACAGCTCACTGTAACCTTGAACTCCCGGGCACAAGTGATCCCCTCACCCCAGCCTCCCAAAGTGCTGGGATTAAAGGTGTGAGTCTCCATGGCCAGTCATAAAAGTATTGCGTAATTTCTTGTCTAAAAACATGGCATATAACACAAAATCACATGCTACTGTTAGATTCAAGGTCACTGTTAGGAATGGTAACTATTTGTGTCTATTGAAATACACTGATGTCCCAGGGACTATTGGGGTTTCTTACTATGCCACTGAGATATTTCTGTTTAACTGCTGAATAATTTATAATTCTTAAATCATCTCCTTCACAGGCACTGCCACTTTTCAGTGGTTGACTTTTTATTTGTCAGACACTTAATCAAGGAAAAACTGAAGGCAGCCAGGAAAGCAGATAATCAAGCCTATCGCATCTGCATTTTAAAAAGTTTTGTAATTATAAGTCAATAGATTCTGGTTAATTGTGGATTATTCATATCCTATAGAATAAAGATACAGAATTAAGAGTAGGGACCTTATAACAGTTACTTCCTTCAAAAAATTTTCCTTATTTGAAGATTCAAAGAAATGCTCCAGGCAGCCAAGCCCCCAGAAGTCTGTAAGGCAAGTGAGATGTAACTAATGCATAATAAAATTAATCAGAAAAACAAAACCTGTCTAAATTATAACCTTATTAAAAAACAAGGAGTTAAAAATTTAGTCAATTCACAGGCTGATGATTTGAACCTAATATAATTGGGCATACAACGTTTTGGTCTTCTCTTCTAGAGGTTATATAATTTATACTCAGATTAATTTGATAAATCCAAATACCTAATAGGTTTAACTCTCTATAAATCTCAAAATAACCAAGAAGTCAATTGAACTGGCAATCTTTTAATAAACCTCAATAATTAATGAGATCTCAGTTGAACTCGGACAGATAAGACCACAGGAAGCAGTGGGCCACCCTACTACTTTCCACGTTCTCCATAGACCAGAGAATTCCCTGATCTGGAACTTCTGAAGTCCAAGAATCCTGGATTTAAGGTATTGATCAATACCAATGATCACGAAGCTGACAAGTGAACATTAAAAACTTGTATCTATCACTGATTTTTCTTTTTCTTTTTGGAGTCAGTGTCTCTCTCTGTTGCCCAGGCTGGAGTGCAGTGGTACAATCATAGCCCTCTACAGCCCAGAACTCCTCGGCTCAAGTGATCCTCCCACCTCAGCCTCCCAAGTAGCTAGGAATACAGGTCCATGCCACCATTCTCGGCTAGGTTTTTTTTTTTTTTGGTAGAGACGAGGTCTCACTATGTTGTCCAGGCTAGTCTTGAACTCCTGGCCTCAAGTGATCCTCCTGCTTCAGCCTCACAAAGTGTTGGCATTATAGGTGTGAGCCAGTACACCCAGCCTACTTTCCCCTAACGTTATTATCTTAAATAGTATATGAAAATTCCAACAAACAATATCAGCTAGCCTATGGCTTTCAAACTAGGGATTATGTATGTACATACATGACTGGTGTTGGGATGAAGGGTGGTTTAGAAAAATGTGAGACTTTTCCACATATAGATTCCCCACTCTAGGCATATCAGAATCTTGTAGCACAGGGATAATGGTGGACCCATTTCAGGATGAAAAACAAGAAGCTAGCATTAGCACTGGAAGATGTTTATAGTTTGTTAATAATAAATATATAAAGACTGTTATACATATTTTTTAAATCTTGGAATTATCTTAGAATACAAAGGATTTATTATTAACATCTCCTCAAATCTACATATGTAAGATATTTAGGGAGATTCGTTTGAACTACATGTAAAAAAAAAAAAAACCTCTCAAGATTTCTTCAGAACTGATTTACATAAAACTGTAGTCAATAAGATCTATAATTTATCCCAAATCTTTTAAAAATTTTGTACAATATGAATTATCAAGTTTTCCTTACACTTAATTAAAATTGCTAAGAAATATTTACATATTTATTTATTTGTTTATATCATATTCTTACTTGGAAACTCATTTACTTTGTATTTGATCAATTTAGAAAGCATACTTTAGGATTACTTTTTTCCCCCCAATCAAAATAGATATCTTATCATTTTAGTAGTTTGGTTACAGAAATTTATACGAACATTCCTAAAGCTTTGCGGCCAAAGCCAAAAAACCAAAAAATAAAAGAAAATACATAAAAGCATAGTAGCAATAGCAGGAGCAGCAGCACAAAGCATGCAAAAAATGTAATATCACAAAAACATTAACATGTTCTGCAACCGCAGGCAAAAGGATAAGAGACAGGGGTAGAAGGCATCAGGATGGGTACACAAAGTGCAATAGTCTCTTACACGTCTGCCTTTGCTAGCTGGAGTACAGGATGGAGAGCGCTTCAACAAAGAAAGGAGAATACTACATGTTACAAATATTTACACACATAAGACTCTCAGTGACTACTAGCGTATTCACAGACAAAATAATATAAACATACATATAAAGCCACATTTTCAGATAGGTTGAAAGTACATACATTTTCAGAAAAAACTGGAGGAAAGGTCAGTAAAGAAACAGTTGCTCAGATTAGGTCTAAGGTGAATGATGAACTTTTCATTGGCCCATGTACAAAAACAGTGACCCACAAAATAATCTTCCATCGAGTGATGGCTAATTTCTTTTCCTGAAAGGTTGGCAGTGGCAAATTGAAACATATGAGAACAAAAAGGATCTAGATAATTCTGATTTAGTACTGGCAAGCGTTTAATAAGATATTTAATTAAGTAGCCTTGTTTTAGACATTTACCTACCAAATTCTTACTCTTTTCAAGGATGATTCTTTTAAATGATAAGAGCTAAATATGACTTCAGAATTAATGACAGTGGATTGAAACAAAAACACAGTTACTTGAACAACACTGTCTATCCAGACTAGACATTAGGCTTAGTCAAAGGAGGGACGTTTGCCTTTTTGACATTAAAGAATTAAGTATTAGAAAAAAGTAACAATTACCTCAAAATATTTTTCAAGTTTCTGAAACTCTGTGATGCTCAAGCAGAACTTCACAAATATAAACCACATTTAGGCCATTTCCTATATTCAATCCAATCTGACATTAATTGAGAGTTTACAATATGTCACATACTGTGCAGATACGACAAGGGATTAAAAGATAAATAAAGCATGGCAGTTCACGGACTGGTAGAGAAGACATAAGGCCAGCAACAATGTGACAAATGCTATCATAGAGATATGCACAAGGTTTGTATGGGAACTGAGAGGAGGGATGTACAAGATTTTTATGAGGACCGACAGAAGGGAATTTATACAGTGGGTCTACAGGAGTTGGAGAAAATTTAAGAGAAAAGTGAAAAGTTCAAGTACAAGAAACATCACTCAATATTATGGTTTTTCTCTTTTTTTTTTTTTTGAGATAGAGTCTCACTCTGTCACCCAGGCTAGAGTGCTGTGGCATCAGCCTAGCTCACAGCAACCTCGAACTCCTGGGCTCAAGCAATGCTCTTGCCTCAGCCTCTAGAGTAGCTGGGACTACAGGCATGCACCACCATACCTGGCTAATTTTTACTATTATTAGTAGAGACAGGGTCTCACTCTTGCTCAGGCTGATCTCAAACTCCTGAGCTAAAGCGATCTTCCCACCTTGGTCTCCCAGAGTGCTAGGATTACAGGGGTAATCCTAGCCACCGCACCCAGCCTCAATATTATGTTTTATTGTTACAATAACTTTGGCAGAGAGGTAAATAGAAACTATTATTTCTTTCTGTAGGAAACTGGAATGAATGGAAGGTGACTTGAACACTGTGTCCCAAAGAGTTAACAGCAAACCAGGATTAGAAGGCCTCTAGATTTCTAAACAAATTTTCCCATATGGAGGCTAAAGTCTCAGGTCCAAACCTAGTTGCTTTTTCTTAGTTATTAATAGGAAGGATCTTTCTCATTCCTTCTTGTCCCCAAAACCAAACAACCAAATAATAAACAAATCAACCCCCAACCCTTCCTCTAGCTATCATTTAATCTCTCTCCTCTCTTTCTTACTAATTATAATAGTTAACAATTATTGTGTCTGAGTATATGTAGGTACTTTACAAAGTGCCTTACAAATATGAACTTTTAATTCTTATAGAAACCCTAAAAGATAGGTATTATGACCCGCATTTTAAAGATGAAGAAAACAGAGTAACTTGCCTAAAGTCATAAAACTGGTAAGTGGTGGAAGCAGAATTCAAACCTTCTCAGCCAGACTTCTGAAAAATGGTATACAATCACTGTCTGTGCTTCCTGACCTCCTGATTCACTTCTCAATACAATACAATCTGGATTCTGCTTTGATCATTCTGATGCTGACGACCTTAGTATTTCCTGTTCGTCCTGACCAGTCATCTCTGCTGTACCTGGCACTGCTCCCCATTCACCTCTTTAAAACCCTCTACCTTAGTTTTTGTGACACATACTTTCCTTAGTAACCTCATTCTTTGCAGTCATCACTACTACTCTTTTGGGAGGTCCTATTCCTTCCCCTGCTCTTACATCCTGAGATCCCAGATTGCTGTTCTTGGCATGCTGCTTTTCTCATGCTACAGTCTTCTTCCTGGGGAAACTCATCCACTTTCAACTATGTTGATCATTTCCAAATCTCTATTGCCAGTTCGCTGCTCTTCCTTAAGCTTCTGACTCATACATCTGACTGTCTGCCAGACATGTTCACATGGATGTCCCTCAGGCATCTCAAATTCAACTTGTCCAAAATGAACAATTTCCTTCTGTTAAATCTTTTAATAATTATTACATATGAGACTGATTAAATCTAAACTCCATAATATAAAGTAATCCTTATTCTGGCCCTTGTCTATGTCTTCACAGTCATTTCTCAACAACAACTCTGCATCCCTTTTGATTTTAGCAACCTGAATTGAAATTTCTCTCTGTCCTCCCCTCCATCTCTCCCCCTGCCACACCTACTATACTCTGCCTGCCTAGAATATACTCCTTTCCTGCAGTTGCCCTTTTACTTTGCTAACCATACTCATTTGTGAAAACCCAGCTCAGGCATTATTTCTTTTAGAAAGCTTTTCTGGATCTTCCTGGTTTAGTTAGAGATCTCTCTCACTTGGTACTCCTGTAGTACACAGTCCATATCTTTTATTATTGTACTTCCCACATAGTGTTATAATTATCTGTTTACATAGTTGTCATTTCCACTAGACTGTCAGATTCTTAAGGGCAGGAAATATTGTGTTATGCTTAGCATAAAGCCTATAAATTTAAAAATTCTCAATAAATATTAAATGAATCCTTCTGAATTTCTGTAGGACTTAATCTAGGTATTTCTCATTTATTGGTTCCCACATTGTATAGTTCCTATTTAGTTTTTCTAATAATAAAATAAGCATTTTGAGTTCTAGTTCTACATCTGCTTTATCTTTGTATCCACCATTGTGCACAGTATAGTACTATACATCTAAAAAGTGCTAAAATGTTTAATATAAAGAAACCTTTACTTTTTGGCTATTCCTACTTCTAGACTAGAGCCTAAAGTATGCTAAAATCATGAAAAAGAGCATCACTATCTCAAAGTAAACACAATATCACTATATTAAAAACAAGTTAAACTGTCTCCCCAAATTATCTTGAATATGAAGGACAACATATTTTCTAAGCTGGCATTGTTTAAACCTATCAATGATACTAAATCACAATAGCAATAATTTTTTACCAAAGTGTTTACCTAGAAATCAGACAACTATTTTTATGTTTTTAATAAAAAAGGGTAAATTATACTTTTTCCTAAAATATAATAGGAGGAAAACATTCTCTCTCTTTCTCTGTCTCATACATACTCACACACACCATGTTTCTCTATAAAGATGGAAATTGGATTCATGGTAAACACTGTAAACCAGTACCTCATCTTAATGTGTAACCATATACTATTTTAAAACATGTATTTTATATCTAGGCCTAAGAATTGCCACCAGAACGTTAAGGCTGAATATGGAGGTAAGCACAGAAGCAGAAACCAAAAGAAATAATCTTAAGGGTAGATAATTGGTTTAACAGTTTTTAAGGTTCAGTTAATGAATCCCAGAGGTCTTATTTAATAAAATACCAAAGAGGTAAGAGATAGACTATGTAGTCATGGTTCTTTCCCTCTAGATTGCCTAAATACATTATTAGATCATATATAAGATATG
>NW_012146079.1:5609944-5645816 GCF_000956105.1 Propithecus coquereli | reverse complement strand
TTTTAGTTGTCCAGCTAATTTCTTTCTATTTTTAGTAGAGACGGGTTTTCGCTCTTGCTCAGGCTGGTCTCAAACTCCTGAGCTCAAATGATCTACCTGCCTCGGCCTCACAGAGTGCTAGGATTACAGGCATGAGCCACTGCACCCAGCCCCCGAAAACTTCTTTTATGACACTAAAGAGCCTGTATTTTTAAAAAATAATGTGAGTTTTTTTCCATCAAAGTAATGCCACCACCAAAATTTGGGAAACAAAGAATAAATAAGTGATCCTTGAAACTCTTTTTTTTTTTTTTTTTTTTTTTTTTGAGACAGGAGTCTTACTCTGTCACCCCAGCTAGAGTGCAGTGGCGTCATCGTAGCTCACTGCAACCTCAAACTCCTGGGCTCAAGTGATCCTCCTGCCTCAGCCTCCCAGTCCAAGTAGCTGGGACTACAGGTTTGCTCCACCACACCTGCTAATTTTTCTATTTTTTGTAGAGACAGGGTCTTGATCTTGCTATTGCTCTCAGGCTGATCTGGAGCTCCTGAGCTTAAACGATCCTCCCACCTTGGCCTCCCAGAGGGCTAGGATTACAGGCATGAGCCACCCCACCCAGCATGAAACTCTTAATAGCTACAAAATGTACAAATTATGCATCTATCCATAGGATACAGTTACCAGACTTCAGCTCAGAGCTGTAAGGCTGTAAGATCTTCTTTCAAACTTGTGTGGAAGTTCAAAAGTTGTTATAACTGGGTAATAGTTTTTACCAAGTTGCTTTGGGCAGATGGTATCGTTTTACTAGCATATGAAAAATAATCACTTAATCCTAGAGAGAGTTTATTACCATTTTAAGACATTGCAAGGCATGGTAGCTTTTGACTGAGTAAGGGCCTCTTTTAGAACCTTGCTGTTCACAGAGATTAGTTTTTCTATTAAGTAAATGTGACCAAGAAGAGATCATACCAATATTTTCCATCTGTTAAGTTCTTTTCAATTACCACCACAAGAAAGATGGGACTGTTAGGGGACAGAGGAGCCTGCTGAGGAAGTCATTATTTTGCCTTTGATTGGTGTCATTGAGTTTTGCTCAACTAATTTCTCATTCCTTTGTTTTCTGCTATTAATATCTTCTAACATTTAAACACATTGTCCATGTGATAGGATAACAGCACGTCGGAATAAATACCCAGTGATCACGTCTCAGTGCAGTACTCTTATTTTTTGTGTTGACGATGTTGCATTCACCATTGCTTCTTCGTCTTCTACCCTGACTTACTCACATGTGCCATAGACATGGGCGTGAGTGTATATAATACAAACTGCCCCATCATTACTCCTCGTGTCTTTTCTTCCCATTCTTTTTTCTGTTTTTTATGAAACATTTATGTTTTGTCACTAAAAAGATAAGCAGCCCATTTGTTCACACCTGATTTGCAAATATTGTTTGTACATTAGATTGAGTACATGTAGAGAGACCTTGAAACTAGCTTACAAATCCCCAAAGACGATCCCTTTTCTGGACTCTTGCATTCTGCTTTGTTTTCTGTCCTTGCCCAAATTCTTTATGTTCCTACATTTTCAACATTGTGAGCATGATTTAAGAAATGTGCAGCATGGGGTGCAATAGTCGAGTCATGCACATCAAAGACTGTACCTTGTGTCTCTTCCCATCAGGTAAAATTATGCATCAACATTAGTTTTACATACAAATAGATGTATATGTATACAACTAAATATATGTACATGTATATATGTGTATGTGTACAGATGGCTAGGTACAGTATACTAAAAACATTTATTTATTTTTTCCCCCTTCCCAAAGTAGCAGCTTAGATAACAATCTCAGAATTAAATCCAAGAGTGTGTCTGTGTGACCTCCTAGGCGGAGCCCCTAAGACTCGTTGGTGTGGATGGGTTTGCTTACTTTCCCCCATACTTATTTTCTCTTTGCTCCCATAGATAAACATCATTCAGGGAATCGTGGCAGAAATCAACATCAAGACTGGGGAATCTGAATGTCGCTATTATAAAGAGCGGCTTCTTTACTTGGAAGAAGGCCAGAAAGACTCCCTGATCGACAGCTCACGAGTCTTGTGTTGTCATGGTGAACTGAAAAACAATCGGGGTGTGGTAAGTGGTTATTCTCCTTGAGCGGTCTCATCCTGGGCTGCCTCCAACCCTAATCCATTTAATGCTGAGCCTCCTCTTACTATTCCTTTCCTATCTAGAGTAATGCTCTTTCAAACAAAAATTGCTTTTCCAGTGTTGTCAGTCAGTGATCCAGTATGACATCACAAGATTATATATAATATAATGTATTGCCTAAATTGGAGAAGGACTGCATATGATAACTGTCTGAAATACAAGATCTTCAAGTAGGGTTATACTGAATAAGTGGATGGGAGTTTTAAAATGAGAATTGAGGGAGGAAATTTCAAGAATGCCATAATTTCTCAGAAGAAGGTGGGCCTGATTTTAGTCAAAGGATTAAAAATCTTTACAATGTGTGTTTTAAATTTCTGTCTTCTACCTATTCTCACACATGATTAACCTTGCCCAAGTATAGATAAAATTATGCTGCCGAGCCTCAGATTTCTGGGATTGCTTATGATAGAATGTAAAAGAAGCTGGGTGAGAAAACAATGTTAAAATCAACAGATGAATGAAAGAAGCTAGGAACCATGACAAATTAATTAAATATTTTGGAACATCTTAGTATGATTTTATACAAGGTTAAAACCAAGTCTAGAACTCAGCCTGCCAATACTCTCAGACTACTTTCTTCTCTTATATGTCAGAATACAGGAAAGGAAAACAGTATTAGGAAGATGAGTCAGGCTACAGATACTATCTCTATTCCTTTATATTCCAGAGCTTTAATTCCTTGATTTACTCCTTCCTCAGAATACCAGAGTAAGACAACTTAACAAAAAGCAAGTTGAATACATTCCCATTTGCCAGGCAAGTGGCAATTTCTATTTTTGTGAACTGGGACTAAATGAACAGAGTGTAGAATTGTAACTTAATAAAACTCAAAACTTACCTTGCATATATTTCATATATGACAATATGTTTATCAAATATAAAGAGCAAATAGCTCATTGACTTATATGGGAGAAATATATGACTACAATTAGTATTACCTTTAATACAGTCAAGCCAAGCGTTTTTTGACTCAACTGAAAAGAAAAAAATGACCTGAACGGAGTAGGAAGTTGCTGTAAGCTTGGGGTGACAGTCTCTGGATCTGGTCCACTGGGATCGAGGGAACAGATCAGGGAGAGAAATGGGAAAATCCAAGCTGCTGAGCTCCGTTTGCCCCTCACCCAGTTTGTTACCTAGAGGATGAGGCTGGGCCTAATATGGGCTAATCATGGACAGTCCAGGATTGGATATGTGGGGTTAAGGGAAAAGATGAGAGTAGAAGAAGAAGTAATTTCCACAGCAGAAGGGGATCTTGGTATCTGTTTTACTGCTTTCTTAATACCTCATATGAGAGTGCCTAACCCAAGAGACCACTTATCAAAGTGGTCTCAATTTCTTATAAAATTAACTCAAACTCTTCTTTATCTGTCCTAAAGAATGCTATGCATAACCATTTATCACCACATTTCCCTATTCTCCCAAAGACTGAGAACCCTAAAAAGTCACTCTTATTAATCAGAGAGTAATCTATTCATTCTTACTAAGAGGAGAGTGCAGTGATAAATAATGGTGAAAATCACTGAACGAAATATTTTCTAAGGTACTTTTCTCCTTTAAAAGTCTATGATTCCACATGTAGATAAGCCCAAATGCCTACATCCTTACAGAAGCAGAGTGTGTTGAAAAAATACTCTGCTCTGCCTGATTGCCTCCTCTCATTTTCCAAGGGGGAAGGAAGTGTCTGGTATTACATGCACTCCTCCTCTTCTGTCAAAGCTACTCTTACACACAGAGGATTGACTGAACAGTGTGACTTAAAATGAAAGCATCCTGATCTAAATATCTTCCTGTACTGCCAAAATCCCAGCAGTCATGTGAATTTTGAATTAACAGGCAAAACATGCTGAGGAAAAATTAAGGGTGGAAGAGTGTTATGTGTACTGTTTCAAGTGAAGGAATTATGGTTTTAACAGGCCTGTGTGGGTAGCTAAAAGTAGAAGGAGAACACCAAAAGCTAATTTTAAAGAGGATGGGCAGGGATGGTAAATCTCTGACAAATAGGAGGGCACAGTGAGAACTGGGCTCTTGAGGGCAGAGAGAGATGATCAAGGATGTGGACACCAAAGGAAACTTGATTTCTGCAATTTTGCTTAATACTAGCATTAGTCCCTCCTATACCTACAGTTCTAGCTGCAATTCAAATTTTAGGTCTTCAATGTAATCTTTTCTACAGCAATGAGATAGAAAACAAAAAACAATAACCAGAAGCCTGTGTACTATGCGTTAGCGCCTACTTACTACAGAGGGCTGTCACGTATTACAAGCATCATGCACAATACAACTAGATTTGCCACAGAGAACAATCAAGATTTGATTTGTCCCTTAAGGATCCAAATGCTTAACAGAAAGGGAGCTACAGAAGAACTTGAGTTTTATAAGTTTTGAATACCTTGGATGCTGAACTCAAGCATGGTAAAGATTGAATACCGCTGTTCGAAACGTCATTCCACTACAACTTTGAGGATAAGATAAATGAGGATAACTCTGGGAGGGGTCACAGTTACAAACTATAAAGAGAAACAGGTTTTGCCATAAAATACAAATTAAGAATATAAAATATTTTCAAAATGTGAGCTTACTGCTGGCCTTCACCCGACTGACAAAAATCATTTTCCAATGGTTATGTGATTTAACAATTGCGAAAGAAAGCAGAGTGGTTCATACTGGTGGTGGGTGGAAGGCTGAGTGATGAAGAAAGCATTTAAGTGAAATGGAATTGATGGACAAGAAAGGAAGCTAAAGGGAATACAGAATGGGAGGGAACCAGCTTATTAAGAATAAGGAAATAATAACCAGTATTAGTGAGGGCATTATATACATTGTTTCTTTAAAGCTTCAAACCTTACGAGATTAGTTCTATTATATTATTCTTATTTGTCAGATGAGCAAACCAGGGCATAGATAGGTTAGATAACTTCCTCAAATCATACACCTAGAAAGTGGTACAGGCAGGATTTGAGCCTGCTTATACGCTTAACCTATAAATCAGGAGGAGGAAGCTTAGAATGCAAATAAATGGGAGATCACGCCTTTTAAGAGCTGGAGTATGAATCATAAAGATTATTCGGCAGCTTTTGTGAACTCAATTCCTTTTTACTTTATAGTAGGAGTTCCTTTGTACTGCTATAAAATTTAGTCGTATGTTTGATTTGAGCTTATGCTGCATAATGGTGGGTGAAGGATGAGAAAGTATACTCCCAGAGGGAAATAGCTGTGACTTGGGCGCTCAGGCATGACAGCCAGGTGGCGCCAGCAGCGAGTGCCTGTGAGACCTGCATGAGGTGTGCGTTCCTGTAGGGTTTTCTGCTGAGAAGAGTTTATTTATTTGCCAAAATACATACTGCTCCTAGTTTTATAGTCAAAGATTTTTTTTTGTGTGGGAGAAAAGGGGATGGAGAGAAGAAGAGTCAGTCAGAAAGAAAATGAAAATTGTTTTCTAGTGGAAAGAACCAAAATAATTTATTCAAACTTCCTTCCTGTTCTTTCTGAAGTAAATGATATCTGTACAGAAATACTATATTGAGTATTTTAATATACTGAATAGCAGATTATAACATGCAATACCACTGTACGTCAGGAAAGTTCTCTTTTAATCACACCATAGAATTAACCAGAATAGTTTTTTGTCTCGGGAATAAAAAAGTTTCCATTTAGAATGAAAATGTGCATACACTTTGATATAAATAATTCAAACACTAAAAATCACTTTTTTGTTCAATAATTTTAAAACATTCAAATCAAGAGGTTCCTTTAGTGGAAATTATGCTGACTACTCTTTTGAACATTCTAAGTATTCTAACAAAACATAAAAAATAAAACATTTAAAGAATTTCCACTGGTTTTAAAAACAGTTCTATGTGCAACATTTGCATTTGAACCCATTTTATTCCCCATTTCCACAAAGACTAAATGTTCAACAGGGCAACAAAATGCTTTATGACAAGGATTACTGTGGCATTCAACATGGAATAGAGGGAATGTATATGCCAGGCAGTAACATAAAGAGAATGAATGATACACATTTAATAGGAACTTCTAAATTATTAAATTTGTAGAATTAATTCAGGAGAGAAAATGATAATGCAGTCAATTTATTGTGCACATACCACATGTTAGCTAAAATCACTTTTCACATTAGAAGAAAAATTCTGTCAGCATTAAAAATTGATTTGTACTCTATTATTGTTACAATAAAAGTTAATGAAGAATTTAATAAAAAAGTCACGTTTTCTGATTATATAGCCAGAGGTTTATTTGTAACCAACATGAAATTAAACAGTAAAGTGCTGAAAAGAAAAGGGTAAAGTAAAATAGAAATCACCATGAAAAATAAAAATGAGCAATTATTTATACATATAGTGACAATAATTAAATAAACATTCCAGTCTTTAGAATTCTTGCAAAGAATGGAAATCAGAGATTCTCCGATGGCCAAAGCATTTTTCAAGTATATTTTTACTTTATTATGTTTAATAATCATAAAGCCTTCGTTATATTTAAGATAAGAAAAAAGCATATTTTGGCCCACAGGTAAATTTTCAAGTGTGATTATTTCTAAAACTGACTGCATTACTAGGCAAATTCTTCAAATCAATTCACTGATCTCTTTTACTGAAGGATGCATTGGTTTGAAAATCAAAGACTTACGTCATCCAAAAAATCAATCAGTGAAGATGAAGAAGAAGAAAAGGAATCCTATTTAACGAATACAGCAATAAAAAAACAGAAAATATGGATGAAGCAATTTAATAAGAACAAATAATAAATCAAAATTTTATAAAACAATTAAAAGGCAAATGACATTAATTCAAATAAATAAATGAGAAAAGCAGTCACTGTCATTGTTTTGAAGAAACTTAGAGATTCATTAATCACTTTTTAAAGAGTGATTCTTTTTCATTTTCCTAAAGAAATGTAATATAATTCATATACTGTGCCTAAAATGTAATACAATGAAGCTCATGACAAATCATTAATAATCGAATTAAATATAAGCACTTGAGAAGCTAACAACTAAAAGTAAGCAACAGAATCTCTACTTCTAAGTCTTCCCACTAGAATGTAAGTTCTCTGAAGGAGGGACTTTTTCTATTTTGGTCGCTTCTGTATCTCTAGCCCTTGGAATAGTGCCGCCTTGCATACAGATATATGATTATTATTTGCTGAATAAAGATATAACCACCAACTTAAATTTTCTGAAAGTATACTTTATAACATGAAACTGATTTTTTTTCAGCAAAGAATTTAAATAGTGAGGAATGACCAGTATTTCATTATCATAGAATCTGCCTAACATAGTCTATGTAATACTTTTAACAAAAAGCATTCCTTATTGTATACGTTCCCAAAAAATGAATTGATTTGGATGGAGAACCAGCAACAATACCCTACTGTGAGCTCCAACATTTTCTCTTGTTTTTTATTGTGGCTCTATACTTTGGAGAAGAAGAAAGATATCAAAATTATTTCAAAAGTTGGGATTGTTCTGCTCTTACTGTGTCTTAGGGAAGATGAAACTGCTGTTAAATCTTACAATGACTCATGTTTAGACATTTGGAAGATGTTTTGTTAAATACAAACATATAGTCTCCATAAGAATGCAGAACATAGTCCCTTCCTAACATGTTTTTGTTTATGTAAGATTCTAGGTCTCCCACGTGGGATGCAATAAAACTTTTATTTTAAGAGAATTTTAAATCACAAAGTGAATTTTAAATTGACCACAAAGGATATGTGAAGAGTTTAATACTTACTTCAAATTGATCCAGAGCATCGGTAGGCGTATTCAAAAATGCCAAGAAAGAATGCTGTGAGTCTTGGTGCTCTATACCTAGAAGACAGCAGCAACTTATTTTTAAACTACAACAATTAAAACTAATTTTCATGGATAGCCTTTCCTGTCTGAATCCATTAAAAGCTGTTCACAAACTACTGTATTTCAAAGCTGATCACTATTATTAACTTTACATATTTAAAAAACTAAAATACACTAGTGTTTCCCAGAATATCACTTAATAGTTCAATTATATCATTTTGCATGAAATACTTGCTTCTAGAGGTACTTGAGTTACTGAGTTTCTTTCTTTTTCCATATAATACATCATTAAAAAACACATTAAATCTTTTAGTACATTTGAGAGAATTTAAAAAGTAGAACATAAAAAATCCTGTTTATGTCTGATTTTCCAAGCTAATATAACACCAAACGAGGTTTCTGTTTTGAAATACTCTTATCAGCATAAAGTTTGCACTGACTAATGTAAATAATCTTTTATAAGAAAATAATGCAGTGATAAAAAAATGTACTTAATTATAAAAACACTTTGTCAATCTGATTTCAGGAATTGTTTTATTGGCAGGATGAAGGATCCAAGCCCCAGTTTTCTCGGATGAATTTATAAAAATTCGTACATATCTCTGGGCTACGGTATTAACTTTAAATGCATAATTTTTAAGATAGTTCTTAAAACATACAAATGATGATAAATACTAGGGAGGAAAAAGCAGAAAACAACCAATCACACATTTTTGACTTCCATATCCTTAGGAATTGACATCAACTGATTTTGTGTGCTTTTCCTATTATTTGCTCATAATATAACATAGCTATGAGATAAGGCAATGTGTTCAGAAATTCATTCAGTCAACCAACACTTATTGAGAGTCTACTATGTGCCAGATACTGTTTTAAACACTGGGGAAGTAACAGTAATAAAGCATTAAAAATAATCCTTGCCCTCATAATATAAATGCCATATCCTATTACTTAAGTAGTATAGCATATTATAGCATACAATAAAATTTTATTCTCCAATATTCGAAATCCTAAATAAAAAAGCTATGTTTAACATGCCTTCATAAAGCAATTGGATAAACTTAAGTCTCTTTTTTTCAAGTTTAGGTCTATTCTAAAACAATGCAGTCAAGGTCACCTGCTGTGCAAGTCATACTCTACAGTGGTCTCTTCCCTATTAAATTGCCTTTAGGGCCACAAGTTGTCTTATGTATTCTTTTTCTTCTCCTCACTAAATAATGTATCTCCCATCTACTCTTTATGAATTAAAACCTAGCTTGATTTTCATTTTAGCAAGATGGCTTGTGCTCCTAATTTGAGTTCACTTTTTCTGGTTTCCTTCTTTTGCTTGTTCATTAAGAAATTCAATCCACTAAAATTTATCGAACACCAACTTTTTTCAGGTTAGTCCTTTACGTGATTTCTCTCTGTCCTTCACAATTTTACAAGCAGATGCAGAGCAGGGCTGGGAAATGACAGGAAAGCACTTAAGCCTAATAATGTAAAGCCCAATAACTAGTTCAGTATTCAGTGATAGCATTTGTCAGAAAAATGAATTTTGAATAACTGCATATAAGATACCCCTTTATTTAAAAAATAGCATTCTAAATTTATTTTTATTACATCTTCACACTTTTAATACCCACATTATGGAAAGAAAGTTTAAGAAGTTCATGTAATAGAGCTATCAAGCACTCTGAGTTAGTGTTCACATTAGTGGAAAAATGCTCAAGTAAAGTTTTCAAGAAAATGGTAATAAATCCTAAGAAATCCCATAGAGTAAGAAATTCAAGTATCAAACTGGAAGAAGACACTGAAATGTCAAAATAATTCTTCCTTACCAAATTGTTCTATTAATGGTGAGTTAGATTAATCTTTAGTTATTTCATACAGTTTCCTCAACTACCCTGGGAGCGAATCCCCTCCAAGATTTTTGTACATTCTATGCACATAAAAAGTGCTTAAAAAAAAAAAAAAAATCCCTGTTCAAGTACCCTCACCAAATTCTGAATGTTAACATGTTAACACACGTTGCCATTGTCAGAGTGATTGCCTCATACCGTAACATTTGAGAATATTATAAAGTATATTATAAAATAAGAAAATTTTTTCCAGTTAGAAAAACGTCATTCATGTAATAGTCCATGTCACTGAAAAAACAGTCAAATTTATGATAAAGTGACTTCTCTGTTACTATAAAATTAAACAATGTATATTAAGTAAAACAACGTAACTCAGAGACCAGTCAACCAAATATGTGTGTATGTGAATGCATGATACACACACACACACACACATATTCATACATGAATGCCAGAATTGCTATGTGGATAATTCTCCCACCTACACAATAAGGTGATTCTTATGTAATAAGACGTATTCATAACAGAACAATAAGTCCCAGTTGATACAAACACACATTCCCATACCCTTTTCAGATCTAAGCTCTTCAGTGTCCTTTATCAGTTGTTCGATTTCTGATAGTAGTTCCAAGTTCTTCTTCTCTGAATCTTTTAGTTTACTTAAGTAAGAAGAAAAAAGAAAAAATGTCATTAACTTTTACTGTGGTTAGTGAGCCATCTTGTATGTAGCTGGACTTCATTTGGTTTAAACATCAGTCATACTAAATTAGAGGACTACAAACAACTGCAGGAAGGACAGATACAGCCTGTCACCTACTTGTATATAAATATAGTTTTACTAGAACACAGCCAGGTTCATTCAATTATGACTACTGACTGTAGCTGCTTTTGTACTATAATAATAGCAAACTTGAGTAGTTGTGATGAAGGCTGTAATGGCCCTCAAAGCCTAAAATATTTACTATCTAGCCCTTTATAGAAAAAATTTGCTGATCCTGAGCTAAATTATTAAATTAAAAAATGCTATAAAGTTAGAGGTTAGTTTTAGACTTCTATTAGACTTCGTTCATAGGCAACCATGAAAGTGGAGCATATACATGAGTAAGTTTATAATTTTTCAATTTGACTTGTATCCCTGATTTATGTATCAATGCGTAAACTCATATGTCCTGGGCTAAGGAGAAAAGATCATACTTATTCCAAATTACAACACAGAGAATGATATTCAGTAGCTCTTCATGCTGAGATGAATTCGTATTCTCCAGGAAAAGCTCTGTCCATTTTCAATGCTGCACAAGCACATTTAAGTAAAGCGTATTTAATTTCTGTCTTTATTATTTATAACAAAAGTTTATAAACAAAAAATTTACGTGTAACTTCTATCTGAATAATTTTTGACAAATGTAGAAATTATTCTAGTAGGATATTATTCAATCTTACCATTCTGTTATGATGTTAGATGCTTTAACCTTATTAAGCTCTTCTTGGATGGCCTGTTTGGCTCTTATTTCTGCATCTAGAGCTGACTGCAACTCCAGTCTAGCTGACATATCCAGTTTTGCAAAACGACGCATTTTCCAGGGCATATCCTATGAAATAATATGACTGTGTTTTTAGCTCCATCCTATTTGAACATTTAAATTTAGTAACCCAAGTGAATTTGGAAGCTACTTATAAGCACTATCTTTCTCTAATTATAGAATAAAATAAAAACATTACTTGTGAAAATGTATTATTTTTCATTAAACTCAGAAATAATTATAAATACAGACAAATGAGGTTTTATTAGTTATTTCCAATAATGGCTATCCACATAAAGTACAGTTAAGCAGCTATGTGTTATGTTTTCCTAAACTGAAAAAGACCTAACTACCTGATTTCTCATGAAAAATAGTGGGCTAAAGCATAGACAAATGGACACAAATATTAGTATTTATTATAGTGTTTTTAGAGCCTTCTTTTTTCTAATATGACAAGCCTCCATGCAAAATGATAGAGCTTACTGTTGCTCGTGTACCCAAGCTGGAATTTCTTAATGCTTCCAATTCTTCAGTCATTTTAGAAGCTAAGGCCTGAAGATACCCTCGTGCATCCTTTTCATCACTGACCCTAGAATATATACAAAAGTAAAACAGAAAAACTTCAGTGTGATATATATTATCTTAAAGCTTCATAGAGAAATAAGTGATATAAATTTGAAGACATTCTTAAATAATTTATTTCAAAGGGTCTACCATAGTCCTATTACCTATCAACAGCTGGGAAGTTTACTGAACTGTTCAGTTATATATAAATTAGAGCTGGTGATGTGTAGGAAAGTCTGAGTTACTCATATCTAATAAAGTAGTAAAACTTCACCCTTGAACCACAGAATTAACTCTTTAAATCTAACATTTAACACACATGCATACACATGTGAGGCTTTCTAAAGAATACCATGATTTCTCATTAATTGGATTTTGGCATTTCATCTTATAAAAACACAACACACCCTTCTTAAAACTGAAATATACCAAATTTAGAATGTTTAAGTTTAAAGTAGGATATTTTGCAAATATTAGGATGTATTGTAATTAAGCCCTTCTGTTTTCTAAAATGATCAATAAAATAATAAGAGAAAAGATTAGAGTCTACTGAAAACTAATTTCTACTTACTATCTTAAGGCTATCTAGCTGATAAACTTACTATGATTTTAGATAGAAAAGTTTTCCAATTATATTTAATAAGACAAATTAAATTCTACATTTTGGAATTTCTCAAGAAAAAGTTTGCATTTGTTATATCTCCTCCAAAATAACAGGGAATGGTGGTGGTGGTGGGGAGCCCAGCACATAAAAATCTATAAAAGAAAGTCCTATCTCCAGAAGAATAAAAACCATTGGTATATAGACATCCATGCTGCGCAGAGAAAAAAAAAATGGAGTTGAAATTTGCGATGCTCTGAAATGTATTCTAATACACTTTTGGGAAGACATTTTGTCTTTGTATAAGATGGTTGTTTTCACAGATAAAATTCAGGTCATTGAAGCTATGAGGAAAGTATATCTCAGGTAAATTGATACGTATCCATGATGAATACAGCAGACATGTTTAAATCTTAACCCTTGCTTTAGCATCTTACAGAATTTAAACTTCTTGAGGAGTCAAATTGATATCTATCTATCTATCTTAAAGAGGCCCTTTAAAAGGGGTTTCGTACTCTATGTTCTCCTGTAGGAGGTTTTTTAGAACATATGCAAAAGAATCTAAAAAGAGACGCAATAAAACCATTGTAAAAAGTTGCCCACTCCAGTGAAAGTTACATATTTTAGGCTCTACGTACATGTACATATTTTTATTGCCTTTTAAAGAAAAATGGCTTTAGAAATTATTTTAAGAAAGTTTGTGCAGTGAGAGGCTTTTTCCTCCTAAAATTCTTTGAACTTTGCAATCTTTTCATTTAATCATCTGATCTACAGTGTAAAGAATAAATGGGGAAGGGGAAGATTACCTTCTTTAGGGTACAAAGATACTATACATAGTAACAATGAAGAAAACTGTATTATCATTTAAGCAGCCAGGCTAATCGACCTCAACTAGTGCTGGTTTAAGCTTCAGAAATACAGACTTAATGATATGGATGTAAGATAAACATTAACGAACCAATAACTACTGTACGGAACACAACCAGATTTCTACAGTCTGGGCCTTCCCTCTGTATGCACTGAATAGGCACAGTCATAAGCACAAGAGCTCTATAGTTAAGCCAGTATCAAAATACTTGAGTCATATGGGTAAAATTATTTAAAAATACAATGTTTATTCATTTTTAATTTTATTTAAGAAGGAGGCTATTAATCTGGTATAAGTAAGAAAAATGGAAAATTACTAGAACCAAAATATGAGCAAAGGAAACTAAAATTCCCAACAAATTTATATATAGATATGAAGAAACTACAAGTTGAGTATCCCTTATCCAAAATGCTTGGGACCAGAAGTGTTTCGGATTACAGATTTTGTTGGATTTTGGAATATTTCCATATACATAATGAGAATTCTTAGGGGTGGGACCCAAGAACAAACATGAAATTCATTTATGTTTCATATACACCTTACACACATAGCTTGAAAGTAATTTTATACAATACTTTTACTAATTTTGTGCATGAAATAAAGTTTTGACTGCAAACTGTCACATGAGGTCAGGTGTGGAATTTTCCACTTGTGGTATCATATCAGCAGTTAAAAAGTTTCAGATTTTGAAACATTTCAGAGTTCAGATTTTTGGATTAGGGATGCTCAACTTGTAGATGTTCTGATATAAATTAAACACCTAACATGTGCCAAAAAGGGTAAAAAAATATAAAAAGTTGAGCTACCTATTTTCATTAGGAAATAGAAAATCCTCACTGGATTCTACTTTCTCCATGTATTATGAAAATACACAAATTTTTACATGCATCAGAATCATTTAATGAATGAATGAATATGAAGGCTACTAATATGAATATTACAAATTAAATCCCAAGAGCTTGAGGAACAGCTGATAAAACTAAATTATAACCATTTAAAGTTCTTAAAATGCCATGTGTGAATTAATCTGTTATAATCATGAGAGAGGGTGATAGTACAGTATCTTCACCTTCTAAATTTTTTGCAGGCATTTTGTTTCTTAAAATAATCACAAATACAGCAGTTTTGATCTTAGAAAGCAACATCTATAGCTAGTGGAAGAGTTTCATCAGTTCTTTAAGGACCAACATGACTTAAAAGGGGGTAACATTTTCTTTTCTTAGAAAGTATTATCAGATTTCAGTGAAGCTGTATAAAACCTGGTATGGGACATTTGTTGGAGTTAGGAAACAGGATCATAACAGAAAACACAGAATACAAACAACGTATCAGTAATAAAAAGGTGCTTTTCAGAGTAAGTTATTTTTCATAGCATACAAATGAGATAAAAAAACATGTTAATGGCCTCTTGGAATTCACACCAACTTGGGCATATGTCCACAATCATTTGCAAAAACATATTTAAAAAGCACTCACCACTGAATTATTTCTGTGATTTGGGCTTCCCAGTGTGCAACGGATTCTTTCTTGTCTGCTAGATCTTTTACCTCTTCTTCTAACTGCTGGTTTCGTATACTTAAATTCTCATACAAAGTGGTAAGCTGAAAGGCAGTTTTAAGATGTGTGACTTTTAGGACCAGGAATTCCAGATGCTCAGATACCTGTTGCTAAATCTGATAGCTCACTATCTTCTACTCAAAAATGCTTGTCTTTTTATTATCACATACACTTCCGGTCAATGAATTTGGAAGTAAAAAGTACTCTCTGAATTCTCCTGCTACTTTTCTGTGAACATTCTCTATTTGCCTAAGGAATGGCCTATTTCTACTGATAACATCATCTCATTTGTTGTCTAAAAATGTCTTTATGTCATTCCTTTTTTTGAAAAAAAAACTTGCAAGCATATAAAAAATGGACAATATAAGTGAATTCCCATGAGCTCACCACTCAACTTCAGCAATGATCACCTGCATGCCAATCTTGTTTCATTTGTACTCCTGTTCTCTTACCCCTCCTGTATCATTACATAGGTAGTAAATGTTCAAATTTCCAGTTATTTCAACAAGTCAAAAAACTTAATTTGTTAAATTGAGTCACGATACCACTCAGTAAACACAACTTAATGGTTTGCTATGTCTTTTAAGTCTATTGTATTTATAGGTGCTCCTCCAACATTTTTATTTTTCTTGTAATTTATTTGTTGAAAAAAGTAAGTTGTCCTGCAGTTTCTACATTCTGAATTTTTGCCTTCATTTTTGAAAGATACTTTTGCTGTATATAGCATTCTAAGTTGGCAGTTATTTTACTTTAGCACTTTGAGATGTCATTCCTTTTTCTTCTGAATTCCAATTTTTTTTTTTTTTTTCTGATGGGAATTCAGCTTTCCGTCTAACTTTTACTCCTTTGAATATAATGTCTTTCTTCTCTGGCTGCTTTTAGGATTCTATGTTGGTTGTTAGTTTTGGGGGCATTTTTCCAGGATTTGTCTAAGTGGGGTATGATTTCTATTTATCACCTTTAGAATTTGTGCTATTTTTTGAATTTGTGGTTAAATGTTTCTCATAGGTTTGAGAAAATTATGGGCCATTAACTCTTCAAATATTACTTCTGCCACAGTCTCTCTTTTCTCTCCTTCTGGGAAACCAAATATTTGCATGTTAGAGCTTTTTACCATGTCCCCTATTTCTCATATCTTCTTTTCTGCATTTGATATTCTTTTTAATCCCTGACCATACTTCAGTCTGGAACTTTTTTCTTCCCACATATCCAGTCCTTTCTTTGGCTTTCTCCAATCTGTTGTTATTAATAAAACTTTCTATTGAGTATTTTGGTTATTTTATTTTTCACTTCTAGAAATTCTATTTGACTCTCTTGCATAGATTCCAGTTATGTGCTGAAATTCTTCACCAGGTCTTCTACTTTCTTGAATATACCACAGTATGTTCAAGTATGTAAAATTCCACAGTAATTTTAAAGTCCATTTATAAAAATTCCATACTGGGAACTCCTATGGGTCTGTTTCTACTGACTGTCTGGTTTTCTTTCCATTTTTCCTTTTTTAATTTTGTTTCTGCTGTTATATTTTTCTTTTGTTTTTTAGTGATTTGGTTGTGTTTGCTGGCATGTCTGGTAATTTTTTAATGCATGCTACATGTTGAATATAAATGTCTTAGGGATAATTTGAGGCTCTGGATAATATCTTCCTCCAGGGAGCATTTACTTTTACTTATGGTAGCCAATTAGAATAAAGAGATCAGGGATTAGACTATGCAGAGGCTGGGTTTCAGTCTCTGAGAAGGCTAATCTGTTTTTGATTCACCTTTACTCTTAAAATGTAGCCTTTCAATGGGTCCAACTGAAAACTTGAATTATTACTAAGGATTCCCCAACTTGACAGGCACTGAATTTCAATTTTTATCTCTCTAGCTTTGTGAGACTGCAAAATATTGTGCTCAACTTCCAGATTCTCAGCAACTACTTTCATATCAGCAAATGCCTTAAGAGGAAAAGTGGCACTGAATGTTGAGCTCATCTCTCTGCATTACTCTTCCCTACAGAAATTCAGTTTGTAAAGTCATGGCTGCCGGGCTATCACTCCAGTGCTTTCCAACAGATGAATACTGTAGGAACTATTCCGATAGTATTAAAAAATATTTTTAAAATCCAGCTTTATAGCTCTTCTTGGTGAGGTGGTGGATATGATGAAAACTAATCTCTCACACAAGTTCTTGCTTTAAGCTTTCTTAAATACATGAAAAAATATTTGCACACTATTTTACCTATTTCATAGCTACATTTTTTTGTTTTTATTACCTGTCTTCACCTACCATTAGTTATTACTGTTCCTTTCTTCCTTTTTGGTATGTTTGTAGAGATACTGTGCTAGTTTCTTTTTGATGACTCAACTTTGAAGGAGGTGAGTTTTTCCTAGAAGAGCTACTTACAGAGGTTTTTAGGGATTAGGGCACTATGATTGTAATTTTATATGTCAACTTGACTAGGCCACAGGGTGCCGAGACATTTGGTCAAACATCATTCTGGGTACATCTTTCAGTGTGTCTCTGCATGAGATTAACATTTGCATTGGTAGACTGAATAGGCCTAAACAGAAAAACAAAAAGGATGACTGTACCAGGAGTAAAAGGGAACTCCTCCTGTCTAACTGCCTTCAGGCTGTGACATAGTCTTTTTCCTGCCTTACGACTTGAACTGAAAGAGCAGCTCTTCTGGGTCTTGAGCTTGCAGACTGGAGCTACATCATAGACTTCTGGTTTTCAGGCACTTCAGTCTCACACAGGAAATACACTGTCAGCTCTCCTGGGTCTCCAGCTTGCCAACTGTAGATTTTGGGGACTTGTCAGCCTCCATAATCACTTGAGTCAATTCCTTATAATAAATCTCCCTCCCTCCCTCCTTCTCTGTCTCTCTCTCTCTCTCTTTCCTCTCTCTATTGGTTTTGTTTCTCTGGAAAGCCCTGACTAACGGAGCAGAGGCGGAAACCATGTTTCTAAGTCAACTTTTCCAGTAAAGAACCAAATAATAAATATTTTCACCTTTGTGAACCACATATGGTATCTATCACACATTCTTCTTTATCAAAATAGTCATTTAAAAATTATAAAGATCATTTTTAGTTTGGAAGTTTAGATTTGGAAGTATTTTCTACCCATCTGTGCATGTCTTTTCACTTTCTTAATGTTGTTTTCAAATTTTGATGAAGTCAATTTATCATTATCTTTCTCTCATAGGTTGTGCTTTTAATGTCATATTTAAGAAAATTTAAACCCCAAATTAAAAAGTTTCAAAAATATCAACTAATTTTTTTCTATTTATTTTTTAACTTTTATTTTTGGAGTTTAAAAATGTGAGAATCTATTATATAACATATAACTTTCAAAATTAACCTAATAATAGCTTTTTGACTTCTATATATGCAATTCTGTTGAGAAGGAATTGAGTTCTCTTTGAGCTGGTTTCCAATGGAACAGTTGGTACAGCAACGGCAAATGCATTCAGTGGTTATTCTTGGGGAAAACACCAAATTCAAATCAAACTGGAAACTGAATAAATGGAAAGAGACAGTGAAGATATGCAGTGGGGTAGACTGACAGTTAAGCAGAGAAAGAAGCAAAAATTGAATAAAAGTATGAGAAATAGAGCAGAGGCTCAAATGGAAACAGAAATCCTAGATCCTCATACCGAGGAATAAATATTTCCCTGCAATCGTTGGTCATTAAATACTTGTCTACCATATTAATTTGCTCTGAAAGTGCTACTCATATTCTATACATCTTTCAATTTAGCAAGAAAAGGTATTGTTCTACTTTTTACAAACCACCCTTCAGGCCTCATCAAAGAGGCTTCACTTTATGTACTAGGCCTAAGTAAGTCCCTTCTGTCAGGCTTGTTCAGGGTGAGAACCCAGAGAGTATGTATAGGACAGAAGGCGGATAATGGTTAATGGAAAACTTAGATAGTGATCCTAAGGCCTGTGAAACAACAGCCGTAGGAGTCTGGAGAGTCCGGAAGTTGTAAATTTAACTCTGACCACAGACAGTTGTAGAACTGGTTACTGTTCAGATAAAAAATTCACCCTCCCCAAACTTCCATCCAAACCTCCTATAAAACCCACCACTCTCCCCACTTCTTGGCATGGATGCTCTTTTCAGTCTCCAGCCATCTGCACCCAGATGCTCAAATAAACAGTATTTTGCTACACCTGAGGCTTCATGTGTCTCCCTCTTGGCTCCGGACCTAATACCTTCCTTATGGATGTATTAGATCACAACACAATTTTAATCAAATGAGTATTTTTTTTAAAAGTTTTCTCTAAATATATATTTGGATAAACTCAGCAGAAATCTATGGCTGAAATTAAATCAAGGGCTGAATTCAAAATTTGATTGACATTCAATTTGATTATTTTCCAATACAATTTTTCTTAACATGTAATAGCATCTTTTACAAGGTAATCTGCTTATTAACTCTACATGAAGTGGCTT
Organism: Propithecus coquereli; assembly: GCF_000956105.1. Taxonomy (NCBI): domain Eukaryota; kingdom Metazoa; phylum Chordata; class Mammalia; order Primates; family Indriidae; genus Propithecus; species Propithecus coquereli. Next base: position 5,626,417 of record NW_012146079.1, on the reverse strand, counting down.
TCTAAAGTTTAATTATGTTTTTTTAACTCACAGTAACTCCTAATAGAATCTTAAAAGGATGTTAAATTTTGTAGTCACATTAGCAAAACACATGAAATAATAATTATATGACCTATTAGGATAAAGTTCAAATATTATTAGTCCTATTTCAGTTAAACTAACTAAGAGTTATATGATAAAGTTCATACACTATTCAGGGTTTTAAAAATCCATTTATCCTACTATTTAGACACTTTCCACAATGTTTGTGTATGTTAGCTTTGTAAGATTTTATGAAATGAACTAACAGTATTCTTTCTGAAGTCATTTTCAACCAAAGTCATTTTTAAAATGCTTTAAATCCTTATGTAGCATTTTTTTAAAATGCTGAATAATCATGGAGAAAATAGAGAAACAGAGAGCTATATAGAAAACAATGGAAAATTGAAAAACGAAAAATCTCTATTTTACAACTATTTAGTCATTGTCTTTCAGTCTGTTACTACTACTAATAATTGAACATAATACTTTTACTGGAGGAAAATTCTAAAAATCATTATAAAATGCAGTTATTTAGCCCTTATTTAAATGTAAATAGAATTATTAAAATTTCTGGTTAATATTAGGATTTTTAAAATTGTTAAGAATTGGCACAAGAAATGCAGAACACTGACAGTTTGAGAAAACTGTGATACTAACCGGAAAAAAATTCCGTTAAGTATTTGATATTTTATTCACAAATATTACTACTTCCAAGTTCAATACATGGTTCTGCGCTTTATTAGAATTTGGGCAGAGTTGGTTTCTTTGGATTATCATCTACCCCTGGTATCATTTCTAGCTATTTTCAGTTCTGCTTCGGGAATATGAAATCATACTTGTTACAATTTCTCCAAGTTTGGCCTAATTGTCCCTGCTCTCCCTGTGGGCAGCCTTAGCTTGACCTGCACTTATCTAGCCTGAACTTAGCCAGCCACGACAGGGTAAGTGACAAATAAGTGAGGAAAAAATGAAACAGAATAGTTGGAAAGTGAAATAAAGAAGAAAGGCTCAAAAAATAAATGAGACAAAGAATATGACGAGACACACAAAACTCTCTCTACAGAAGACTCCTGTCACAGATTGGTATAGCCAAAAATTGCCTATATTATATAAGCAATCACAGCTTATAAGGAAGACTATTAAACCAAAAATGTATACCAAATATAAATTTAAAACCACAATTCCTATCATAATATTGAACATCTAGCATATGCTCAACTCATATAAATGAGATTGAATCACTCACCTTATCAAGTTCACTTGTCAGTTTTTTATTTTCTTCAGTTAATAAAACTTTTTCTCGTTCATACTGCTGTTTGAACTCATTTTCAAATTCTTCCCTTTCACTTTGACTAACACAATTCAAAACACAAAAGGGAAAAAAAGAATTAAAGGTCAACTGGAAACTTGAAAGGAATTATGTTTGGAATAGTTATGTAATATATGAATACCAGACTGACCTCCAGAAACATTATTCACATAGAATACAACATGATTACATGCAGAGACAGGCCTGATGAAAATAATTTCCAAGAATTTACAATACAATAATGATGATTTGTTCGCTCGTTCATTTAAAAAACATTTATGGGTGCCTCCTAGGTGCCAAGGGGCTGTTGCAGGCCCTAAGGATAGGCCCCGCTCTCATGGAGCTCGCATTCCAGTGGAGGAGGACTGGCGATGAAAAGTGAGTTCATGAACTAATTTCAGATAATCAGTTCTATAAAAAGAATGAAATACAGTAATGTCCTCAACAGTATCTGTGAGGAGGTGGCTAATTTGAATTGTATCGTCTGAGAAGGTCTCAGGGTTAATGAATAAACTACCAAAATGAAAATAATAATTGCCATCTGCTTCATATTCATTATGTTTTATTATCAGAGACAAATTATTCTGAGACCAAATTGATACTTTTCTTTGTGTATCTGCACCAAAATATTCTTAGAATATACAAAATCATGGGCCCTTATTTAAGATTGGGTCAGAATCACTTCCTAGTGATACTAATTTGATTAAGAATAGTATTTCAAACATTTTGTTCATAATCAGAAATTAATTTATATCTAAATTTAGACATTTTTAAAAATTTGCTTTGAAATAATTTCATTTGTATAGAAAAATTAAAACAATAGTACAAAGAATTCCTATACACTCTTCACTCAGATTCCCCAAATGTTAACATTTTACTACATTTGCTCCATTACTGTGTACGTATACTGACTTCATTAGTCTTCTGAGCCACTGAGAGGCAGCTGCAGATACCATGCCTTATTAGCCCTAAATACTCCAGTGTGTATCTCTCAAAGTCAAGGGCACTCTCTGCCATATCCATTAAGCAACCTTCTAAATTAGAAATATCAACATTGCTAGAACACTACCATCCAAATTCACAAATCCAATTCAAGTTTTGCCAACCATCTCAACAATGTCTCCTTTTCTTATCTAGTCCAGGATCCAACTGGGAAATGTGTTGCATTTAGTAATTATGTCTCTTCAATTTCCTTTGGTCTAGAGTAGTTCCTCAGTCTTCTCTCTCTCTCACAACAGTTTTAAATAGTACAGACCTTTCACTGTGGTAGGTATGGTATTCTCACCTGGAACCTCTTCCTTCAGTTCAAAACAGACAGCTTTGTGGTTCACTTGTTCTCCTCTGTCAGGAACTCTGTTGCTCAGTGTAGAGAAGTGGCTCATGCAGGTAGGTACCCACTATGGTGGTGTTGGTAATTTGGGTCAGTTGGATCTCAGATCCTTAGGATAGTGTTCAGGTGCTAGTGGTGGTGGACTAGGTTAGGTAATACCCAGTTTCCAAGTCCCTGGATGACATGATTGAATCCTGGGGGGACCAGAGACTAGGGCTGGCAAACTTGCCCTCAGCCTCCCTCAGTTCAGGTGCTGGCTGTGACAGTAAGAGGTGGGGTGATCTCTTGCTCTGGCAGAATGCGTAGGCAGGAGAAGAGTATATTCAGCTGCCTAAAATCTAGAAACCTATCACTGGTGATTTTTCCTGCTCCCTCATTTCTCACAACTGGTCATTATGTCCTCCAGGTTCTGTACTTCTGAATCCATCCACTTCTCTCCATCTTTACCATCACTACCTGAGATTCACCACCTCAGCTCTCACAGCTGGATTCCTCCCTCCAGTGTGCTCCTTCCAGTCCATTCTCCACATAGGAGTAAGAGTGATCATTCAAAAACATAATTGGGTTACTTTACTTCAGTGGCCTTAAAAAAAAGTGCAAATGCCTTATATTCTTTCATGATCTTACCTCTATTTTCCTTGCCAGCCTCATTTCTTACCACTCCACTTTCTACCTATGCTTCCACCACAGTAAATAGCTTTTATTTTCTGGATGTGCTATGCTCCCCTATCCCTTCAGACCTTAGCACATTCTTCTACCTCTGCCTGGACACTCTTCCCCAGCTACTTCTTTCTTGATTTCTTAGGTCTCGGCCTAAAACAAATTTTGTCCAGAAAGTCTACATGTACCAAAGTTACCTTTTGTGCCTCTCCTACCTGTGCCCCTAAACTTATTCCATTTGCTTTTTTATCGTGCTACATTGTAATTTTCTATTTACCAATTTTGATTTAGGTCTCCTTGAGGACTGGGATATGTTTATTGTCTATGTATCTCCAGTACTTGATATAACAGGTACTCAATATTTACTGCACGAGTAAAAAATAATTTGATTCTTACCCTTCTCTCCTGGTTTTTTCCAGTTTGTCTTTTAAAACCATAATTTCTTTGTTGAGAGCGAGTTGTTGGCCTTCTGAATCATGCAGTTCTTTCTTCAGATTTTTAATTTCATTTGCATGTATTCCTTCTCTTTTAGATAATTCTTCTTCATAAAAGATACTTTTCTTTTCCAAATCAGTCTTTAGTTTGGTTATCTCTTGCTGATGTTCTATGCTGCATACTCCTGGTGAGTAACTAATTTGTTTTTGCTATAGAAGTAATAACAAAAGATTAGTTTATCTACAAGAATAAAAAAATATCAAATAAGGATTTCTAAAATATGAAGGACTGTTCATATAAATGTATATCATTTTTATATATTATCACACAAAAATAAAACTTTGTATTAAGGCTATTAATTAATTTTTTTTTTTTTTTTTGAGATAGAGTCTTGCTCTGTAGCTCTGGCGGTGTTGTCATAGCTCACAGCAACCTCAAACTTCTGGGCTCAAGCAATTCTCCTGCCACAGCCTCCCAAGTAGCTGGGGCTACAGGCATGCACCACCACATCCAGCTAATTTTTCTATTTTTAGTAGAAACAGGGTCTCACTCTTGCTCAGGCTGGTCTCGAACTTCTGATCTCAAGCAATCCTCCCGCCTCAGCCTCCTGAGTGCCAGGATTACAGTCATGAGCCATCATGCCCAGCTCACTATTAACTTTTTGTCTGCCATGTATGTTAAAATATTTTCTCAGTTTATATTCCTATATAGCTTTTGTTGTTATTTTTTATAGTCTTCTTCACAAAAAGATTATATCTCAATTTATGTGAAATTTTTGCTGGTACTTTCATGATTTCTTGTTTACATTTAAATTTCCATTTAGAATTACTGTTGGTATATGGAGTAAAGGAAAAATCTAACTGCCACCTGTATCTGATGAGGAACAGGTAAGTTTGAAGCACATTTGTGTCTTTAAAAAATTAAAATGGGGGAAGAGATGATAGAGCTAGAATGTATGAAAAGAGAGAGGGCTTTTGCATAGCCCAACGAGAAATGGCAAAGGTCTAAACTAACATTTCCTTCACACCCCTGCTTAAAAAAATGGTAGGTCTCTTCACTTTTAGGTAGGACATTAAGGAGGAGGAGAAATTTGGTTGCAATCCACCTTTTTAGAAATTAGGCTAAAATATCCTCTCCGAAATAAGAAAGAAAAGAAAATGTAAAGTCCAAAGGTTCTTCCAGGTACTGTCTAAGGGGTAAACAGAAACGTACCCAGTCAGATTATGACTATAAGATTTCCTGAGCTTTGTAACTTTCCAATGGCCATTAATTTGTTATAGTCTACCTGTTTCCCCAAATGATCAGCAATAAAACTTTTAAACTAAAAGAACCTATGTGCTTATAAACAGTGATAACAAGGAATCAAGGTCCTGAGGTCACTGTGTTCTTTTTTGAAGCCAATCTTAAGGACAGAAAAATCGGTAAGGGTAGTTTGATTTCAAGTTGAAAGAGAAATATGCTGTCTCCTTCACATTTGAAGTATATAACTTTAAAAGAAGAAAGGAATCAATGTTGACCAGAGAAATGTCCTTGGGTGTCCATTGCAATATTTAAACCATTTATTAAAAAAAAAAAAAAAAACTTTTCATGTGCCAGATCCACGTCATCCAGCGGTTTATGAGCTATCCTGACATGCAATATTCTGCTTAACCTGGGAAGAGCCAGAGCAAGTCAGGTGCTTGCTCTTAAGCATCTCTATGAAAATAATGCCTAAATTGTCACCTCTACCTTCTCTTTCATTTTTCTAATCACCTAAAAAACACTTTTAGCTCATTGTTCTGTTTAGTTTAGTTTCACTGCTGGGATGGCAGCAACATGTACAAGAAGTATCATGGAAAAACCGCCTGAAATCAAAACCTAACAAAGATACCACCAATTAAAGTTACAGATGCATATCACTCATTGAACAGAATATGAAAAGCCAAACAAAACACTTATAAAAACAAATTTAAATCTTAAGTAAAAAAGAACAACCTACAACAATAGGTTTTATTGCAGGTATTGAAGGCAATTTAATGTTAGCAAACTTATTAATACATGTGTAATAAAATATAATATTTGAATAGATTAAATTTAACAATCCAAATGATAATCTTAGTAGGTACCCTTGTCCAAAAGTATTTTGATAAAATCCAATAATAATTCCAAATATTATCCCAAATCCCAAAATAAAACCATAAAAAGATTATAGTAATTCTTTTAATTTAAAAAGTATCCATTTCAAGCTCTCAAACAAAATACTTAATGGTGAAACATCAGAAGTACACCCAGTAAACTGAGACATAACAAAAACAAAAAGGATATCTTCTATTATCATTCTTAAGTAATATTAATTTCAAGTAATCTATCTGACCAATGTGAAATAGTTAAAAGAAATTAATATTATAAAGAAAAGTGATAAATTATCATTTCCATTTAATTTTTCACCGAGAAAATGCACATAAATCTACTGAAAAGTGTTAGAACTGATAGAGTTGAGTAAAATAGTATAAAAGATAAAAACAAATACTTCTAGATATTAAAATAAGCAATAAGAAAACATAATAAAAATTTTCTTCATTAACAGCAAAAGGAATCAAAAATACCACATACTAATAACACACATATGAGGAATAATAATATTGAAAAATTTCTGATTTATAGAAAACAACAAGTGTTTAAAAGGGAACATTAAATATACATGTACTCAATTTTTCAAATTATCTTCCATGTAATTTTAATAAAAAGTTTTTTTTTTAAATATCAGGAGCAGTGTTACAATATAGGAGGGGGTGGAGACAAATATTTGCAGTGTGTGGGCAAGAATAAACTGGTAAAAATACCAAAGAATATACCAAAGGGGGTTATGGACAAATATACTTTTCAGATATTAAACCATATTATTAAATCTTTAATGAAGTACCACTGTAATAGATCTCCTCCCCTATGTAATTTAATTCAATATATGACATATCTTCAATCAATGGGTAAGGCACTGATTAATTAATAAATGGAATTAGAATCATGAGCTAGCAACATAAGAACAAAACGACTCTCATATCATTTAGCAAATCAAACTCCAAATAGATTGAAGAGCTAAATATCTTTAAACCCCATAGAAACATCTGGGGGAAAGCAGAATTAAATACATATCAAAACTCTGGAAAGAGAATAAGCCAAGCTTTGAAGCAATAGAAGAAACACTGAGGAAAAGATAAATACATCTTTTGCAATTTTAAAAGGGAACAAGACCAAAATTAAAGGCCAAATGATATACTGGTGGAATAGTAGCTGAAAATATTTTAAAAAGTAAAATTTTACTGTGCAAAGAGTTTACATGACTTGATAAGACTACAAAATTAAATGAGCAAATGACTTAAAGAGGTAATTTACAAAGCAAAAATATGATTAATAAACAATCCACTAATAAACCAAGAAATGCAAAAATACAGTTAAAACTTTTTTTGCCTCTCATACTTGCAAAGATTTGTGGCATTTATCAAATGTCTTAAAAGGATCACTAATTTCACTTCTAGGTACCTGTTCTAAAAAAAATGACAAACATTTGAGGCCAGAAGTTCGAGACCTGCCTGGGCAACACAGCAACAATCTGTCTCTACGAAAATAAAAAAATTAGCCAGATGTGGTGGTATGCGCCTGTAGTCCCAGCTAAATTTGGAAGGCTGAGGCAGGAGGATCGCCTGAGTCCAGGAGGTGGAGGCTGCAAGGAGCTATGATCCAGCCACTGCACTCCAGCCTGGGTTTCAGGGAGAGATCCCATGTTTAAAAATAAAAAAGCAAGAAAGAAAATGATATAGAAAAAGCAGTGCATAAAGGTGCTCATGGCAATTACAATACTGAAAAAATAAAGAATAAAGAATTAAAGAAAAATAAAAAATTTAATAGAGAATTGGCTATATGGGATATTCTTCTTGAACTATTTATAATCACTAGAATTATGTATCTGATAATTTTGTAATAAGTAAAAATGCTTATTACATTATTAAATGAAAAATACAAGTGTTATGGGTTAAATTGTGTCCCTATTCATATGTTAACGTACACAGTACTTTGCAATGTGATGTTATTTAAATATAGGGTCTTTCAGAGGTAATCAAGTTAAAAATGAGGTCATTAGCATGCACCCTAATCCAGCATGAGAAATTTGGACACAGACATGCACACAGGGAGAACACCATCTGAACATGAAAACAGAGATCAGGGTGATGCATCTACATGCCAAGTAATGCCAAAGACTGCCAGCAAACCAGCAGAAGACAACCCTGCCAATACCTTGATTTTGAACTTCTAGCCTCCAGAACTGAGACAATAAATTTCTGTCTTTTAAGCTACCCAGTTTGTGGTACTTTGTAACAGCAGCCCTAACGAACTAACACAATAGGGTAGAAAAACTCCGGTAGTATACAACCTTGAAAAGTATCCTTTTTTAAAACAAATTTTTATTGAGATATAATTCACATACCACACAATTCACTTATTTAAATTATAAAATTCAATTATTTGGGTTATTAGTATATTATAGTATTAATTTTTTTTAAGTAGTAAAATATATAACAAAACTTTCCATTTTAACCATTTTAAGTGTAAAATTAAATGGTATTAATTACATTTGCAATGTTGTATAAATATCACTACTATGTATTTCCAAAACTTTTTCATTATCCCAAAGAAAAATTCTATAATCATTAAGAATTTATTTCCTATTCCTCCTTACCCAGACTCTGGTAACCTCAATTCTACTTTCCGTTTCTATTTATTTGCCTATTCTAAATACTTCATTTAAGTGGAATCATACAATATTTGTCTTTTTGTATCTGGCTTCTTTCACTTGGCATAATGTTTTCAAGATTCAGCCATATTGTAGCATGTATCAGAATTTCATTCCTTTTTATAGCTGGATGATATTCCCTTATATGTATATATTATATTTTGTTTATCCATCTGTTGATATGGACACAGGTTGTTTCGACCTTTTGGCTATTGTAATAATGCTTCAATAAACACTAGTGTCAAAGTATCTATTAGATTCCCTTCCTTCAAATATTTGGTATATACATAGCAGTGGAACTGCTGGATCACGTGGCAGTTCTACATTTACCTTTCTGAGGATCACCAAATTGTTTACAAAAGTGGCTGAATCATTTTATATTCCCATCAGCAGTGTATCAGGGTTCCAATTCTCTACCTTCTTGCCAAAGTTCATTTTCTGTTTCTTTCTTTCCTTTTAATTTTAGCCATCTTAGGAGGTCTGAAGTGGTATCTCATTTTGCCTTTAATTTGAACTAATAATGTTGAGCATCTTTCATGTGCTTATTGGTCATCTGTGTATCTTCTTTGGAGAAATGTCTATTCAAGTCCTTTGCCCATTTTTTGATTGGGTTGTCTTTTTGCTGTGTTGTAGGAGTTCTTTATATTATCTGAATATTAAATATGTTATTTAATGCAAAATATTAGATTTAATAAATATCTGTTATCAGATATTTGATTTACAAATATTTTCTTACATTCCTTAGGTTATCTTTTCATTTTCTTGATAATGTCCTTTGATGCAACGCACATAAGTTTTATTTTGATAATGCCCAACTTATCTATATTTTCTCTTGTTGCTTATGCTTTCAGTGTCATTTCTAAGAATCCATTGACAAATCCAATGTCTTGTGAGAGTTTTATAGTTATAGCTCTAAGATTTAGGTTGATGATCCATTTTGAGTTACTTTTTGTATATGGTATGAAGTTGGTGACCAATTTCATTCTTTTGCATGTGGATATCAAGTTGTCCCGGCACATCTATTAAAGAGACTATTCTTTCCCCAAATGGATTTAGTACATTTGTCAAAAATCAACTGGCCATAGATATGTGCATTTATTTCTGGACTCTTAATTATATCCCATTGGTCTATGTGTCTATCCTTGTAACAGTGCCACACTGTTTTGATTACTGTGACTTTGTAGTAAGTTCTGAAATCAAGAAGTATGAGTCCTCCAACTTTGTCTATTTTCAAGATTGTTTTGGTTGTTCAGGTCACTTGAAATTCTGTATGAATTTAAGGATCGGGTTTTCCATTTCTGCAAAAAAAAAGGCTATCGAAACTTTGACAGGAAATGAGATAATCTGTACATCACTTTGGGTGATACCAGCATCTTAAAAATATTAAATATTCCTATACGTAAACATGAGATGTCTTTCCATTTATTTAGGTCTTCTTTAATACATTTCAGCATGTTTTGTATGTCATTTTTAGTGCATGAGTCTTTAACTTTCTTGGTTAAATTTGTTCCAAGGTATTTTATTCTTTCAGATGCAACTGTAAATGGAATTGCTTTCTTATCTTCCTTTGCAGATTGTTCATTGCTGGCTTTTAGAAACACAACTGATTTTTGTGTGCTTATCTTGTACCCTGCAACTTTCGTGAATTTGTTTATAAGCTCTAGGACCTTCCTTGTGGGTTCTTTGGGGTTTTCTATATATAGGATCATGTCATTCATGAATAGACATAATTTTACTTCTTCCTTTGCAATTTGGATGTCTTTTATTTCTTCTTCTTGTGTAATTCCTCTGGCTAGAATCTCCAGTAATATTCAATACCAATGGTGAAGAAAATGGGCATCCTTGCCTCATTCCTGATCTGAAGGCGAAAGCTTGCAGCTTTTCACCATTGAGTATGATGTTATTTTATCATGTTGAGAATATGCTCTTCTATTCCTAGTTTTCTGAGAGTATCATGAAAGAATGTTAGATTCTGTGAAATGACTTTCATGCAACAATTAAGATGATCATGTAGTTTTTTTCCTTTAGCTCTATTAATGTGATGTATTACACTGATTGATTTTCTTATGTTGAGACACTGGTATACACCCCACTTGGTCATGGTATATAATCCTTGTAAAATGCTTTTGGATTTATTAGTATTTTGTTTGGGTATTTGTGCACTTATATTTTATAAAGAATGCAGGTCTGCAATTTTCTTGTGATGTTTTTATCTGGCTTTGGTATTCAGGGTAATGTTGGCCTCACAGAATGAGTCAGGAAGTATTCCCTCCTCTTCTATTTTTGGAAGAGTTTGAGAAAGATTGGTGTTAATTCTTCTTTCAATGTTTGGTTCAATTCAACAGTGAAGCAGCCTGTTCCCGAACGTTTCTTTATTGGAATGTTTTCATTACTGATTCAATGTATTTGTTATTAGTCTGTGGAGATTTTCTATTTTGTCTGGCTGGAGTCACTTCAGGTTTGCTTCCAGGAATTTGTCCATTTCATCTAAGTTATCTACTTTGTTGGCATACAATTGTGCACAGTATCCCTCTTATAATTCTTTTGCTTTCTGTTGATCAGTAACAAAGTATCCACTTTCATTTTGGATTGTGGTCATTTGCATCTTCTCTCTCTCTCTCTCTTGTCTAACTATATGTTTGTCAATTTTGTTAATCTTCTCAAAGAACTAATTTTTGGTTTCATTGATTCTATTATTTTTCTACTCTCTATTTTATTTACCTCTGCTCTAATCTTTATTATCTCCTTCTTTCTGCTATCTTTGGGTTTAGCTTGCTTTTCCTTCTCTAGTTCCTTAGGTGTATACAGTCAGGTTATTGACTTGAGATCTTTCTTCCTTTTCAACATAGGCATTTGCAGCTATAAATTTTCCTGTGAAGACTGCCTTTATGCATCCCGTAAGTTTTGGTATGTTGTGTTTTCATTTTCATTCATCTCTATTTTCTAATTTCCCTTGTGATTTCTTCTTTGATGGTTGTTTTAAAGCCTGTTGACTAATTTCCACATATTTTTGAACATTCCTGTTTTTCTTCTGCTATGGATTCCTAGCTCCATTCCACTGTGGCGGGGGAAGATATTTCATATGATTTCAATCTTTTTACATTTACCAAGACTTGTTTCATGGCCTGACATATGGTCTGTCCTGGAGAATTTGCCATGTGTACATAAAAAGAATGTGTATTCTGCTATTGTTGGGTAGAAAGTTCTATATGCAGATGTCCCAAGATATCCCTAAGGGAAGTTCAGGACCCCCCTTGGATACCAAAATCTACATACGTTCAAGTCCCTTATATAAAATGGTATATTATTTGCATAAAACCTATGCATATCCTCCCACATACTTTAAATCTTCTCTAGATTACAGTCATATGTCACTTAACGATGGGCATATGTTCTAAAAAATCTGTCATTAGGTGATTTTGTCCTTGAACAACATGTGTAGAGCCTCCTACACATCTTACAGCCCATTGCTCCTTGGCTACAAACCTGCATGGCATGTTACTGTACTGAATACTGTAGGCAACTGTAAAACAATGGTGAGTATTTGTATATCTAAACATAGTAAAGGAACAGTAAAAATATGGTATAAATGACTAAAAATGGTATACCTGTGTAGGGCATTTACCATGAATAGAGCTTGTAGGACTAGAAGTTGCTCTGGGTGAGTCAGTGAGTGAGTGGTGAGTGAATGTGAAGGCCAGGGACATTACTGTACTCTACTGTAGACTTTGTAACAAACATTATACACTTAGACTACACTAAAATTATTTTTAAAAAATTCTTTATTTAATAATAAATTAACCTTAGCTTACTGTAACTTTTTTACTTTATAAACTTTTAATTTCTTTTTAACTCCTTTGTAATAACACTTAGCTTAAAACACAAACACATTTTACAGCTGTATAAAAATATTTTCTTTCTTTATATCCATATTCTATAAGCTTTTTCCCATTAGTTTTTTTTTTTTTTTTTTACTTTTTAAATGTTTTTGTTAAAAACTAAGACATAAACACACATATCAGCCTAAGCCTACACAGCGTCAGGATCATCAAGACATCGCTAGGTGGCAGGAATTTTTCAGCTCCATTATACTCTTACAGGATCACCATAATATATGCAGTCCATGGTTTACCAAAATGTTGTCATGTGACTCATGACTATACTTACAATACTGAACACAATGTAAATGCTCTATAGTTGTTATATTGTATTGTTTTGGGAATACTGACAAGAAAAAAAAATCTGCACGTTTGGTACAGACAGAACCATCCATTTTTTCCCCCTGAGTATTTCTGATCCATGGTTGGTCGAATCCACAGATGTGGAAACCATGGAAATGGAGGGCTGACTATCTATCTATCTATTAGGTCTAGTTAGTTATAGTATTGTTCAAGACCTCAATATCTTTATTGATCTTCTGTCTATATATTCTATCCATTATTGGAAGTGGGATATTAAAGTCTCTAATCTTATTGTTTGTAGGGCTATCTATTTCTCCTTTTAAGTCTGTTAAAAAGTGTTCTTAATAAAGTGAAGGTTCCTACAATCTTTAAAAGGGCTAAAATATGTTTGAACTTTATGTGTGTATATCTCTTGACCAAGACATCCCACTTTAGGAAATATGTCAAGGAAACCAAAGCGTGGTGATAATCACACAGAATACTTATTGAGCCTCTACTACGTGCCAGGTCCTGGCCTAAGCACTTTAAATGCATTAACTTATTTACTGGGTAAATACGTTATTATTTTGAATTTATAAATGACACAGAGATGAGTGTTTGACAGGGGTAAATATATGTGATTCAGAGTGTTCAACACAGCAGTGCTTACTATAAAAAAACAAACAAACAAACAAACACTAAACTATTAGATAGAACGTGGCACTGAGAGTTAGAAAACCTGAGTTTAAATTGTACTCTATCACTTATGACTGTAAAAGTGAGACTCCTCTGGGTCTCAGTATCCTCGAATAAAAAGAATGCCTAAGATTTCTTCCAGTTTGCACTTTATGATTCTTATTATCCAAAGCACTTAGAATTGTGCTGGAAACAAAGCAGGCCCTGACTGAAAAGTATTTGAGACAGTGACGTAATGACTTCTATACACTAATCCTGCTCTAGAGGCCTAAATGTATACAGAAGACACATTTCTACTTTGTAAGCTAACGAAGACTGTACATTCATGATGAACCAAAATAAGCAAACTCCCAAAACAAAAACAAGAAATAAAATCTATATTTCTTCTTCTTATATTTCTATTTACAGCAGAATTACTTGTAACCACTGAAATTCAACTGTCAGAGAAAAAGTAAGTTCTGACCAGCTCTACCACATGATTCATTCATTGATTTAACACATTTGTTAAACAAATATTAAATATCTGGAACTTTGCCAGAGTCAGGTTAATAATGTATCTATGTTTTCAATAAGCTAGGTAACAGTGAAGGTGGGGATATACATTTCCAAATAAATAATTACAATAGAGCTATGCTACAGTTATTAACACAATTCTAAAGGACTACAGAAGGAGTATCTAGACTTTCTGAGATAATATTCATGTTGATTCTTTTATATTCTGGATTAATAAGATAATAGACCAGGCATGGTTCTGCAAGGAGTAGGTAAAATTAGGGGCTGATAGGCAAAGCAGAACAAAGAGGATGGACAAAGTTCAGAGTCAAAAAAGGGCAGACACTACATTCAGACTATTATTAATATTTAATGCTGTGAAAATATGACATCAATTTAATCTTAATTCACTGAGACATACATAATATTATTATTATATTAATAGTTACTGAGCACTTACAATATGTCAGCTTACAAATGTATGTATGTTCTCCTGACATGAAGTAGTTTTACAGATGAGAAAATTAGGGTATAAAGAAGGCAAATGTTTGCCCAGTGTTACACAGCTAGTAATTGGTGAAGTGAGAAATTAATACTAGGTAGTCTAACTCTAGAGATGACACAAGGATTTCCCTTGCAAAGCAACTTTTGCTGAAATGTATTATCCCATGCCCATTATCATCTCATCACAAATAACACAAGTGTCTGCAAAAGTACCCCTGAGTCATTTACAAGATAGATAGAGGGTCTAGTATCTAACCATGTCTATCATGCAGATTACCAGTACATCTTGTTCAAGCAATCCTTCATAAATATTCTAACTCCTTCCTGATACCTATTCCCCACCAAACATAGTCTTCCCTTTTCTTCAACATGATTAGGAATTCTATATCAGCTTCCTACTGGTAAGAGTGAGAATTAAAAATACTAGGTTTGAAGGGCAGCTAGTTCACTCTACACTGAATAGAGTATACAAGCTAACATTTCTATCAAGCCTAAAGAGAAGAAAATTGATTAGACTTCATAAAGGTGAAATTAAAAGATACCTTCAGTCCCTCCAATTCATTTTCCAGTTGCTTAGAATAGTGCTCACTCTGTTCACGCAGTTTCCTGTCTTTAGATGCTTCAGCAGCTAGAGCTTCTGTATGAACTTCCAGCTTTAAAATAAAATGAAAAAAGCAGATTTCATGGTTATAATTTTTTCAAACCAAACATTTTTATCCATGCAAATTTACCTTGTAATAGGAAGATAACTCAAATGTTGAAATTCACATTAAATAATAATATCAAACTATACAAATAACTTTTTTTAAAAAATTAGAGAAAAAATTACATATTGTTTCACTCGTCTCAAAAAGCAGCTTTAATCACTATCCCATGGGCACTATAAAATTTGCCTGACTACTAACCTCTTTTTTGGCTCTTTCTGTTCTGCGCAGTTCTTGCCTTAAGCTTTCAACTTTTTGCATCACCAGGTCCACCTCTTCTTCCTTATCTCGGACATGGCGAGCAAGTTTCTGTTTTTGGGTGTGCAATTCTGTTAGTCGCTCATTGATCTCCATGAATTCCTGCATGGCCAGTTTCCTCTGACAGTGTGCGTCTTTCAGTTCTTTGGATTGGTTTTTTAATCGCTCACTAGCCTGGACTAGTTCCTACAGTTTTGTAAAAAGAATATAAGTTACCAATTCTGCAACCTAGAGACCAAATCTGGCCACCAAAGTAGCTATTATTAAGTCAAGAAGAGCCAAAATTATTCACCTCAGGACAAAATTATAAGAAATGAACTACTTCTGAACAGATATTAAGGGCATGGTGCCCTATTTATAGTCTGAATTCCTTATGCTAACATGATAAATGCAATGGAGCTGCTGATTTAACGTTATAGTACCTTAGTTTCCACAAATGAGTAAAGAATATAGGAATATAAGATGTGATAGTCAAAATAAAGATTTTGTGAAATTTAATAAATACTTGTGAGGTTTCGTTTTTTTTTTTTTAAACATGAAAGACTACAAATAATTAAAAACACAAAACAAAACAAACTTGGGTTACAGGGTTGCCCTTGATGGGGAAACTAAGCCTTAAGCCAGAAGCAAGGAGAAAAAAACAAACCTGAGACTCCCAGCCTGAAGTGAGAAACTCAGAGGGGGGCTAAAGTAGACAGGTCAGTACAGCTACCTGCCTCCCAGTAAAAGGAAATGCAAATCTTCTTGAGGGGGGGGAACCTCGATGAAGTCTGAATTTTTCACACATTAAAAGCAAACAAGTACGAGCTTATAACCACAGATTCCCAAATGCCCAAAAAACAAACTACCATAATCAAACAACAGAAACAATAAACAATAAAAATAAACACCAAAGGTATTTGGATATTAGAACCATTAGATATCAACATAAAATTGCTATATATGAAATGCTTGAAGAATATAAAAAGAAACCATAAAAAAGGGAAAATGACAAAACACTATTAAAAATGACCACGCAGATTTACAGAAGAACTTTATAGAACATTTAGAAATGAAAAAAAAAAATGTGTTAAAACTAAAGACATGGATCTACCAATTTAGGAAGCTCTACATTTATGAAGCAAGAAAAATAAAAA
>NW_012146079.1:5567813-5607429 GCF_000956105.1 Propithecus coquereli | reverse complement strand
CATACACTACAAATTTAAAAACAAATAACTGGGTCAATGAGAAAAATCATAAGGGATATTAAAATATTTAAATCAAAAAAATTAAAAATACAAAACCAAAATGTTGAGTATATACTAAAATTTGGAGACATAGTAAAAGCTATACTTAGGGGGAAACTTATAGCCTGAAATACTTATACAGAAAAGAAAAAAAAGATGGCCGGGTGCAGTGGCACATGCCTGTAATCCCAACACTTTGGAAAGCCAAGGGGGGAAGATCACTTGAGGTCTGGAGTTCAAGACCAGCCTGGGCAACATAACAAGACCCCCATCTCAACAAAATTAAAAAAGTTAGCTGGGCATGGTGGTGTGCACCTATGGTCCCAACTACTTGGGAGGCTGAGGCAGGATGATCACTTGAGCCCAGGGGTTAGAGGCTGCAGTGAGCCATGATTGGGCCACTGCATTCTAGGCCTGGGTGACAGAGCAAGATCCTGTCTTCAAAGAAGGGGAAGGGGAAGGGAAAGTTGAAATTTAATGAGACCGAATTTCATTCAGAAGTTAGAGATAGAACAAAACACAATAACCCTCTCCCCCCCCAATATAAAGAAGAAGATAATAAAGATAACAGCAAAAATTGGTTCTTTGAGACAATAATAAAATAGACATCTGGTGAGATGAATCAAGACAAGTGTGAAAGCACAAAGAAATAATATTAAGAAAGAAAAAGAGCCTATAACAGTAAATCTAGAGGAGACCAAAAAAGATAATAAGAAAATACAATGAAGAACTCCATGGCAATAAATTTGTTAACTTATGAAACGAACAAATGCCTAGAAAAATACAATGTATCAAAATTGGCTTAAGAAGAAACAGGATACCCAAATAGTCCTCTAACAATGAAAGTAACTAAACTAATAGTTAACAAAATCTCCCCATACTCCTAGTGGTGGGGGAGAACCTTCAGACCCAGACGGTTTTTTTTTTTTTTTTTTTTTGAGACAGAGTCTCACTATGTTGCCCGGGCTACAGTGCTGTAGCGTCATCCTAGCTCACAGCAACCTCAAACTCCTGGGCTCAAGCGATCCTCCTGCTTCAGCCTCCCGGTAGCTGGGACTACAGGCATGCGCCACCATGCCCAGCTAGTTTTTTCTATATATTTTTAGTTGTCCAATTAATTTCTTTCTATTTTTAGTACAGATGGGGTCTCGCTCTTGCTCAGGCTGCTCTCAAACTCCTGAGCTCAAACAATCCGCTCGCCTCGGCCTCCCAGAGAGCTAGGATTACAGGCGTGAGCCACCGCGCCGGCCTAGACCAAGATGGTTTTACAGGGTCATTCCCCCAATGTTTTCAGGAACAGAGCATTCATCTTACGTAGTCTTTTTAAGAGACTAGAAGAAGCAGCAATGCTAATCAACTCATTCTATGAGAGCAGTATAATTTTGAGATAAAAAGAAAGGTAAAAAAATAAATTATAAACTAATCTCACTAATAAAAATAAAGGTAGAAATCCTAAAAAAAAAAAAAAAAATGAGTAAATCAGTTCCAGTAATGTATAAAGTGGATATGCATGAACTCTGGAGCCAAACTCCTTGTGCTGAAATTTCAACTTCCTCACTTTCTATGTCTTGATTTTGAGCAAGTGTACTTAACTTCTTGGTGCTCAATCTCACCATTTGTAAAATGAGAATAATAATAATAGCTAAACTCATGGGGCTATGATGAAGATTAATCTAATATATGTAAAGCACTTAGTACTATTAGAATTATATCTGCTACATAAATGTTACCTATATAATCATATTATTACTTAGAAGATAACACATGAGAAATGCAAGCTTAACTCAGAAACGTAACAGTGATTTAATATTACAAAATATCTATAAATGTAATTCACCCTACCGACTTATTAAAGAATCATACAGTCATATCAATAGAGTACAGAAAAGCACATTTAATAAATTCAATATCCACTCTTAATAGAAAACAATAAACAAAGCAGGAATAGAAGGCAACTTCCCTAAGCTGATAAAAAGTATTTACTAAAAACTTACAGCAAACATTATTAGTGGTAAAATTATTAGAGGCATTTTCTTTAAAATCAGGAACAGGGATGCCTGCTATTACTACTTCTATTCAATATTGTACTGAGGTTCTAGCTAATACAGTAAAACAAGGAAAGAAAGAAAAGTCATGAAAATCTAAAGGGAAGAAACAAACTCATTATTTGTAGAAAACGTCGAAGAATCTAAAATATATCCCATTATAATTAATAAGAGATTTTAGCAATATTCCTAGAACAAAATAGATATAGAAAAATCAGTAAGAAAACATAATTTTAAAGATATTTAAAATGTTAAAAATAGAATAAATTTAAGGAAAGGCAAATGACACCTTTATGAAATTTTACGGAAGAACATTAAACATATGGAGAGATATGTTTGTGGATAAAAAGACTGTGGGGCTGCAGAGAAACTATTTATGTTTTTGCACAGTTAGGCTCTTATGAACAAATTTTACTGATACCTGGGTTAAATGTAAGTCTTGGAAAGTAATTTATGATTAAATTGTACAGTAAGAAAACTGAGAGATTTACCTTCTGGAGGTAGTATGTTTACATTTCAAGATGGGGTTGGAGAGAGGAAGAGCCTAGACCAAAGGGACTTCCTCTGTTAAAGCAGGAGACACTGGGGCTTATCTTTCCACTGGAGTCATTTATTTCAAAGGGTTAGAGAAAGAACTGAAGATCCTTCTCTTTAGATTTCCAAGGCGACTCTCTCAGATAGGGGTGGGGGAAGAAGGAAGCAGTTGACTCTTTCCTCTATATAGACAGTTGGATAAATTTTTTCGGGGTTCCTTGTTTACAATACAGACTCCTTATGTGTAGGGTTTTATCCAGGGCTTCACCCTGGAGGTAAGAATTGGTGCACAGAGAAGCTATGTGGTTATTATTTGCTGTATGTAAATAATAATAACCTGATCTGCTCTTGAAATCTCTAAGTGCATTCAGAATAATAAATATGGAATGTAAGAACTTAAAGACTCAATATTATAATGATGTATATTCTCCCAATATTAATCTATAGATTCAATGAAATTTCAACCAGAATTCCATCATAGTTTTCGAAGAACAATCGAGATGCAGACCTGTGCATATGTGGAAATTTGATATATGACACAGGTGACATTGCACGTCATTGGGGAAAGAGGGTTTATTTAGTAAATGAACAACTGGTAAGCCTTATGGAAAAAAGTGAAATTGGATCCTTATCTCACATGATACATAAAAATGAATTTCTGGTAGAATAAATACATAAATATAAAACTCAAACTTTAAAAATTTGAAGATAAAAATTTAGGAGTATTTTTTTTCATCTCACATTTCTTATACAATATACCAATCGCACTAACCATAAAAATACTGATAAATTTGACTACATTAAATCTAAGAACTTTTGTTTATCAAGATTCCATAAAGAAAGTAAAAAGACAAGAGATATATGTAACATACATAACTGACAAAAGATTAGAATGTCAAATATTTTGAAGAATTCTTACAAATCAAGACAAACAACCTAACAGAAAAATGTAGGAAGGATATTAAGAGGCATTTCACAGAAAAAGAAATATAAATGATAAACAGACATATGTAAAGATATGACCTCATTAGTAATTAGAGAAATGCAAATTAAGATCACAATAAAACATCCTTTTACACCTAAAATCTCAATTTAGACTAGATTGGCCAAAAGTAATAAATCGTGTAATATGAAGTACTGTAGAACACAGAAACTCCTATACATTACTGGTGGAAATGTAAATTGGTACACTTCACATTTGGAAAACGATTTGGTATTATCATAAAAAATTGGACTACTTGGTAACCCAATTAAAAAACGGACAAAGGACCTGAACGGACATTTCTCTAATTTGTCTACAAAGGGCCAACAGGTATATGAAAAGGTGCTCAACATCACTAATCATCAGAGAAATGAAAATCAAAACAATGAGATGTCATCTCATATATATTAGAATGGCTATTATTAAAAAACACAAACAATAACAAGTGTTGGCAAGGAATGTGGAGAAAAGGGAATTCCTTTCTACTGTTTGTAAGATATTAAGCAAATCACTTACAATTCTTTATTGGTATAATCTGTTTCTTTATAGCACTATCCTCTTATCAAAATATATGAAAAAGATTCTTAATATTAAAACTTATTGAAAATTAGCAAAGTACCTGTTCACTATAAATCTAGATATCAGGTTTTCATCCTTATTACGTTAACCAAATTTGGCTGAGTAATCCTACCAATAAATACAAAATAGCGAACACTAATATTACTATAATATTATTAAAGCAAATAGAACATCTGTTTTAAATGCCTAATATCATTAGATTGGCCATGAATTTAAATGGATCTTTATAAAACATTGCTTGAAAATGCCTTAAGCAGGCCGGGCGCGGTGGCTCACGCCTGTAATCCTAGCTCTCTGGGAGGCCGAGGAGGGCGGATTGTTTGAGCTCAGGAGTTTGAGAGCAGCCTGAGCAAGAGCGAGACCCCATCTCTACTAAAATTAGAAAGAAATTAATTGGACAACTAAAAATATATAGAAAAAATTAGCCGGGCATGGTGGCGCATGCCTGTAGTCCCAGCTACCGGGAGGCTGAGGCAGGAGGATGACTTGAGCCCAGGAGTTCGAGGTTGCTGTGAGCTAGGCTGATGCCACGGCACTCACTCTAGCCCGGGCAAAAGAGTGAGACTCTGTCTCAAAAAAAAAAGAAAAAAAAAAAAAGAAAATGCCTTAAGCAGAAAGTAAAAATGTACCAATCTAATTCAATTTAATCTTTAATAGCTTTCTCTGTTAATCCTTTTGATTAGCTTCAGCAGCCAAAGGTTGTTTTATTTTTAATGACCTCCATTTTTTCCCTTGCAACAAAACTTATAAATCTTCCCAAGAAGGACTTTATTCTGTATTATCACTGCATTATATATTATAACATTGAATACAGTTTATACTACGCCGTAAGTGCTGATCTTGTTTGCGTTGGCTCTCATTAGTCCCAACGTTTTGTTTGTTTGTTAACGAAAGCCATAATGTTTAACAGCATGCGGTTCAAGTAAAGTATTTTCTAGTGCTTGAATATTATTTACCCTATTGGGCTATGTTAGAGAGTCTTAATTATTATATTTACCCTATTGGGCTATGTTAGAGAGTCTTAACTATTAATAAATTTTTTTGACATTTAAGTGTTACACAAAGTTCTTACGAAAATAGTAACTTTAGCTTGTTTATCCATGCTGCTTTGAAAGATAAACTAACATTTTTTAAACATAATTAACTCACTGAAGAAATTTTATAATCTTTTAATTATGTTTGTATCAGGAAGTTATAATGAAAACATGCTTGTATTTTACATTTTTTTCTATAGAAGCTAAATAGATTCTACTATTCTCTTATTTCTCATGTTTCATTTTCAATAATATTCACTTTTAATCAAGTCCTTTGATTATTAACTTCCCAAAAGAACAAAGGATTCTGAACTTAAGGGCCTCAAGAATATAAAAATTAAAATTTTTAAATTACTAAATCAAATGACATCAACATTTTTTAAAGATAAAATATACTATACATTATTATAATTCATTAAGAATGCTTTCAGTATTCTAATTACACAAGAATGCTGAAAAGACTTTAACAATCTATTCATATATTTTTACCTTATTTAGATCGTCCCTTTCTTGTTGTAACGTTTTGATTTGTTTTTCACAAGCCTTGATTTGTCTAAAAGCATCATCTAGTTCTCGCCTCACAGAATTAGCTTCTTCAAGCTGTTGTTCCAAATGACTTGATTCTAAAAACAAAAGATAATGTTTCTATTACTATTTGTAAAAAAGCTTATGATTGAACCCAAGGTTTAAAACAACTAAATTTTTTTTAAAAGAAGTATTATGAATTGATATCAGGGCTATTGACACCACATAACCAGTGTAACTCATGACAAATTAAATGCGTATCAGTTCACTGTAAAGATGGTAAACGGCATGTGCCAGAAGGAAGAGGTGAAAAACTTATGTACAGAAATGCCTTATATATCTATTAAGACAAAAAGACCATACTTCCAAAAATAGCACCTTTAGACCAATTAAAAACTTAAAACTAAAAAAGAACAAAACTAACCAAACAAAAAAAGACAAGTTTATCTCTGTTGTTGGTAAACATCCTAGTGCTGAAGTTAGTCAAATTATTTTAAGATTGTTTTGCTTCTAATATTGTGGTTCCAGATCACCCAGCCTAGTTTACCCCGTTTATTTGAAGAATAAACTCTGATTTCTAAAAGTAAATATCTGAAAACCTCTTATCTAAATCAGCTCTTCCATTTTAATATGAAGAAACTCAGAGAGTTGAATCATTTGCCTAAGGTCACATTGCTAAATGAATACCAGAGCTAAGGCTAGAGACCAGGAAACCTTGCAATGACCTTGCCAACTTACAAAGTAATGTTATTAAATAATGTTTGAAATTATCAGATCAGAAGAGTTATTATGAAACAAAATAAAATTATGCTTAAACAAAATTTAATAAATTGATAGGAAATGTTCTTGGTATCAAAAGTAAACTAGCAACTGGGCACAGTAGCTCATGCCTGTAATCCCAGTGCTTTGGGAGGCTGAGATAGGAGGATCACTTGAAGCCAGGAGTTCAAGACCAGCCTAGGCAACATAGCAAGACCTTGTCTCTACAAAAAATTAAAAAATTAGCCCGCCATAGTGGCGGGTTCCTATAGACCCAGCTACTTGGGAGGCTGAGGCAGGAGGAGCACTTGAGCCCAGGAGTTCAAGGCTGCAGTGAGCTATGGCTGGGCCACTGCACTTCAGCCTGGAGAGTGAGATCCTGTCTCAAAAAAAAAAAAAAAGTCAAATAGCAAATTAAAAGAACTGAAGTCAGTGAAAATAGAGAAATTTAAACGCATTCATTGTTAGCTCTGTTCTGGATATTTTCTGTTCTTTACACCTTAATTACTCTAAATGTCATCCCCATATAAGCAGCATCAGCATCCTCTAGGGACTGAGATATGCAGAATCTCAGGCCCCACCTCAGACCTAATGAATCAAAATCTTTACAAGATTCTCAATGATTCATTTGTACATTAAAGGTGGGAGGAAGTATACAAAGTATTTCATATTGTTTAAATGAAGTAGTGTAAATAAAATGTTAGTAGTCCTACTGAGAAAAGCATTTCATCTGTGTAGACAATTCCTATAATCTAAAAATCATTCAAATGTATTAGTGTATCATATACTAAATGGTTCTAGATTCCATAAATAAAATAATTTACCAGTAACCAGTGCCATAAATTTCTAAATTTATTAAAAAGGTAGCTCTTTTGAAAGTCTAGTTATATTTATGGATGGTATAGTTTTTAACAACTTTTGAAGATTATATGCAAAGTTGTATTTAACTGGTTTTCATACTATCTTAATAGTATTATTTAATGAATGTATTACATGAAGAAGACAAAAGATCATAGATTTTTTAATCTTAGGGATCACAGGGTGTTTACTCTTATATTCAGAAAAATTGTATTTTATCATTTTCTCTAAGCATTTCACATGGGAATCTTTCTACTTACACTAATTTCTTTCAAACATGTTTAAATTATATTTTTCTGTTATATTAAGTTTTTAACATATTTCAGATTTCAACAATTTACTTTTAGGTAACAATTTACTTTTGTTATTTACCGTAATTAGGAGTCAAAATTTAGCATGTAAAGCAGCTGACTTCTGGCATTTCCTGGTTCACTTTAATAAAATTTTATGGCTAAGGAAAGTCAATGTGAAGTAGTAAAATGGTACACTTAATAATTCCTCTGAGCACACTTACTTTCTTCCTTAACATGTTTAATTTTTTTTTTGGCAAATTGTTATTGACTTCTTTCAACTGTTCTTTGTTAGAAACAAAAAAATTCAGTATTTTATAAAATGTCTGCATGATATAAAGTTTATAGCAAACTGTATCACACTGGATAATTTCAACAGCCTTTAAGAGTATTTTATTGTATTATTTTAATACAGGTTCTCTTTTAGTTTCACCCCAGTCATTTCCCTTTGGCTGCTTTGCAATGGAATTGTTAGAAAGAGAAATATATGTCAGATTTCCATGTTTTACACTTCAGACACTTTTAAAATGCTTAAAAAGACCAAAATATCCATCTAAACAACAATCTATAATTACGAGAAATACAAAAAGAAATGTACTGGATTAAGAAGAGTTAGAAAAGACAAACCCATCTAATTTTTTTATAAAATCCTCCAATATGGAGAGAAGCATAGCACTTGTAATTTGGAAAACGGAATTTTGTATTCCCAAAAGAAAAAAAAGCCCAAATCAAGAAAAATCTAGAATGCTTTGAACTTTGGTCAACTACTATAAAATGAGTAAGGCAGAGGAGCCTTTACTTTCACTACAATGAATAATAAATTTGACTACAACTTTGAAAGAAATCCTCAGAGACTATTAAAAATTTCACAGCACAATTTGCCATCACATTCAGATGAAGTTATTAAAGACTAGTTTTAGTGAACAAAGAGAAAAAGTTGTACTAGGAAAGTGGGTTAGTGCATAACAACTACGTGGTTCTTACGGCTGCTATTAGAACTGTAAAATACAATCTGTTAGTAATAAGGATTTAATGAAGGCATAACACATGCGTATGTGGTAATTTTCTTGGCACTGTGTGGCATACGAAAGAAATATAAAATATGGTCTTGGTCTCGAAGGAGATAATCAAGCTTGGAAGACAAGCGTAACACTCCTAAAAATCATCAATAAAGCGGAAAATCAAATAAATTGTGTAGCAGGTTATATGTGCTATAGGAATTAAGAGGTCAAAAATGGCCTGATGAAAACAGTACTCAAAGTGAAACAGTAATGAATTGGAAAGGGGCTAAGAACAGAGTCAGAGGGAGCTTAACAGAACAACCAAAGTATCGCCCTGATCCACAAAGAGCACAGTTCCACAGGGTTTCCATTATGTTCTTATTCCTAAAATAATTTATAACTTTCTTAAGATGCAAAGAGATTTTACTTCTAATCATGATGGGAGGAAAACAGGCTGCCTTATCACTGAGGAAGAAGTTTTGAGTTAGAGAGACAGAGACAGCATATGGAGACACAGATCACCAACCCCAAAGCAGTAAAAAAATAAAGATTTTAAAAGTACATTATGCATTACAATAAATTTTTCCTTTAGAGAACAAAAAAACCCATTATTCTCTCATATAAAATACTAAATGAGGTATGAATTTTTATTTTTGTCTGCAGATACTCAACGAATACATATTTAGTGTCTGTTATATAATACTGGCATTGAGCTTGGTACTAGGAATAGAGTAGAAAAACAAACTCTGCTCCTAGTCTGTACGAGCTCAGAGTATGGTGAAAAAAGCAGATATTAAAAAGAAGTTATAAATAATTATACATTTGCTATATTTTTCTAGGAATTTTAAAATATTGGAAAACACTACTATTGGGAAATACAAAATATAAAGTCATTAATGGTAGGTCTCTGTGTACACAAAGATCTTGCTCAAGAAGTATCTAGGGTCAGGCATGGTGGTACAAGCCTGTAATCACAGCTTGGAGGGAGGACTGATAAGGAAAACCCCCATCTGTTACTTGGCACATCAGCCACCTGAGACCCCCACCCCTCACGGAAGACCCGCATCAGCATAATACTAACCTATTACCTGACCCATCAACTAACCCACTACCTGGCACATCAGCATAACACTAAAATCTATTATCTGACACATCAACTAACCTATTACCTGGCAGGCATTAACCACCTGACTCCACCCGCCCCCGCCAGACCACCAAAACTTAATAAAAGTGGGAAAAATCAGTGCTCAGAATTTGGTGGCGAGGCCCCTCTGAGCCCGCTGGCAGAACTTTGATTCTCCGACTCTCCGTGTGCCATTCGGTTTGTCCTCAGGACCACCTGCTGTAATATTTGCTATAACAGGATCACTTGAGGACAGGAGTTTGAGACTAGCCTGGGCAATATAGTGAGACCCCATCTCTACAAAAATTTTTTTAAAAAATTAGCTGGGCATGGTGGTGCACGCCTGTAGTCTTGGCGACTCAGGAGGCTGAGGTAGAAGAATTGCTTGAGCCCAGGAGTTTGAGGTGGCAGCAAGCTATGATAGTGCCACTGCACTCCAGCCTGGGAGACAAAGCAAGACCCTGTCTCTTACAGCCTGAGCGAGAGCAGGACCCCATGTCTACCAAAAATAGAAAGAAATTAGCTGGACAACTAAAAATATATATATAAAAAATTAGCCGGGCATGGTGGTGCATGCCTGTAGTCCCAGCTACTTGGGAGGCTGAGGCAGAAGGATTGCTTGAGCCCAGGAGTCTGAGGTTGCTGTAAGCTATGATGATGCCACGGCACTCCAGCCTGGGCAACAGAGTGAGACTCTGTCTCAAAAACAAAATAAACCAAAAAAACAAAAACCTAGGGTATTACCCATAAAACAAACACAAGATAATTCTGAAATGTGAGGAGAAAAACTAGGACATTGGGACCTGAGGAACACCACCATGGTAGGGTCCCTGGGTTTTCTTTTTAGTTCATATATCCAAGAATTAGAGCTGAAGAAGATGAAAAACAATCAATGCCAACAGATATAGGGGAAAAAAAAAGCCCCAACAAAAGCCTGCTCTTTCTGTCCAAAGGACCAGGAAAGCAGTCGACTAGGAAGACAGAAAACTCCTAGAAAACAACCATTCTACTTGAATTAAACAGCACAGAAAAAACTGTGGCCCCATGCCAACAAAGGACAAGTGGGGAGCTAGATTTCCAACCTCATGAGGCTGTAACAGGTGCCCAAACACACCAGCAAGAGTGGTGTCAGAGAAAGACAGGATGTTCATCCCTACTGGCTGGTAACAAGCCCCTCCCCACACAGTGTCAGTGGAGACTACATGGGGAACATGGACTTTTCTCCTCAAACTGGCAGTAATGAAGTGTTCCTGCCTCTTCCCTCTGGGGTGGTTTTAGAAGAGAATAAGAACTTTCAGCATCATCCAGTGGTAGGTAATAAGGCCATCCCCACTAAAGTGTCAGCAGAAACAATGTAGGGGGCTGGAACCTCCAATACCACTCAGCAGTAATGAGGAACCAGCCCTTCCTTGGATGTCAAGGATAACCAAGTGGGGAAACTATACTTCCACTTCAGTGTGGCAGTAATGAGGCTGCAAACCCTTTTCCACTGCTGGAATGGGATCAGGAAAAGCCAGCTAAAATGATTTAAATAAGATCCAGAGTCTTTAACTGAAAATCACTCATCCTACCAAGGACCAGGAAAATCTCAACTTGAATGATAAAAGATAAATCAACAGATACAAAACACCAAGATAACAGAGATATTAGAATTATCTGACAAAGACATTAAAGTAACCATTATAAAAATGCTTCAATGAGCAATTTTGAACAAAATAAACTAACAAATAGAAGGCCTGAGCAAAAATATAGAAAGTCTCAACAAAGAAATAGAAGATGTAAAGAACAAAATGGAAAGTTTATAAATGAATAATACTATAATCAAAATACAAAGCTCAGTAGATGGGCTCAACAGCACAAAGGAGAGGTCAGAGGAAAGAATTGGTGAACTGGAAGATTTAACAGTAGATATTAAGCAATATGAATGAAAGAAAAAAATAGAATGAAAAAATAAATCAGCAGGGCCTCAGGGAATTGTGGGATGATAAGAAAAGATCTAACATTCATGTCATTTAAGCTCTAGAAGAAGAAAAATTAGGCAAGTCTGAAAAAGTACTCAAAGAAATAATGCCTAAAAATACCTCAAATTTGGGAAGTGACATAAACCTACAGATTCAAAAAGATGAACAAATCCCAAACAGAATAAACCCACAGAAATCCATGCCAGTACACATCATTATAATTAAGCATCAGCAAAGTAAAAAAAAGAGAAAATCTCTTTAAAAAAGCCAGAGAAAAACAACACCTTAAAGATAGGGTAAAAATACAGTGAATGACAGTGAATTTCTCACTGGAAACCACGGAGTCTTAAAGGAAGTGGCACAATATTTTCCAGATGTTGGCGGGAAAAAAATCTGTCAACCTAGTTTCCTATGCCCAGCAAAAATATTCTTTAGAAATGAAGGGAAAATCAAGATATTCTCAGATATAAAAAAACTGAGAGAATGTGATGGTAGTAGGCCTACCCTGAAATAATGGCTACAGTTCATTCTCTGAACAGAAAGGAAATAACAGAAGAACAAAGCCTGCAATATTAGGGAAGAACAAAGAGCACAGCACACAAAAACATGTGAAAATACAATAGGCATTTTTTTTTGCTTCTTGAGTTTTAAAATAAATTATTTTTCATGGCTGAAGGAAACATTTAACCTTATCTGATGAGCTTCTAAAACATGTGTAGAGGTAATAATTGAGACAGTTATATAATAAACAAGGAGAGAAAACAGATGTAAAGGGAGATAAGAATTCTATACTTCAACTGGTAAAATGAACAACCACTAAAAAAGTCTCTATGCTCAAAAACACTGTAGATTAACAAAAATGGAATTTTAAAAAATGCTCAAATAATCTAAAGGAAGAGGGAAAAAGGCAACAAAGAAATGAAAAACAGAAACAAAGAAAAAATGGCAGATATGAGCCTTAATATCATTACAATTAATCATTTATTAATAACATACATAATTATACATCAATTACATTAAATATAAATGGTCTAAATACACCAATTAAAAGAAAGAGATTGCAGAGTAGATTAAAACTCTGAGCCATAGCTTTTGATTTTAAGTGAGAGAAAAAGGGAAAAAAAAGACCCAATACAAGTGGCCAATAAGCAGATGATTAGTCATCAGGGAAATGCAAATCAAAACCACAACAAAGCATGGTGCGTTGGCACGTGTGCCTGTAGTTCCAGCTATGTGGGAGGCTGAGTCAGGAGGACTGTTTGAGCCCAGGAGTTCGAGGCTGTAGTGTGCTAAGATTGCGTCTGTGAATAGCTACAGGACTCCAGCCTGGGCAAGACCCCATCTCTTAAAAAAACAAAAAGCCACAATGAGATACACTTCACATCTACTAGGATCGCTAAAATTTTAAAAAAGGAATGTAAAATATGGGTGTTGGCAATAGGGCTGTGAATGTTTATAGCAGAACTATTCACAATAGCTAAAAGGTAGAAAGAACTCAAATATCCATCGAGATACGAATGGATAAACAAAATGTGGTATATCCATTCAGGAATATTATCTAGCCATAAAAAGGAATGAAATACCGATACATGCTACAATGTGAATGAAACTCAAATGCATGATGCTAAGTGACAGAAGCCAGACACAAAATATCATACACTGTACAATTCCACTTACATGAAATATACAAAATAGGTAATGCCATAGAGAAAGAAAACAGATTTGTGGTTGCCAGGAACTGAGAGAAGGGGAATAGAGGAATGACTGCTTAATCAGTACAGATTTTGTTTTGTAACTTAACAGAAGTAATGGCCGCACAACACTGTCAACATACTAAATGCCACTATACATTTTAAAATGGTTAAATTTGTGTTATTTAACCTAAAAATGTTGAATTTAACTTAAAAATACTGCAAGTTGCCAAGCTCTCCTGTTCTAGGCTCCCTAACCTCCAAGTGTGCAGCCTCCAAGCATGCCATGTACCCTGCGGCATCTGTAAGTACAATAGCTACCAGCTAAGATGATAGAGAAAACAGGCGGTACAAAAAAAAACAAAAACCCTAAAGACCAATGTCTTTCATGTTCGTAGATGCAAAAATCCTTAACAAAAATTAGGAATGGAATTAGGCAATATATAATTCTACACCACGACCAAATGGAGTTTATTCCAGGGATGTAAGGCTAGTTCAATATTTGAAAACTGACCAGCGTAATCCACCATATTAATAGATTAAGTAAAGAAAAATCATATGTTCGTATCAATTGATGCAGAAAAAACATTTGACAAAATTCAACATCTACTAATGATTTAAAAAAACCCCTTAGAAATATAGAAGTAGAGGGGAACTTCTAACTTGATAAAGAACACCTGTAAAAAACCTATAGCTGATATTACACTTAATGGTGAAAGACTGAATTTTTCTCCCTAAGACTGAGAAGCTAGTATGTACTTCTCAACCACTCTTCTTTGACATAATATTACATGTTCTAGCCAGTGCAGTAAGGCAAGAAAAGGAAATAAAAAGCATAAGTATCAGAAAGGGAGAATTAAAACTGCTCCTATCTGCAAACGACATGAATGTCAGCATTAAAAAATTCCCAAAGAATCTATTAAAAAAATACTCCTAGAACTATTAAGTGAGTTTAGCAATGTCACAGAAAATAAACATATAAAAGCCGATTGTATTTCTATATATTTACAATGAATACATACACACCAAAATTAAAAATACCATACCATTTGCAATTGCTCAGTAATGAAATTATTTATCATTATTCTATATATAATGAGTTAGACATCAACACAGGTTCCCTTTGGATATTGCCAGAAAAGTATTGTAAATGACAGCAAAATATTTTAGGATTTAAAAAGTTAGCTGTTACACAGAGCCAACAAAGCAGCTCACAACTATTTTGGTAAATCACACAACTATGAGATTGCTGATTTGAATGTTTTATATCAATCCCATCTATTTCAAGGTAGTTTTTAAAATGAATATACAAGCTTTCAAAAGCTACTGCCATTCAAAGCCACAGTGTATTATAAGAAAATGTAAATCTGAGATAGGCTTATGACAAGTTTTCTAAATCCATTTTACCTCTTTGAAGATAAATCACTGACCATCCTAGCTGGTCTTGTGTTCTACTATTTTAGCATCATACAATTCTACACAGACATTCAGCGGCACTCTTAATGTTTTATTGTTGGTACCAAAGGAAAGCCAATGATTCTGCTTATCATGTTCATAATCTAATTTATTTTTAGAAAGATAAAGTTATAGAAATTTGATAAAGAGGTATTTCTTAGAAAAAGAGTCTCTTAAAAACAACAGAATAGTGTTCATAAATTATGCTCAAATTTAAGATCTCCACATGTATTCCACATAAACAAAGTATTAATGTGGCATTGTAAATAGTCCTTTTTATAAAAGACCCTTTATCATAGTTTTTCTTTTCCTTCACTTATTTTCACCTAAAATTGCAGTTTTGGAGAGGCCTGACCATTCTAGCTAAAGTAGTATCACCTTCTTTCTATCCCTCCACTTACTCAGATCATGTGATGTCTCTAACATGCAAAAGGCTGCCATTTAGCTCAAGAGTAAAAACCAAAGATCTTACACCAATCGAAAAGACTCTACTGATCAGGCGACAAGTCCCTTGCACCCCTTTACTTCTCTAACTCACTTCCTTCCATTCTATCTGCTTGCTTATTCTGCTCCAGCTATGCTGTCCTCTGTGTTTTACTTAAACACATGAAGCACATTCTGACTTTAGGGCCTTTGCATTGGCTGGTCATTCTGCCTGGAACAAGCATTCCCCAGATAACTGAACGGCTAAGTCCCTTACCTTCTTCAAATTTTTATTTACATGTTCCCTTCTCAAACAGGCCTAAACCCAGACCATAGTACTTACACTGATAAAACTCGTCATGTCACACATCTGATTCATTCTCCTTATTCTACTCTATTTTTAAGCACTTATCACCTTCTAATATACTGTATCATTTACATAGTTATACCTCATATATTTACTGGTTTTTGTCTGTTATCTGTCCTCCACCCAGGCAAGGGCAAGGATTTTTGCATGTTTTGTTTACTACTGCATCCCAAGAGCCTACAACAACACCTGGTAGGGGCTTAATAAACATTTGTCGAACAAATGCAATAAATGAATGAATGAGTACAATAGGCATATCAACAATCAATACAATAGGCATCAATTGTCAAAGTTAATTTTAATTAATCTTGGCAATACACTGAAAAATGTTCTGTAACAAAGAAAAAAAATTTTCACAAGCCTTGATGCCTATATACATGCAATTCCCTTGTCTACAGTGTCCTCCTTCCTCCCTCCTAACGCTTGTTCCCCTGAATTGCTCTTCTAGGCAAATCCCAACTCAATATCCCCCCAAATTAACAGATCTTCCACAAAAGCAATCCTTGTTCACTTAAGTCCAGGTTAGTTGTCCCTCCTATGTACTCTCCATGTACCTCTGTTTATTATTCCTCATAGCCTTTTCACATATATTATAATAACATTTATTTATCTGTTTCCCAGATCCAAATGTGAGTTCCTTGAAAGCAGAACTGACTTATTTCTGCTTATTTGCCTTTCCCTCACTGGCGTATAACTCACATCACACAGCACAGACAGGTACTCAATAAATGTTTTTTGTGTGAATAAACCATTTTTAAAAATCTACTAAACTGAATTAAAAGTAAATCATAGAAATTTACCTGTTACTTGTTTCCTTAGTTTTTCAATTTCTTCTTTCAAGTTTTTTATTTCTAAATCTTTGCTTGCTGTTAGTGGACCATCAACGGTTGAATACTGAAGAGCTTGGACAGTCTGTGTTGATTCTTAAAAAAAGAATAAAAAAATTTTTACGACTAATAACAACATATTTTTTGTTGAGAAATTCTTATATAATTCCATAGGCCAAAACATCTACCAATTGAACCAAAGCATGTAAATACATTAAGTCATAAAATTCCATTATGCACATCTTTAAAATTATAACATATATAGAAAAGAATCTACCTTCTAATATGTGAGATTTTTGGTTTTAAATACTGTTGGTATAGTTTGCCAGTGATTCAACTATTTGGCCCCTTTTGGTGCTAGCATCTCTGCATATGTGATAACTCAAAAATATTATGTCAGTCAGATGATGTATGAAGAACTGAATCTGGTATATAAAGGGGGTTTTAGACATGTTAATACATATATGTAGAAGTGCTAGCCTTCCAAATTTTATGTCTGGAAGTTGAGGCCCATCCATAGATAACACTGGCTCATCAATTTAGTTAAAATAGAGATTATTAATTTATCTTGCAGTTTGAATCAGAAGATGCAAGGTATCAAAGAAACATTAACTTTACTGATGTTTATTCCCAGATATTACCAAAAGATATGGAAAAAAACAACTTGAAAACCATTTTGTATCAGAAATGAAACCACCATTGTTCTAAAATAGGCATTCTGCTATTTACAGAGGGGTTCCCAAATAGCAAGTCTC
Source organism: Propithecus coquereli (assembly GCF_000956105.1). NCBI lineage: Eukaryota > Metazoa > Chordata > Mammalia > Primates > Indriidae > Propithecus > Propithecus coquereli. The sequence continues at coordinate 5,590,181 of NW_012146079.1, read as the reverse complement.
TCTCTTACCATAATTCTTTGTTAGTGCAAATCATTACTGATTGTTCTGTGTGTTTGTATCATAATCTTTCATACAATAAAAATCATAAGACATTTGGAAAAGCAGGAAAGCATGACCAATAGTCAAAAGAAAAAACAGAAATAAAGGTAGACTCACAGATGATCCGGGTGTTAAAATTGACAGACAAGGAGCTTAAAATAATTATTATTAAAATGTTGAAGACAATAGAGGGAAAGATAGGCAAAAAGATGGGGAAATTTCAATGGAGAATTGAAAACTATAAGAGAACCAAATGGATATTCTTGAACTAAAAGAGACAGTATCTGAAATTAAAACTCATGGACTTAACAGCAGAATGGATGTAACAGAAAACAGAACTAGTAAGCATGAAGGAAGGTCAACAGAAAATATCAAAATGAAGCACAAGGAACAAAAGAATAGAAAGAACAGACCATAAAGGAAACGTGGGACATGATCTAACATATATGCAATTAGATCCCCAGAAGGAAAGAAGAAAGTGAACAAAACAAAGAAATATCTACAGAGATTATGGCTTAGAATTTTCCAAAATTGATAAACGACATTAATTAAGATTGTAGAAGCATGATGAATCCCAAACAGGATTTTATATTAATACAAAGAAAGCTATACCTATGCACATCAGATAAAACTATTTGAAACTGAATTTAAGGACAAGTTTTTAAAAGCAACCAGAGGAGAAAAAAGATACGTTATATTTGAGAGATGAAGATTAACAGCTGGCTTCTCAAGAAATATAATGGAAGTTAGAAAACAATAGAATAATAACTGTAGAACTTTCAAAGGAAAAACTGTCAAGCTAGAATTCTAACCCAGCAAAAGTATCCTTTCAAAAAGAAAGGCAAAAATTAAGACATTTTCAGACAAACAAAATCTTAGAGAATTTGTCACAGCACATTCACATTACAAGAAATACTAAAGGAAGTTTTTCAGGGTGAAGAAAAGTGATTCCAGATAGAAACATCGATCACTAGGAAGAAATAAAAAGCACCAAAAGGATAAATAAAAAGATATTTAAAAATTAATGAGTAATAAATATGTGAAGCAACAATAAAGTAAATGTATTAAAAGATTTATAAACTAGATTAAGGTAAAATATACAATAACAATCACAGAAGGAACTGTTGAAAAGTTTTTTACATTGTTTGTGAAGTGAAAAAATACAAATTATTAAGAAAAAGATCTAACAGAAAAATGGTCAAGAACCTTGAACTGGAACTTCACAAGACTGGATAACTAAATTGATAGTAAATATATGAAAAGATACTCAACCTCATTATTCATCAGGGAAAGGCAAATTAAATTCACAGTAAGACACCATTATATATCTACAAGAATGAATACAAGTAAAAAAAAAAACTGACAATATCAAGTTCTGGTGGAGAGCTGAAGAAAGTGGAAGTCATATATTACTAGTAGAACTAATATATTGAATACAGTCAATTTGGAAAACTCTTTGACAATATCTTCTAAAGATGAAAATATCCTATGACCCACAAATTCTACTCCTTGATATATATCCAAGAGAAATAAGTAAACATCACTACCAAAAGGAATACATAAGAATATTCACAGGTGTACTCATGATAATCAATATTTGGAAATAATCCAAATATTCACGAATGACAGATTGGATAAATCAATTTTTAGTATTTATATACAATGAAATGCTAAACAATAGTATAACAAAAAGAACTATTGATATATATAAAACATGGATAAATCTCAAAACAACATGTGGAGTTAAGCCAGACACAAAAGAGAACATAGTATATGATACTATTCATACGAAGTTCAAGAACAGGTATCAATCAATTAATGGGGAAAGAAATTAGGATAGTGTCTTCTTCAAGGTGGTAGGTTATGAACTGGGAAGGGGCATGACAGGACCTCATGCTATGCTGGAAATATTCTATACATTGATATGGGTGGAGGTTACATGAGTATATATAAGCAATTATCGGGCTTACAGTTAAAAATAGAATGCTTGCACACTTTATGTATATTGCCATATTAATAAAACAAGTAAAAAAACTAACTTGGGCCACAAAGGGGAAGTAATTCACATGCAGAGATCTTAGCAACTTATTGAAAAATAGGAAAATAGTCTATTCTATTGATGTCTATGGAGCCTTTTTTCCTACTGGGCTTCTAAAAGTAAGTAAGCAAAATTTTATGACTGTAAAACTTTGATTTTTTTCTCTTGTAGGAGTTACAAGTTCTTGATTACTTGTTCATACATATATTTCTTCATTCACAAAATATATAAGTAAAATAAACATTATATCCTTTATGCTGGAGAAAATAAAGCATAAAAGAGAGATAGTGAGTGCTGGGGATAGATGTAATACTAAATTATAAATAGGATGGTTGGGAAAAAGGCTTCAATGAAGGCTTCATTCAAGTAGAGAGGTAAGGGAATATGTCAGGTAAATATCAAAGGAAGAACATTTAAGGTAGGGCAACAGCTAATGCAAAGGCCCTGAGGTAGGGATGTACCTGGCTTATGAAAAGAACAGCAAGGAGCCTAAGGTGGCCAGAACACAAGGAACAAAGAAGAGAGTAATCAGAATGGTAAGAAGTCAGATCATATATCGCCTTAGGCACTGAAATTAGTTTGGCTATTAATGTGACATGGAAAGCTACTGAAAGTGGGATTAACATAGTGAAGTAAGATGATCTAAGTAGTTTTAATACGATTATTTGGCTGATACATTGAAAACAAACTGAAAGAAACCAGGGGTGGAAGACATGTGGGGCGAGGGGACAGTGGAGGAAGAGATAAAATAAGGAAACAAGTTAGTAAGTTGTTGCAATAATACAGGTGAGAGTGGATGGTGGTTTGAAACAGGGTAGGAGCCCCACAGTGAGTGATAATCAGATTCAGGATCTATTGGGATAGCAGAGCTGACACAATTTGCTGATGGACCTGATGTGGGGTGTGAGAGAATATAAGGGTTTAAGGATGGCTGTAAGGTTTTACTTGTGAGCAAGTGAAAGCATGGAGTACTCTAGAGTACTCTAACACTCAAAGGCCAAAGAGTTAAGAAGAAATCAGCAAAGGAGATTGAGAAGGACTAGCTTATGAAGAAAAAGAAAATCAAGAGAGTCAAGTGCCCCAGAAGCCAAAAAAAGGAAAGAGTTTTCAGGAGGAAGAAATGGTCAACTGGGTCAAATGCTGCTAACAGGTTAAAAGACGACTGAGAAATGATCACTGGATTTTTCAATACAGCAGAAGAAAATGGGATAAGGGGAAAAAAGTAGGATTGCTGGGCAGCATTAAGAACCGGCCTGAGACTGGTGTTCATGAATTTGAAGTGCTATTAGTCAGCATGTTGTATGGTTTTTAAGTAGGCTACCTTCAGCTGCACAGTTGTGGATGCAAAGTTGTATTTAAACAGGGTTAATATTCTACCAAAGGAATCTGACAGAGACAAAGGGGAACAACAGATTTGAGGGTATTGTTATGATTGACCATAGAATGAGAAATGAGGGTATAAGAGAAACAGTGAAATGGTGACAGACTTGTAGGTATGGTGGAATTAAAGGACTATTGGAGCTAAGGCACCAGAGAGTGTTCACTAGAAATTATGAGCAAGAGATTATGGAGGATTTGCTTGAAACTGAGATTAATGATGGGTTTTAGATATTGTAATCTCAAGCTATATCTCACTACCACGGGATAGAGTGGATGAGATAGGGTGGAGAAGACGATCACTGAAGGTGAAGAATCAAGAAACCAAGTCAAAATCTTAAAAGGTTCACCTACATGCATTTTAAATCACCTAATATTATGACAGAAGCAATGCTGTAGGGCATGACAGTGTGACAGGAGCTAGAACTCTTAAGGATTGAACAAATATGATAGGAAAAGTCATTAAAGTGTTATACTCGTGTGAGAAGGCTTCCATTTTTCCTAACAGTCCCGTTCGCCTCTCCCCAGAGGTATTTATTTTCACTCTCTTATATACACACATATGTACCCATAGGAAACATTATTTTTCGTTGTTGGCAGTTAATTGTGTGATTTTACATAAATGTATTATACTGTGTTCTGCATATATTTCTACAACTTGATATTTCATCACTTAATAAAAAAATTTCTTCTTAAGACAAAACAACCACTTCTAATAAACAATTTATAACACTGTCAGTCTACTTCGAAAAGGGAAATTATCTTTAAAATATATTTACCTTGAAGCTTTCTGCTAAGTTCAAGTTTTTCTTGTTCAAGACGCTTAATTCTTCTTTCATAAGCTTCAGTCGCTAAGTTGTTGTCTAGAGTCCTCTGAACATTAGCGTCAAGATCCAGTGAGGTGGGACCCGCTGTAACTCTTAAACAACTCCTATCAGAGAGAACACTGAAGAAAGAAAAAAATATGTAGGTTAATACTGTAATAAAAAGTTTAAAGAAAGAAGACAACCTTTTAAAATTGTTCATTTAAAACAAGGATTTGAATATAGTTTTTGCAAAATCACCAAAAACTACTTTTTATAAGCATTTTTTTAAATGAAAACATAAATCCCCCCAAATTATCTTTGGTTATTCTGGATCTTTTGTGGTTCCACATAAATTCTAGGATTATTTTTTTCTATTCTGTGAAAAATGTCATTAATATTTTTGTTCTAGAGTCCTGTTTAAGTCCAGTGTTTCTTTATTCGTTTTCTGCTTCAATGATCTGTCCAGTACTGTCAGTGGAGTGCTGAAGTCCCTGACTATTAACATACTGCTGTTTATTTGTTTGCTTAGATCTAAAAGAATTTGCTTTATGAAGCTGGGAGCTCCTGTGTTAGGTGCATATGTATTTAGGACTGTTATGTCTTCTTGTTGAATTGCTCCCTTTTCCATTATATAATGACCATCTTTGTCTTCTTTTACCATTGTTAAAGTCTATTTCATCTGATATGAGAATGGCTATACTTGCTGGCTTTTGGTTTCCATTTTTGTGGAGTATTTTTTTCCATCCCTTCCACCTTGAATCTGTATGAGTCCTTTTGGGTTGGATGTGTTTCCTGGAGACAGCAGATATTTGGGTTGTATCTTTTCATCCATTCAGCCAGTCTATGTCTTTTAACATTCAGACCGTTCACGTGTTAGTATTGATGTGAGGGATGCTGCTCTATTCATCATGTTGGCTGATACCTTATCGTTTTGTTTTCCCTCTTGTGCTATTGTTTTATAAGAGGTGTGAGCTATCATTTTTGGGTGTTTTTACACTGGTTGGTGTCTACTGTGGTGCTGCATGTATAATGCACTTTTGAGCATTTCCTGCAGGACAGGTCTAGTAGTGACAAATTCCCTTTGTGTTTGCTTGTCTGGGAAAAGACTTTATTTCTCCTTCATTTACAAAATTTAGTTTAGCAGGATACAAAATTCTTGACTGGCAGTTATTCTGTTTAAGGAGACTAAAGATAGGATCCCATTTCCTTCTGCCTTGTAAGGTCATTGGTATTTTGATAGGGATGCACTGAATCTGTAGATTGCTTTGAGTAGTATAGATATTTTAACAATATTGATTCTTCTAATCCATGAGTACCTTTCCATTTTTTTCTGTCCTCTTCAACTTCTTTCATCAATGTTTTATAGTTTCCATTAAAGAGATCTTTCACTTCTTTGGTTAAGTTTATTACCAGGTTTTTATTTTATTTGTAACTATTATAAATGTGACTACTTTCTTGGTTTCTTTTTCAGATTGTTCACTATTGGCCTATAGAAATACTACTGATCTTATATACTGAAATTTCACTTAATTTGTTTATCAGTTCTAATAGTTTTTGGGTGGAATCTTTAGGTTTCTCGAGATTTAAAATCATATCATCTGCAAATAAGGATAATTTGACTTCTTCCCTTCTAATTTGGACGTCCTTTATCTCTTTCTCTTGTCTGATTGCTCTAGCTAAAACTTCCAGTACTATGTTGAATAACAGTGGTAAAAATGAGCATCCTTGTCTTGTTCTACCCCCTAAATTATCTTGATTTTTTAAAAAAGAACCACAAATTATAAAATGAAGTTTTCTGAAGGGTTACTGGTAGTTTAAAACAATTTGATCACTTAAGTGAAACAGTAGTCAAAAACACCAACCATAGTCCTCTTTGCCAGAATTTGAACTTCAGAACTGAGGTCCTTTTTAAAATTCAATACAATTTAATTGAAAATATTTGAGGTGCTGAAGTGTCAGTAGTGAATAAAACAGACAAAAAATCCTTGCCCATATAGTGCTTATATTCCAGTGATGGAGAGAGAAATAAACAAAACAATTAAATATTCAGTACATTAGAAAATATTGAGTGCTAAGGAGAAAACATAAAGCAGAAAAGGGAGGGTATAGTATTAAGGGGAAGGAGATAAAAATTTAGATAAAGTGGTCAGGAAAGCTGTCACTGTGAAAGTAACTCTGAGAAAAACCAATTAAGGGTAAGGGGACCAGCCAAGGGAATGTCAAAAGGAAGGGCATTCCAGGAAGATGGAACAGAAGTACAGAAGTCCTGCGATAAGACTCTATCTGGCAGGTTTATAAACCTGAAAGGAGGCCTGTGTGGATGGAGTGGAGTAAGCAAGGGGAAGAATAGTAGAAAATAAACCCAGAAAGATAAAAGTGAGCCAGTCATGTAGGGTCTTGTAAGAATTTTGATTAGGAGTTAAGATACAAAGCCACTGAAGCTGGGGGGTTTGGGGTATTGGTCCTGAACAGAGTATAGACATATCTTTTCTGCTTTATTTTTTAATAAGATCACTTGTACAGGTTCTGAGAAATAAAGGAAATGAAGCTATGAACAGATTAAGTAGGTGGTTAAGACATTTTAAGTAGAAGAGAGGAGAGGTCTCAGCTGGAGATTCACATTTAGGAGTTATCAGCAAATATCTGGGAGAACATCAGATAGTATAAATGAAAAAGAGATGTCTAAAGACTGCCACAGCACACCTTGATATTCAGAAGTTAGGGAGATTAGGAGGAATCATGCATGGAGACTGAGAAGGAATGGCCAGAAAGGTAAGAAGAAAATCAGTCAAGTGTCCTGGAAGCTGAGAAAAGAAAGTGTTTTAATGATGTGGACCTGTGGCAAATCAGATGAGACCAGGCAAGTAAGTTAAGACTAGGACTGAGAAGTGAACATTAGGTTTAGCATTATGGAGGTCAATGGTGACACTGATAAAAACAGTTTTTATGAAGTGATGGGGGCACAAACCCGAATGGAATGAATTTAAAATAGAATAGTACAAAAAAAATGGACAAAATATAATCAACAGTTGAAGTAATTTTGCTATAATGTACACCAGGGAAATGGTTACTAACGGGTAAAGGAAATGAGATCCAGAGAGATTTTATATTTTGCTTTAAGATGGGAGAAAGAACTGCAGATTTGTAAGCTGATGGAAATGCTCTGATGATATAGAAAGGGAATGCATGACGTCAAAGTGAGCAATAGACTGGACTAGCTAAGAGGGCCTGGAAGATGCTGGCCTTAGCTAGGAGCTTGCACAGTTCATCCATGAAAAGAAGAGATCACATAGGTCCAGAGGTATGTAGGTGATAAATGTTGTGATGGAAGCTTATGGAAGTTGTCTGCTGTTTGCTTCAATCCTCTTAGTGAAAGAGGAAGCAAGAACACCAGCTGAGAGTGAGGACAAAAGAGGTATCACAGGCAAGTAGAAAGTATGAAATAGTTATTTAGAGGAGTGGAAAAGAGATACACTAGGGCTGAGGTCCCCAGGCCATGGGCTGCAGACCTGGTACTGGTCCATGGCCTATTAGGAACCAGGCCACATAGTGGGAGGTGAGCAGTGGAAGAGCCAGCAAAGCTTCATCAGTATCTGTAGCTGCTCCCCATCGTCCGCATCACCCCCTGAGCTCCACCTCCTGTCAGATCAGCAGTGGCATTAGATTCTCACAGGAGTACAAACCCTACTGTAAACCGCCCATGCGAGGGATCTAGGTTGCGTACTTCTCATGAGAATCTAATGCCTGATGATCTGAGGTGGAGCTGAGGCGGTGATGCTAGCACTGGGTAGCAGCTGCAAATACAGATTATCATTAGCAGAGAGGTTTGACTGCACAGAGACCATAATAAATCAACTGCTTACTGACTCATATCAAAACCCTATCAGTGAGTGGCAAGTGACAAGCTGCATCTGCTAGCAGGCTTTATAGTGGCAACTGAGTTGAGGAACTTCAATTGTACAGCTGCATCTGGTGGCAGGAAGGCTTTAGTCAGAATCCGACACTTATGTTAGTCCGCGTGTAGCCTGCCCTTTATATTATGTACCACTTCCATCCACACCTCTTTCCTGCACTGTACACTTGTCTCAGTCACACTTTTGGTAAGCCCACAAGCTAACCCTACCAAAAATGAGTAAAAAACAAACGTTGCTGGAGAGCTTCTTTGGAAAGGGGGAATGACCCAATAATGAGACAGCAGAAGACTCTAACATTGCCAACAAAATGAAAGCTGCGTTTAAAAGAAAATACTGGCCAGGCCCGGTGGCTCATGCCTGTAATCCTAGCACCCTGGGAAGCTGAGGCAGGAAGATCACTTGAGCTCAGGAGTTTGAGACCAGCCTTAGGCCTTAGCAAGAGCGAAATCCTGTCTCTACTAAAAATAGAAAAATTAGCTAGGTATTGTGGCGCATGCCTATAGTCCCAGCTACTTGGGAGGCTGAGGCAAGAGGATCACCTGAGCCCAGGAGTTTGAGGTTGCAGTGAGCTATGACACCACTGCACTCTACCAATGGCAACAGAGCAAGACTCTGTCTAAAAAAAAACAAAAAACAAAAAACAAAAAAAACAAAACAAAATACCAAGAGTCCTACTTAAATTACGTGTTCACTGCAACAGGTGATTCACATTCTCCAAGGCTGCTTCATGTAATATGGTAGTATGTGGTAACCAGCTAATCAATGAAGCCATGAAATCTTCAAAACTGCTTCGTCACATGGAGACCAAGGATCCTACATTAAAAGACAAGCCTTTGGAGTTTTCCAAAAGAAAAAATGTGAACACAAAGAACAGAAGCGATTATTGAAGGCCACTGCTTCTTCAAATGTATCTGCACTGAGAGCATGATTCTGAACAGCTAACCGCATTGCTGAAGCTAAGAAGCCCTTCAATATTGGTGAAGGGTTGATCCTGCGTGCTGCTAAAGACATTTGCCATGAACTTTTAGGAGAGGCTGCAGTTCAAAAGGTGGCACGTGTTCCTCTTTCAGCTAGCATCATAACTACACGAATTGATGAAATAGCAGAGGATATTGAGGCACAACTGTTAGAGAGGATTAATGAGTCGCTGTGGTACACAATCCAGGTTGGCAAGTCTACCAATGTTGCAAACAAGGCAACAATGCTTGTGTTTGTGCAATATATTTTTCAGGAGGCTGTGCAGGAGGATATGTTACATGCACTTTTGTTGCCAACCAACACCACAGCTAAGGAACTATTCAGGTCTTTGAATGATTACATATCAGGAAAACTGAACTGGTCATTTTGTGTTGGTATATGCACTGACAGAGCAGCTGCATGACTGGGTGGCTTTCTGGTTTCACTGCTCTGTTTAAGCAGCTCTGAGGAGATGGCGCAGAGCACACGTCTTCTCTTACACACAGAGGCGAGATGGCTTTCTAAAGGTAGATTTCTGGCCAGAGTTTCTGAGTTATGAGAGCTGCTCCAGAGACTGCTTTTAGAAAAACAGTCACCACTGGCAGCACATGTCAGTGACACAGAACGGGCTGCAAAACTTGCTTACTTGTGTGACATATTCAACCTGCTCAACAAACTCAATCTGTCACTTCAGGAGAGAAGGACAACTGTATTCAAGTCAGCAGATAAAGTGGCTGCATTCAAAGCCAAATTGGAATTATGGAGGCAACAAGTTAATTCCAATGGATTTTTGACAAGTTTCAAACATTAGTAGAGATTTTGAAAGAGACTGAGCCAGGGCCTCCTTTCTCCAAGCTGGTGCATGATCACCTATTTCAGCTTTCAAAAGAGTTTGAGCATTATTTCCCAACCACAAAAGACCCCAAGACAGGCAAGGAATGGATCTGCAACCCATCTGCGAATAAGGCAGGTGAATCGACTTTGTTGGTGCTAGAAGACAATCAACTGCTTGAGATCGCAAATGACGGTGGCCTTAAAAATATGTTTGAGACAACTTGAAATCTCCATATGTTCTGGATTAAAATCAAGGAGGAATATACTGAGATTGCCACAAAAGCACTGAAAATCCTGCTTCCATTTCCAACATCGTATCTTTATGAAGCAAGGTTTTCTACAGTGACAGCAACCAAAATGAGATTATGGAGTAGAGTGGACATAAACAACACGCTTTGGATGTCACTGTCTTCCATCACTCCCAGAAGGGACCATCTAGTTGCAGGAAAACAAGGTGAAGGCTCCCACTGATTCTGCATTATGGTGAGTTGTATAATTATTTCATTACATATACAATGTAATAATAATAGAAACAAAGTACACAATAAATGTAATGTGCTTGAGTCATCCCAAAACTATCCCCCATCCTCCACCTCCAGGGTGCATGGAAAAATTGTCTTCCATTAAACCAGTCCCTGGTGTCAAAAAGATTGGGGACTGCTGCACTAGTATAATATAGCATATTTGCTAGACAGCAATAAGGGGTACTTAAGGTTGGTAATCATGAATTTAAAGTAAAAACCAGTAAGAATGGTCAGATATTCCTCCCTAGTCACTTCGAACTGCACTGGTATAGAAAGAAAATCAAATTTTAACAATGAATGTTGACTTAGCAATACAAGAAAATGAGAGAAAGCCAAGGAAACTGAGGTGGCACACAAACAGTGATGATAATCATTCTCTATGGAATTTAAACTGAGAAGGAGGAAAGAAAGGATATAAGTAGAAAGAGGGTCAACAAAAGGATGGCAGGATTAATGAGCTGAATGTTCTTGTCCTTGACACCCAGAGAAAATTTATTCAATAGGAAGAGACTGTTCTAATTCTTACCCCATTTTTAAGGGTTATATTCTGAGCTCTCTCTTTGTCCCATTCTTTCCCCTCCAAAATGAGTTAAAATTCGTATGTATTTCATTCATTTTGTAAGTTTAACTTTTTCCAGCAGTAGGCTCACTCTATTTTAAAAAAAATTAATTTATGAAGCTTTCTCATATATTACATTTTTAAAAAAAAAAAAACCTCAATTCACTTTAATTTACTTTAAATTGTCCAAACTATGTTAACTTTCAAACTTACCAGCTACTAGTATATGTAAAACCAACAAATGGCAGATGGTGGCCAGAAAATGCAGTATGTGTTGGTGGGGGCATCGTTTCCTAAAGAAAGAAAAAACATCCGGTAAGAAATAGACAGCTATAACCTACAGGTTTGGCTGTAAGTATTAACTGCCTATAGGAAACATGCAACTGTTCAATTTAGAAATACTGGTGAGTTTGGTACAGATGTTTAGTGATATAAACTTCAGACAACTATACACTGCTACTGCAAAATTCTAAAAAAATGAAAATAAAGATTGATCATCTGACTGATACTGAATTTACAGTCATTATTCATGTATTCTGTATTTTCAAATTTGTCTAGAAGCTAAATTTTATCTGTAAACCCCAAATCAATACTTGTGGTGATTCTGCAATCATTCACAGACACGTGCAGAGCAGAGAAAAATTCGAGTCACCCTATGCTCATATTCCTAGCTGAGGATGAACAGGAGAGACTCTGCCTTCTCGTTTATCTTTTATATTAACACTATAAACAAATGTCCTTTACAGGGTCTATTTAGTGCCACATTTTTCTGCCTTTTGCGAGCAATTTCACTATTTAAAATGGCCCCCAAGCATAGTACTGTCTAGTGTTTCTATGTGCCTTCACAGAGAAAATAACATGTGTTAGAAAAGCTTCATTCAGGGATGAGTTACAGTGCTGCTGCTGGTGAGTTTGATATTAATGAATCAACAGTATATATTACATAGGTGTCTTCAAACAGAAACACACATAAAACAAGATTATGTATTGATCCGATGGTCAAAATGTGACCAGAGGCTGACAGGAACCTAATCCTGTATCTCTCTGGAGCAGTGGTTCAATATTAGCTAATACAGTGTTCACAGCAACTTTATAGAACATAACTACCATGAATAATTAGAATCAACTGTACTATGTATTTAATTTGGAATGACTCACAATTTCTGTTAGCAGTACATATAATTCTACTAATAAAGAAAGTCCATTTAATTCTTTCTTGTGAAGCTCAGAGAAGAAAGTATAAGAGAATTTCTTATCTGCCTTGATTATGGTACTGAACAGTGAAAAGTAACATATAATTAATATAAAATTTTTAGTACAGAATTAAAACCATATGAAATAAAATAACTGAATAAAAATAGAAGTTCAAATTAAGAAGGCTTAGAAGACAAAAAACATAAAAAATTTATATTCTTATTTTCCTAAATTTTAATTTAAGGGAAATAAATGGTGTAGAGCAGAGATTGCTACACTGTGCAGACCTGTTTCAGCACAGCCCACAAGCTAAGAATGGTTGAATATCTGGCTAGTCCACTTGTCTGACATTCACCTCAAGCAGGGATATAACCTCAGGCTAGTAAAGCTGTGGATTTAACATTTCCTATTTAACATTTCCTACCCAAGTTTGCTACTTTCAGCAGCAATACCACTGGGCTTGTTATTTAGCCCTGGAGTCTGCCCCCTCTGACAACAAAGCTGCTGGTTTTTATAGCCAGCTTCATGCTACTAATACTACTATCTCAACCAAGCCAGTAGTAGGGAAGAGGCTGTGATATATGTGATTTTAACCAAAGTTTGGGAGTTTTTCATGAATAAATCCTCCTCAATTTATTTCCCTTCAATTGATACATCAAGTCTGAATTGGTCGTTTTTGACAGTGTTGTCCAGTTTCATGGTTAGTTTTAGGGAGAGAGTTTCTAAGCTCTTCACTTTGCAAACATGAAATCCACTTTTTTAAGCGTCTAATTTGTCCTCTTAGGAAACCTAATTGCATAACTTATCTAAGAAGTAACTCTTAGAATTTCAACTTTGCTCTTAGTCATGAATAACCAAGTTCACCTCAGTTAACTCTCTTAATTTCTTGATTTATTATAGAATAAGCACTGAAAGCCATGATAACTGATAACTGATAATTGTATTACCCTAGCAAAATACTTGCAAACCAAAAAATTACTTTATAACCATATTTAAAAAGAAACAGAGGAGAAGAACTTCAATGTCATACTTACAGAATTTTTTAAACAATCATCATCCACATCAAAATTCGATGTATCTGTTGGGCTACTAACTTCTGGAATATAAGGTGCTTCGCAGTTCCGAATGTTATCCCAGTCAATTCCATTGAAAAACGGGTGCTTTTTAAAATCTTCTATTCCATTTTGACCAAGTCGATGTTCTCTGCTACATATGAGCCTTCGAATAAGATCCTTTGCATTTTCAGACACATCAGTCACTTGGGCTGGAAACTGAAACCTCTCCTAAACAGAGAATAATAGAAGCAAAATATAAATTAGTGTTTAACTTACTAAGTTGATTGACATTTATTTTCTTAAAAATACATCTTCTTTTAACAATATTTAATAAGTGTATGCTGGTACAAAGTGATGATACTAAAGGAATGCAGGGATGAATGAGAAAAGATCATTTTCCTACAGAACTTTAATTCCATATATGACTTAGTCATACATACAGTATAGAAAGAAGAATAAATGAAATGCTAAAATACCTTAAACTGGTATCAGAATAAAGAGGAATTGATTAAAAGTGGTAGAATTTGACTCAATTTTTCAACAGAGCATAATTGATAATGTTCTTATAACTCATATACTAATGATTAACTGATTATAATAAAAAAAGTTAAAGGATTTAATATGTATCTGACACTAAAGTACTTTACTCATTTAACTCATTTAATTTAATCCTCACAATAATCATCTTAAGTGGGTACTACTATTATGCTAATTTTACAGAATAAGAAACAAAGGCACAGAGAAAATTCAAGTTAATTTTCTCAACTTCACAAAACTAGTAAATGACAGAACTAGAATTTGAACTGAAGCTGTCTGACTCCAAAATCTGTGCTGTAAAATACCATGTTTTATTACAACGATTTCTTTCAGAAATGCTGCACATGCTACTTACAACCCTGCAGGTATTTCTAGTCTTTCAACTGTTTATAACCATTTGAGAAGCATTATCTTTGTAGCCAGGTAAAAGAACATAAATTCTGTAAAACTGATTTATATAATATATATTCAAAGCAACTAACTGTGTCACCAGAACAAATTAAAAAGAATAGATTATCATTCCCTTCTATGGGATATTCCTATTCATATTCTAGGTTCTTGTAATTGTCCACAATCCTCTGAGACTGACTAATCAAAATCTTTATTATTAACAACAATCTATTTCTATTTCACTTAGAACTAAATGGATTAAAATCTCATAATTTGTTCCTGTTGTATATCTGGATTGTTTTCAATGTTTTATATCATAAATAATATTAGAATAGGTATCTCTGTACATGTATCTTTGTTCTAGTGAAAATTTCATAAGGTAGATTCCTTGAAGTTGCTCACTCAAAAGCTCTAACCATTTTTTAAGGTTCAAGATGCATATTTGCAAACTTTTAGACAGAAAGGCTACATCAATTTATATTTCTCTCAACAACGTCTCAGAATGCTCATCTCACTGTATTATTTACAGTAGAGAGTATCTTTGCCAATTTGACAAGGAAAAAAGCATCTTATTATTTTAATTTGCATTTCATTTATCACTACTAAAGTTGAGAATTTTTTTACATGCATTCTAGACTATACATATACTATAGTAAGCAATGATATAAACTGTCTGCTTATGACCTTTGTTATTCTATTGGAGATACCATTTAATTCCCTAAGTTATTAGCATTTCTAATAAAATATAGGAGAAGTTAGAATTAATAATTTTATGTATAACTTATGGATACTGACAATTCTAGTTTGTCATGTCCCCTACTAGCATAGAAATGTGATCATTCATTATTTTTAGAAAAATATTTTCCCTCTTTAAATATCACATTATTTTATTATACTGTTATTTAGCACATTAATTTAAAAAAAGTAAAATACACTAACTTTGTGATTCATGATTTTTCCATATGTCTCCACCAGAGATTCTGCATAAAATGGTGTTTCTCCATAAAGCATTTCATACATACAGACCCCCAAAGACCACCAGTCACACTCAGGTCCGTATCTGCCTTTTCCGTCTTCCATGGCTTGAAGGATTTCAGGTGAGATATAATCGGGGGTTCCAACAGCCACTGAGGACTGAACCTGAAGAAGTTCATATTTTAATTAATCTACTGTAATATATTAGAAATAAAATAATAATTTTAAATTAAAAAGTTACTGAAGATACACAATGACATTATTTCATAACTACATCTTCGTTATTATACAAATTTAGCCTTCTTGTACATGCAAGTTAAATTTTATATAATCTCCACATTACTGATTTTCCAGATTGTATAACACTATAGAACCTTTATTATAGCTGTTACTTATTTAAATGACTACATTTGGAGAACAATATGAATTAAACCATGATAGCCATTAACAACAAACTGAGTATTTGGTTTAGGACATTCTTATTACTTACATGTCTAACCTGTAAATATTAAAAAAAATGAAAGCTGTGAAAATTCTACAATTAGATGGGGAAAGGGAACTCCTGAAATTTAGGCCTATACTTATGAAAAGCCTGGAGATTACGTTAAAGCTCCTTAATGGAAACTTAAGAAAATAAACGTCAACAATGTATAGCAGGCCGGGTGCGGTGGCTCACGCCTGTAATCCTAGCACTTTGGGAGGCCAAGGCGGGCGGATTGTTTGAGCTCAGGAGTTCGAGACCAGTCTGAGCAAGAGCGAGACCCCGTCTCTACTAAAAATAGAAAGAAATTAATCGGACAACTAAAAATACATAGAAAAAATTAGCCGGGCATGGTGGCGCATGCCTGTAGTCCCAGCTACTCGGGAGGCTGAGGTAGAAGGATTGCTTGAGCCCAGGAGTTTGAGGTTGCTATGAGCTAGGATGACACCACGGCACTCTAGCCCAGGCAACACAGTGAGATTCTGTCTCAAAAAAAAAAAAAAAAAAGTATAGCAAATTACCTATTAATAAAACAAATTATAAAAGAATAAAAGGTATATCCTTCAAAAAATAAAGTCCCAATAGAGAAAAAAGGTGAGCATATTTTATTATTTATTATAGCTGGTTAGATGTAAATTAGAAGATAGGTAATTTTAAAAATCCTGGATACATGTGTTGTAAGGTACTCTGAAATAAAAGAATATTGGCCCTTTACATGTTTTAAAAGAACATATTTAAAAATTGCACATTCTCAAGGTAGAATAATGGTTAATAGTCTGGATTTTATAGACTAAATTACCAATTCTTAATAACCAGGATAGATTTCCACTGTGGCAATACTGAGATTAAGTAACTTAAAAACTCTTCTATCACCAACTCTTAAAAATAGAACAACTATTTTAATAAACATATAAAATAACTTTTTAAAAAAGAAATTTTTAGGGGCCAGTAATCAAGAAATGATTGAGAACCAGAATGAGAAACATCAGAAATGGGGTGGGATTGGGGAATTGTTGGTTTTCATTTTCCAGGTACTTGGATTTTAATACACACAAGGGAACAAAAGGAAAGACCTTGCCTTGCATGAGGTGGAGAGTTTGAAGAGAAAGGATGTCCTACACACACGCCCTCTGCCCCAAAGCGCATAGTGTAAGAGAAATGGTGAATTATTTCTGCCACACAGCAGAGAAAGACAACAAGAAATTTTATCTATCTTGACTTTTGGCTGATATGTGGAAAATAACTCCTCCTGTAGAAATATGTAACTTTAGGTGATAGGGTTTCAACATCTGTGAAGCTAACTCACACTGCTTCCGTGGTCCAAATGTTTTCAGCCAAGAAACTGGCATAAATACTTAAACAAGGTTGGTTGCCTCTAGGAAGCAAAACAAATTCAAAACTACTCTGGAGAACACATACTCGAATTTGTCTAGACAAAATTCTCACACATAAAATCTTGTTGAATATAAGCTTACAATCCAATAATATAAACCAAATGAGAAAATGAGTAACAGTCAGAAATCCCAACAAACAATACGATTAGATCCCTAACAACAATCAGATCCATTCTATGAAATAAGTATGCTTAAAATTATTAAAGATCTAAAAAAATGAAAAACACAAGAAAAAGATAATTGAAAAAAATCAAAGTCCTAGAAATGAAAGTAGTCACTGAAATAAATGTAGTAAAATAGCTAAACAGTAGATTAGATACAGTTGTAGAGAATAACAAACCTGAAGAGCTGAAGAAACTAACCAGCATCCAGGATGAAGAAATAAAAAGATGGAAAATTTGGAAGAAAGGCCAAGATATACGAACACTAGAATGAGCAGGTTCAACATAGTATAATACAAGAGAATGAGAGAAAAGAGAATAGTATAAAGTAATATTCAAAGGGTCAGAGCTTAAAATTTTTCAAGAATGATTTAAGACTTGAATCCTTGGATGCAGGAAGGGTATTAAGTACTGAGAAGATAAATAAAACCAGATCCACATCTATACACACCGGAATTAAACTACAGAGTACCAAAGGCAAAGAGATTTTTAAAACATTAAAGAATAAAGAGAGATTATATATCAAGGAATGACAATTAGACTGACAGCTGAATTATTAATACTAACAATAACAGTCAGCAGAAAATGAAATTGTACCTTCAGAGTGATGAGACAAAATAATTGTCAACATAATACCCCCTACCTACCTAAATTATGATACAGGAATGATACATTTTCACACAAGATTGAGTGAACTATCCCTCATAGATCCTTTCAGATAAAAAGAAGTACGAAAGGGTGTACTTCAGAAAATAAAAAATTTAATCCAGATGGAAGAATGTGATACTAGAAGTAATCATGAATAAAGATATTAGTAAACTGTAACATGCATTTAAATGGTTTTTAATTGGATAACATAATGATGGAGGAGGAGGAGGAGGACAAGAAGGAAGAAGAGGAGTGAACAACTGCTTTAGGGCCGCAAAACAAGTTGGTACTCCATAAATACATATAACTGTAATTTGTCAATTGACAATTAAAAAATAAAAATAAAAAACCTACCTACTTTACCTCCTTAAAATAAAACAAAACAAAAATAAGTTGGAACTAAAACACTAGAAAACAATAACATGTTAATGAGGATGTAATTAGAACCAAAGTGTTCTAAGTTTCTTTGGTTTTTAAAAATATTTATTTATCTATATATGTACATATGTATTGAGTCACTGACTGAGACAGGATCTCACTCATTTGCCTGGGCTAGACTGCAGTGGCGTCATCACAGCTCACAGCAACCTCAAACTCCTGGGCTCAAGTGATTCTTCTGCCTCAGCCTCCCAAGTAGCTGGGACTATAGGTGCATGTCACCACAACCATCTAATTTTTCTATTTTTGGGAGAGAGGGAGTCCTGCTCTTGCTTGGGCTGGTGTCAAACTTCTGGCCTCAAGCAATCCTCTCGCCTTAGCCTCTCAAAGCGCTAATACTACAGGCATGAACCACTGCTCCTGGCATTAATCATTGTTTTTAATGGCGGTAAAATACACATAACATTTATTATCTCAACAATTTTTAAGTTTTCAGTCAATGGCGTAAGTACATTCATATTGTTGTGCAACCAATCACCACCATCCATCTCTAGAACTTTTTCATCTTGCAAAATTTACACTCTGTATACATTAAACAGTAATTCTCCTGTTCCCCATTCCCCTTTCCCCTAGTCCCTGGCAACCGCCATTGTACTTCCAGTTTCTTTGAACTTGATCACTCTAGGTTCCTAATATAAGTGAAATCATACAATATTTGTCCTTTTGTGACTGCCTTATTTCATTTAACGTAATGTAACAAATGTCTGAATTTCCTTCCTTTTTAAGGCTGATTGATATTCCATTGTATGTACAGACCACATTTTGTTTGTCTTCCATCTCTAGTCTACTTTTAACCTCAACCAGTAAATTTTAATTTCAATTACTGTACTTTACAGTTCTAAAAGGTCCATTTGATTCATTCTTCTGCTGAGATTCCTTATCTGTGCAATCTTTAAGATTATAAATTTCCTTTGCTTCTTTAAGTTTTTGCTAAGTTCAACATCTGTGCTATCCAGGCTTCTACTGACTTTTATTTTTTGACTCTGTATCACTATTCCCAACCCATTTCTGTTAGGTCTAGTGATTTTTGATTGAATCTTGTTCACTGTAAATAAAATGTTACAGAGAGTATGGATTCTGTTATCTTCCTCTGAAGAAGAATAATTCTTGTTTAAGCACATAAAAAAACCACTAACTAATCTCCTTGAACATGTGTTAGTTTACAGTTATACTCTGTGAGTACAGATTTATACAAAACCCAAGATTTGTCTCAAGCGCCTCTACTTGGAAGAGAGACTTCCAACTCTGTGGACCTTATCAGGGCTTGGATTTAGACTGTTAAACAGGTTGAGAGTAGGTCTTAGGTGTTACAACAGTGTTAAATGGCTCTCCAGAGCTGAAAATTCAATGTCCGCAAGCACTGTTATCTCCTTCAGCATTGTTTGATCTCTAGTATTCTGTTCTGTTTTCAAAATTTCATCTACTTTTTGGCAAGTCTCATATGATCTTGTAGTGCACATGTATAGCCCAACCCTCAAGAAGTATGCCCACATGGATACCTTAGGTCCTCCCTCTGCACAATTCCCTCCTCTCCAATGTAAAGCCCTGCAGATTCCAGCTATTGCAGCTAACCCAACTCTGATCTCTTCCCCTAATCTCTGAAGGCCTGCTATACTCTGCTCTCACTGTAGCTTTCTGCATTAGAGTCAGGAACTGTCCCAATCTTGAGCTATTGTGAGGCACCCTTTGTGAGTTTATTTGTCAGGGATAATAGTTTTATGCTGCCTGTTGTCCAATGCCCGAAAACAGTTGTCTCAAATATTGTATCCAGTTTCACAGTTGTCTAAAGTGGGAGTGCTAATTTGGTACCAATTATTCCATCCATCATGGCCAGAGGCAAAGGCTGCATAATCCTTTTTAAAGAAGTTATCTTTGTAGGATAAATTTTCAGAAGTCAAATTACTGGTCCAGAGTAATGTGACATTTTCATGCTTTTGGAGTGTATTTTACTAAATTATTCTCCAAAAGGTTCTGCCAATTAAACTGATATATATCTGGACCTCTATGATGCAACTAGGAAAATGAAGCTCAAAAAAATAACAAAGAATAAAATCGGGCATACAAACTTTTAAGTAAATGAAAGAAAACAACTAAGGAGTTTAGGGTTAGCAGAAGTTAAGCAAATGGGAACATGAAATTAAATCAACATAGAAGACTTTCTGAAGAAAGGATTTATTTGTTGAATACTGTCCCTCAGAATAACTATGTAATTAGGAAAAAAATACAAAAGAAATGAAAATGAGAACAAAGTTGCATTTTCTTTTTCCACGTAAAACTTATTTTCTTTACCCCTCTGGAAATTTAAAAATATCTCAAGTACAATAATATTTACCAGCTAAAGAAGGAGCAAACGAGGGTCTGATAAAGTGTATATTATATCAATCTTAAGATAACTACTATAATTAATTATAGTATATATATATATAGTATATATAATTACTATAATATAATTTAAGATTTATCTTTATTTACCGTTCCATCTTCCATCAGCTTCAGACAAGAACCAAAATCTGCTAACCGAATATGTCCATTCATATCCATCAATATATTGTCAGGTTTAATGTCTCTGAAAAAATACATACATAACAATTTTTAGTTGGGAAAAATAAACATAATCAGTTGCTTGGTAAGATAACCTTTTTGTCTGAAAATCTCAACTTCTTTTAAAAGTAATACTTTAAGAACATCTATTTAATTACTTTATAGATGAAATTCCTGGCTCTGATTCATATTAAAACTTTTTTAAATATGTAATTTCAGTATTCTCCCAGAGACAAAAAGTACTATGGTAATTTTCATTCTGGTTAAAGTCCATCCTTCCTTTGGATTTACACAGGTTCCAATGTGACTAGAGTAGGCCTACTTTCCGCATACAGAGAAGAGTCGTAATTACCTGATACTCACAAAAAAATACTATCCTCTAGCCCATGAAATTGGACAGGGAAAAATAAACTCTCTAGATCCTGAAGATAACTGCAGATAGATAAATTCTCTAGTACTTCAGGTCACGACAACACAAAGAAATTGCTTCATAGAGTTGATTTTGCAGAAGAACTGAAATAGTTGCCTAATATAGATTATAGATTATCTATATTATTTAAACCTTTCACTATTTGTAGATGTTAAGTTAATGGCTTGAAAGATATCCAATTCTAAGTAATAAACTATGTCATACCAGTGTTTTTATTTGTTTTTGTACTGGAAGGGAAACCTTGGCAAAGTAATGATACATAAAATGGTTTTGTGAAGAAGTTTCTCAGGGATCTAGCAATATTAAATTTCTAATCACATTCTAAAGATTGTAATTGTGAATAACTAGGAGATTAGACCCTCCCAATTTACTTTTAGAGGAAGAGAAAGAATCTCCTATGAACACTATGTATGTTTTTTTAAAAATTCTATTGTCATGTAGATTATGGGAATATGGTAGGGTCCCTTTAATTTAACCTGAATGATGCCATTTAAGGTCTCTGCATTTCAGTTTTCCCACCTATAATTATGAGTATAATATTAGTACTACTTTAATTACTGAAGCAATTTCTGAGTGTGTTGTACATCATAGTTTGGCAAATTATCACCCATGAGCCAAATCCATCCTGCTGCCCACTTTTGTATTAATAAATAAAGTTTTACTGAAACACAGCCATGACCATCCATTTAGGTATTGTTTATGTCTGTTTTCACACTACAATGACAAGAGTGAGTAGTTGTGACAGACACCATAAGCCTGCAAAGCCTAAAATATTTACTATTTGCCTCTTTACAGAAAATGATTTCCCCTTTGTAGATGATAAATGATAGGTAAATAGAGACAGACTGAAAACAACCTGTATAATAAATTAGTTTTATAATCCTCAATATTTGAATTTATCCTGAACTGTCAAAAAAGCTATATTAAGAAAAAATTTTCTGTTTTTAAACATCAAGGAAGTAAACATAAGTGCTGGGAGCTCAGAAATTATCTAGACCATTTTTAGATGAAGAAAAAACGTATTTTATTCTTTATTAAAAAATTAAGCTATACAGTCACTATGAATTATTGTTGTT
>NW_012146079.1:5544426-5567518 GCF_000956105.1 Propithecus coquereli | reverse complement strand
ATACATACATACAAAATACCATAAAACTATGTAAAGTATTTTTATGAATGTCTCTTTTTTTGGAGACTGGGACTTGCTCTGTTGTCTAGACTGGAGTGCAGTAGCCTGATCATATCTCACTGTAGCCTCAACCTCCTGGGCTCAAGCAATCCTCCTGCCTCAACCTCCCGAGTAGTTGGGATTATAGGCATGCAACACCACATCCAGCTAGTTTTTTAAAGATTTTGTAGAGACAGGGTCTCACTCTGTTACCCAGGCTAGTCTCAAACTCCTGTCCTCAAGCAATCATACCACCTCGGCCTCCCAAAGTGCTAAGATTACAGGTGTGAACCACCACACCTGGCCATGAAAGTCCTTAAACTTTAGAAGTTATACCAAACTTGTGTAGCCTTTTACAACTTGATTTTATTTAAATATTATGTTTCTAAAACTTATCCATTTTGCTATATATTGCTCTAGTTCACTGATTTTAACTGCCATATGGGATATTTTCATATACATATCAAAATTTATATATCAATTCTTCTGATTATGGAATTCAGATTGTTTCTTATTTTTATTTTGCTAATACGCAAAATGCTGAGATGAATATTTTTATAACTGTCTCCTTGTACTCATATGTGAATGTCTCTCTAGGCTATAGATTTAGAAATGGAATTGCTGAGATGAAAGACATGCCCATCTTCAACATTACTAGCATGATTACCAGTATGGTTTTGAGGATGTTTTTTACATTATCAATGCTCATCTTAGATTCCTCTTCTGTAAAATGCCTATTAATATCCCTTGCCATTTAAAAAATAATGTGTGTGTATGTGTGTTACTGTTTTTTGCTTAATCTTTGGGAATTCTGTTCACTCAAACTTAGTTCCTTACATGTGTTACAAATCTCTTCTCCTTGCATGTGGGCTTATTAACTTTGTTTGTAGTGTCTTTTTTATTTGTAAAAAAGTATTTACTACTAATGTAGTCTTATAATTTATCATTTGTGATTACTATCTTAAGAAATCTCCCTTTCTTCTCTTCCCAGACATCATAAGGATAACGTCTTAATTTTCTCTTCTGTAAATTTTAAAGTTTTACTTTTCAAGTCTTTAATCTACATGAAATTAATTTTTGTATGTAGTGTGGGATAAAGGGTGATTATATTTCTTTTTATCCCAGCATCATTTACTGAATGACATCCTTTCACTGCTGATTTCTATTGCCACCAAGGTCATAAATCTAGTGCATTTGTTTCGGATTCTCTATACTATTTCACCAGATAATATTTAGTGTGAAAGGGAGCCTATCAATAATCCACCAGGACAACAGGAATAAACTGGACTCTTTCCAGCAAACCATGACGTATGACCACCCTATCTACATGCCTACACCTGCACCAATACCACATTGTCTTAATTTTTTTTTTTTTTTTAGACAGAGTCTCACTCTTTTGCCCAGGCTAGAGTGTCGTGGCATCATCCCCAGCAACCTCAAACCCCTGGGCTCAAGCGATCCTTCTGCCTCAGCCTCCTGAGTAGCTGGGACTACAGGCATGCGCCACCATGCCCCTAATTTTTTCTATATATTTTTAGTTGTCCGATTAATTTCTTTCTATTTTTAGTAGAGACAGGGTCTCGCTCTTGCTCAGGCTGGTTTCGAACTCCTGAGCTCAAACGATCCACCCGCCTCGGCCTCCCAGAGTGCTAGGATTACAGGCGTCAGCCACCGCCTCCGGCCCACATTGTCTTAATTTTAAGACAATGAGCTTCACATCAGTAGAGCATAGTCTTAAATAGCCATGGTTATTCTAGAACAATGGTGGGATTAGCTTAATATGTTCCATAAAACATATTGAGATTTTGATGGGAATCACAATGATTTTATATATTAATCTGAAGAGAACTGACATTTTGATAATATGATTCTTCCTATCTGTGTATAAACTATAACTTATGTATAAGTCTTCTTTTATGTTCTTCAGAAATATTAAATTATTTTCCACAGAAAGCTTACACATCTTTTATTATCTATAGTCTTAGGTACCTTACAGTTTTGTTGCTATTATAAATACGATTGTCTTAGAAGAAGCATTCTCATTGTACTCTCAGTTTTAATGGAAATGCCTCTAATGTCAAACCATTAACATTAATATTTGGTTTAGACTTTTAGAAGAAACTCAATAGTAGGTTAAGAGTATTACCTTCTGCTCTCAAATTGCTGAAAGTGTCAGGAATGGGTATTCCATTTTATTGTCATTTTTAGTATAAAAAATTTTAAATGATTTTTCTCCATTAATCTATTAATACAGTATATTATACTACTAATCCGATGTTGAAATTCCCTTGAATTCTGGGTTGAAACCTACATAGTCATACTTTTTCCTAATCTGCCATGTATCATTGACTCTAAAACTCCATTGATTATAAAGATGCACCATTATATCATGTGCCACTAAAACAGAGAACACATCGATAACTATAATTTTAGAAGGTATTTATTTTTAAATGGATCCTGATTTTGGAAATATTACGCTGGAAAAAATTATCTTAGTATTGATATAATACATACACTGTTGAATTTTATTGTTTTAAATTTAGGACTTTTTCTTTTTTGTATAGTCACTGGTATTCGACATATCATTCTTTTCTTGCACTATCCTTGTCAAGTTTTGTTGTCAAGGTTTTACTAACCTTATAAAGTAAGATAAATGGCTTTTCTAATTTTCTAATTTTCTGAAGCAATGTATATTGGATACAATTATTGCTTCCTTGAAAGTAAAACAGAACTCATCTATAAAACCATATGGAGTACTAGAATGTTTATAGCAGCTATATTCATAATAGCTGAAAACTGGAAAAAATTCAAATGACAACTGGGTGAGTAGATAAACTTTCATAAATGTATACAATGGAACACCACTCAGCAATGAGGAGAGATCTATTGAGATATATACATATAACTGGATGAATCTCAAAAACATTATGTTGATCAAAAGATGCCAGACGCAAAAGAATACATACTGCACGACTCCACTTATAAGTTTTAGAGTAGGGAAACTAAGCTATGGTGTTAGAAACCAGAACAATCAGAGAAATAGAAGAAATCAGAGAACTGAAGATGTTAACCAAAAAGGGGCACAAGGTCTTTCTTGGGGGATGAAAATTCTTGTTTGGGATGGTGGTTACACAGGCTTATACAATATCAAAACTCACCACTGCACATTTAGCACTTGTGCATTTTATATATTTACTTCAATTTTAAAAATACATGGGGGAAAAAGGTAAGATCTAAAAAACATATTACAGTCTTGTAGAGGACAACTTTTCATTACAGATTCTGTTTCTTTAAATGTTCTTATTTTACTCAGTTAATTTCTATTCCTTCTAGAGTAAATTATAGTGATTTATATTTTTTCTAATAAAATATACATTCCATCCACATTTTCATATTTATTGGAATACGGTTGTTCATAGTATTGTTATTATTTTTAAAATATATATTTGTAATTCTATTCCTGATATCATTTTTCTGTATCTTTTCTCTTTTGTTCTTTATAAAAATAACACCTAATCTTTATTTAGTATTCTGTTTTTCATGTAGTGTTCTAAGTTCTTAAAGTGTATTACTTATTTAACATTCACAATACTATCGCTCTAAGGTAGGTACAATTACTTTTCCCTATTTATAGATCAGGAAGGCTAAGCTAAACAGAGTTAATGCTTATGGACACACGGTAATTGGAGGATTCAAGCCCAGGCAGTCTGGCTCCAGATTCCATATTCTTTGCTATCATCAACCTTTTGCTAAATACTTGTGGATTTTAGTGATTATTTCAAAATAATAATTTCTGCTTTACTGATCCTCTCCTCATTTCTGTACTTTATTTCATCAATTTTATCTTCTTTTCATCCTTTTCTTTCTCTGTAATTCAGCTTTACTTTGTTACTTTATTCCAGCTTCCCAAGATAGAGGCTTAACTCAGTTTTTTAAAATCTTTCCTTTTTTTAGTATTTTCATTTAAGGTTAGATATTTTCTTTTATAGCAACAATTGCTGTAGCTGTATCCCACAAGTTCTGATACGTAGTACTTTTATTTTCTCTTCATTCCAAAATTTTTTATTTATTTATTTATTATTCCAGGGTTTTGTGAGGGTACAAACATTATAGTTACACTTTATGTCTTTGCCTCACCCAAATGTGGGTTAAAGGCATGCCCTTCCCTCCCCTTTAGTGCTCCTCGTGTCCTTTAGTCGTAGATTTGCCCCCCATCCCCCTAATCCCTAGAGAGTATTTCTGCCATGTGATCAACCTAGCGTTGATTAGTTAGTACCAATTTGATGGTGAGTACAAATGGATCCCGTTCTTCTGCTCTTTTGGTGCCCCACTTTGCATTCCAAAATTTTTAAGTTTCTATTGTAATCTTTCCTCTAACCCGTGAGTTACAAAGCGTGTATTTTAAAGTTTTAAAACAAATAGATTACTTTTTAGCTGCTGTATTAACACCATATTTCTTCTCTCCTCAATTCCACTGCATCCTTTCCTTGCCTCCTTCAAAAGGGAGGAGGCTACTAGGATAATTTTCAGTAGAAAATAATATTATAGTAATACCCCCTTAGAGTGTTTACCTTTATAATACCATAACATCCTTGGGTTTCCACAATAAAGTGACAAGGAAACGGTCTGCATTTCTGCAGATAGTCAATTAACATTTTAATATACACCTTTGGAAATCTTTTCATCTTTATAAAAGCACTTTTTTTCTACAAAAAGTTCTAAGTTACCATAATCACAATGATAAAACACATTGTTTTAAAATCTAAACTTAAAAAGATTATGGGGAATCTTCCAGTTTTCAGTCTAGCACATACGGAGCTCAGAAGTCACCATATGTCCTATCTTAACAAGTAAAAACTGGAAAAAAAAAAAAAAACTGAAAAATCAACAGCAGTTCTTCTTACATACATAAGTGAAGTAAGGTCATGGGGCAAACTGCTGTACGCCAAATTAGAGAGACAGACAAGCACATATAGAGAATCGCAACAAAAAAGCACTTTGGTTTCTCATTCTATAATTCATTCTTGAGACCACAATACCATCTTAAAAATTACATTGTGCTTTACAATTTTAAAAACATTTCCATGTCTTTATTTCTAATAAAATTTGTGACTATCAGAAACCAACGGAGAAAAGTACATGAATAGGCAAGAGCCAAATTGAGATTTGATAAAATATGAACTTTTTAATCATAATACTCTTCCTTTAATAATGTCCTAGAACTTCATTACTAATTAAATGAATCAGCACAACACACTCACATCTTAAAAAAAACCAACACTGAAAGAGAAACATCCTCTCCTTCCCACACTTCACGTTCTTCTCAGTGATCACTCTCATCATCCAGAATTTAAAACAGTCACTGCTGTCTTAGAGCAGCGGTTCTCAAAGTGTGGTGACTAGACCAGCAGCACCACCACCACTACCCACCATCACCTGGGAACTTGCTAAAGATGCCAATTTCCCATCCCCATTCAATCTACTGAATCAGAAATTCTGAAGTTGACCCAACAATCTGTTTTAATATGCCCTCCATATGGCTCTGATGCATGCTAAAATTTGCAAATTATTGTCTTAGAAAATGGTTTGGTTCTTTCTAACACAGCAGTGTTAGAAACACAGCAGTGTTACCTCCTTCTCCTCAGCATCTTTCTCTTTTGTTCATTTGGCACGAAACAAAGATTTTTCTCATTTGAATGATTAAATCACCAATAATTTTGTGATGGCTTCCTACTTTCTCTCCTTTTAAAATGTGAGGTTGCCTTTTAAACCATCCGACGTGTTTTTAAATTTTTTATTAAACGTAAATTATAGTTTACAATGAAAGAAATTATTCCATGAACATCAAATTATCACCTTCCTATAAAAATGTCTCTTCTTACATTTATACAATCCTTGAAAGTATTTTCTTGAGAAACATAAAATACACAGTATGGGTCTTACTTAGCAAATAAACCTAGGATTTATGGCTTAGAATTCCAGCTAATATCAATATATAAGACTCAATTATAAGGAAATTGGCCAATACATACTCCTTGTGAGATAGAAATCATTTGTAAACTTAAATAAGAGTGTTTTTTTAGAAATGTTCTGTAGAAACACTGACTGAAAGTGGGAACTTTTAGATATACATGTACATATAGGTATAAGCACATCAGTTCTGTAATACTGACAAATAATGACAATAGCAACAAAGCAAAACAACCAAAATCATCTCAAAATAATTTTGGTTGATGAGAAATGTATCTAAGACCATAATTAATAAATTTAGAAAAAACAGACTTCTGTTCCTAGATATCACATAGTAACTCACAGTCTGCCGCAAGGAAGGACTACTGTCTTACTCACCTGTGTACATAATGTAGTTGATGAACTGAGTCAATTGCTATCACCATCTCAGCCAAGTAAAATCGAGCCATATCTTCAGGCAATCTATCTTCAAATTTGCTGAGGAGAGTAAGCAAATCCCCACCAACATAATAATCCATAACTAGGTACTGTGAAAGAAAAAATAAAATGTACTCAATAAATGATAAGAGTGAAAAATTAATATAATGTGTCCTAAGGTCAAAGAGGACTGGGTCAAATATTTCTGTGGTTAATTACTTAGGCAGTTAATTAACAAGAAGCTGTGTATGATGATTATCAGAAATCATTATAAGACATCTAAATTTCATACAGCAGCAAAATAAAATTTTTAAAAATTGGGGAAAAGAACACAGGATTATCATTTTTTGTTGTATTTTGCAAAGTACAAATATCATCATCATCATCATCTTCTTCACCTACAACAATGGTCCACAGCTTTACCAACATGGTCTATCTTCCACCTTCAGCCATATACCACTATGCATTTCCTCTTAATAAACCCAAAACCCCATGGATCCCTTCCCTTCCAACCTTTCAATGTGTCTTATTGAAACTCTTAAACAAACTTCCGTCAGACAGAAC
Source organism: Propithecus coquereli (assembly GCF_000956105.1). NCBI lineage: Eukaryota > Metazoa > Chordata > Mammalia > Primates > Indriidae > Propithecus > Propithecus coquereli. Next base: position 5,560,528 of record NW_012146079.1, on the reverse strand, counting down.
TAAAATGATGAATAAAGGAACTATTCCAGTTTTCCTTGCCTGCTAAACTGGGTTCTGGCTTTGCTTACTCATATCCTTTCCCTACCATGTCCTCAGAAGTAAATAAGCCATTACTAAGACAGAATTCACAGCAAGTGCAGGAAAGGAGCAGTAAAACAAAATTCTCAAGAGAAAAACAGTAAGGTGAAAATGAACTATACTCTCAATGAGGTTCTGGTGTTAGGGAGACAATATATATCAGTAGAAGCACACAAATAATAACCTCACACAGGAACAAAACTCCTTTTCCTTTATAACATATCCCCGTGAATGTCACCAAGATCTGGAAGTCATTCTTTTATGCTTTCTCTTTGATTTACCACAAAATTCAATTCAATCATCCAAATCTTGCTGAGTCTATTTCCTAGCAAATCTCTGTGGAATTCATCTACTTCTACCTCTATCCAATATCACAATTCTCTCCTAACCCAGCCCCTGGCCTCTCTTGACTACATTACTGCTATAGGTATAAGGGCAAAGTAGACAGCTTTCCATAATGTTTTATTATGTGAACAATTTTCTTGGGAATGGAAAACAGCATACAGAAACAAATAAGTTCATTAACTAATTCCACAGATATTTATAAAAGTAACCTACTATGTGCTGACATTACACTTACACAACAGGGATACAAGAATGAATAAGACATGGTTCCTGCCTTCAGGGAATTTTATGTATCAATGTTCATATAATTAAGCAGCTTTGTATTTAATGAGTTTTTCTTTTTTATTATTGAGATAGGATCTCGCTCTGTCGCCCAGGCTGGAGTGTAGTGGCATCATCATAGCTCACCACAACCTCAAACTCCTGGGCTCAAGCAATCTTCCTACCTCAGCCTCCCAAACAGCTGGGACTATAGGCACGCACCACCATGCCCGGATAATTTTTCTATTTTGTGTAGAGATGGCGTCTTGCTCTTGCTCAGGCTGGTCTCAAACTCCTGACATCCCACCTCAGCCTCCCAAAGTGTAAGGAAAAAATGTTCTAATCCCATCTTAGTATCATTCACTAAATTATGTACCTTTTCGTGAAACATATAAAATGCACACTTGCTATAACTCTGTACATTTGCTCATAAATTAGCTGTAGTAGTAGGTAGGTTAGAAATGAAAATCAAATTATTTACCACAGCATTCTTAAATTGTATAGCACTGTAAATCATGTGGCTTCTTTGGCTATTTAAAAGCTACCAAAGTTAAAAGTTACTTTGGAAAATAACTATGTATAATAAAATTTCCTTTTTTAGTATCTAAAGCTAGGTTTGCCAACATTTTTTGATGGTATTATTTTATAAATGTTCAAAAGAAAATCTTCAATGATAACTAAGATTTCTGACTCCTTGAGATTAACATATGATGAAAGTTCCCCTAAACTAAAGAAAAACTGGCAGATTACAGGAGACTTTACTACTAGAGTGTTTCGGTCCTCCTCCACTTATTGTGAAACTTTCATTATAATATAATTAGTGACTGGTATACGCAGGCTATTTCTGAGAAATGTCTCTGAAAAAGAAATGTTAATCTTAACGTCAAATGCAAAGAGTGCAAATAAAACTAAATAACTTAGATGAGATAGAAAGGTACATCACAGTTCAGGCTTTTTTCTCATCAAAGTTTTGGCAAAATTATGTTATATAAAATTTGGCATTTGGATACTTTCTGTATCTACAAATTTCTATATTTACTCCAACGTTTATAACAAAATGTGGATTTTTAAGCAATGCATAAATCTACAGTGTTACATCTATCTACAATAGAATATGTTGTCACAGTGGATTTTAGTCCTCATTTGAATATATATGAAAATTATCATGATAAGCTGCTATAAGTTTGATAAGCAAAATACTTGGCATATGTTTTAATTTACTCTTCCAAATTTTGCTAACAAACCTATGCAGATTAAATATACATGATACATTTATCCCTAAAATTTCTCGTGAGTAAATCCAATTCAAACAGCATTCTGTTTAGTTTAATGCCCAAACAACTAACACGTGCAAAGCTCCATGGTATGGCTTTTAAAAAATTCTCACAAAAACTCACAATAATATAATACGTATGGTTTATATGATGATTCAGTAAATTATAAAAGAAAGAAGTATCATAAAACAATATTTACTCTTACTACTTGCCATGAACTCGGTCATTCTGTACTCTATTTAATCTTTAAAGATTATGCTTATAAGCCATCAAATTGATTTTATAACTCACTAATGGGGCAGAACCTCCAGTTTGAAAACCTCCCTTTTTATATTCTATAAGCATTTAAGCAATATAAAAACAAGTAATGTAATGACATTGTTTGAATATACCTAGATGTGGCCTGAAATCAGATAAACCCCCAAACTATTAAAAAGTTATAATTTTATTTTAGCTAAAGATAGTAGGGTTCATGCCATTTATTTAAATTTTTTTTAAGTATGCCAAAAATTCGGAGATATATATGTATATGTGTTAGTCATGTAACAGCAGCACAAAAAACAACAGCTTAGCAAAAAAATGCAAAGCTAGAATGAGATGAGGAAGATTAATTCCAAGAGGAAATTTTGCAAATAACTATTTTAAGATGTAGAAATTGAACACAGGAGCAGTGGAAGAGAAATGGGACTGGTATTAAATGTATCATGGGCACTAAAAATAAAAGCAACAGTAGATGCGTATAGAGTATATTTAAGAATGAAGGGTATTCCACTGAGACTGAAATGTAGGATTTGTGGGTGAGAACAGTATTTCCAATCTTTTTTTTTTTTTTTAACCAAATACGCTATTTAACACTATTGACCAGTTCCTCCACCAACTCTCTTTTGTTTTCATGGTGCACTATCCTGACTGTCTTTACTCTGACCATTTCCATTAGTATTCTTCTGGGATTCCTCTATCTCTGTCTTCTCTAGGCACATTTGTTTTCACCTTTTATAAGCATTACTCAGTTATTCCCGCTTACTCCTTGTTATCTACAGCAGGAGTTGGCAAACTTTTTCTGTAAAGGGCCAGACAGTAAACACCTTAGGCTTGGTAGGCCAAGAGGCAAAATCAAAGATACTATGTAGGTACTTACATAGTAAGAAAAAAACAAATTTCTATACATTTCTCTGGTTTTATAATCAACCAATGTCCTCAACTTGTTGAGCAACTGTTCTCACCAAAAGGCTAATACATTTTCTCAGACAAGTTTATTTTTCTTGGGTACACTTCTTTGGCCACTGCACTCAAACATGATTTAATTAACTCAACACTGGTAATTGGCTTTCCTTGCTTGGCTAACAAATGAGCTACTCAGAAACTTAACTACAGATACAGACTCATTTTCATTTTTTTCTTCTGAAGAAAGTCTGCTGTGATAGACATTCTTTTTTAAATTTTCTGATTTTTCTGACTGCTGCTTTCCTGTGAGTTGGGAATGTGGTAGTGAGTGCTTAGTCTGGCAATGTAGACATATAGCATATTCTATTAATTCATTTGTACTATGGTTGCATGAAAAACACAATGCTCTGCCATTTAATTCTTTAACATAATAATCCACACTCTACTATGCCTTAAAACCATGATATGTGAAGACAATTTTTCTCTTCTTTCCTTATTTTGACATGATGGGCATGCACTATTAATAAAAATAATAATAAAATGTCACAGTATAGCAATGTCAAAACACTATCAAGTTATAATTGTGTCACTGCAATTTGTAGTGTACTAATCACAAAGTGATGCGAGTAATACATAATGTTACCCTCTGGCATAGTTCCAGCCTCTGTCACAGCTAGTCAGTTCTGTCACTGTACCATAAAAGCAGCCATAGACAATATATCAATCAATAAGTATAACTATGTTCTAATAAAACTTTATAGAGACTGAAATTTGAATTTTATATGTCATACATCACAAAATATTATTATTTTTTTCAACTATATAAAAATGCAAAAACCGTTCTCAGTTTGTAAGCTGTAAAAACCAAGTAGTAGGCCAGATTTGAGCTGCCGGCCATAATTTGCCAAAACCTGATCTATAAAATAAGTACTCCAAGATACATAATGCTGTTTGTACGCCAGAAGTACCAGACTTATATATCCAGCCACATGACAATTCAAACCCAATATTTACCAAATTAATCATCTTCCCCTTCTACTCTAAATTTTCTCTCCCTCCTTATATTCCCCAGCTCAATTCATCAACAACTACCACTAACTGAATCCCGCAAGTCAGACACAGGAAAAAAGGGACTCATTGTGACTCCTCTCTCTTCCACTGACATCCACTCAAACACACAAAGTTCTAATTATTTCACCTCCTAAATAGTACCTGAAACCATCCCCTCCTCTTCATTCCTGCTTGGATATTATTGCCTTTATTCTAGCCCTCATCCTCTGTCATGTGAATATTGTCAAAGTCTACCAGTCTCCTTGCCTCTAGTTTTGCCCCTGAAATCCACAAGCCACACTGCTACCAGCATATTCTATGCAAAATGTAAAACTGATTAATTCACTCTCCATAAAACCTTCCTTAAAATAAGAATCAAGTCCAACTCCTTAGCATGATCTGCACTCTAAAAGCCTCATTTTATTTCTCTCTCTCCTTGGTTACTATACTCTAATCACACTAGCCTTTCCTCAAACAACCCTTGTCCTTTCTAGCCACAAACTCTTCTATGGTTCTAAAACAGCAGTTTTCAAATTTGCTCTGTGAGGAACCCTTGAGTAACCATGTAAGAAGGTAGAAGGAGGAAGGCAGGAGATCAATCAGGGAAGTTCCATACCCTATATGCTTTACTGTCTAGGCTCTCAGATACAATGTTATTTAAAAACACATTCAAGTACCATAACCAAAATTAAAAAGAAAAAAACCTGAAAAAAATGGTTGTTAAAGTCTAATTTGCTCAGCAGAACATATAAGAGGGTATTAGCTATATGATGTGACTCTCTCATCCTTGCTCCCTAAACCTCTTATCCTGTGCTCCACCAATATGAATGTAACAAGCTGCTTCAAATCTCTGCTTCTGCTCACCAAGCCCTCTCTGCATCTTCTCCCTTCAGTTTAGCTAATTCATGTTTGTCTGTCTTACAGGAGTCTTCATTGACTTCATACCTCTGAATTAAAGTAATATTTTTCTCATCTGAAATAACATGAAAATATTATTTACTTGATTTTAGATTTATTGCCTGGCTCCCCTCATGAGAACGTAAGAAAAAGAGAGATCCTTTGTTTGTCTTACTCACTACTACATCTCTGGAATCTAAAAAACAGTGCCTATCACGCAGTGCACATCCAGTATTTATCAAATGAATGAATTTTTATTTATTAATTTTTATATCCCAGTTTTTAATGTAGTGTCTGGCACAAAGCAGGATCTCAACACATGTATGCTAAAAAATAAACCTGGAAATAAAAAAAATGAAGAGCCCTGAATAGCAAGCCAAGGAGTTGTTAACTTTTATTTTCCTATACGTTTGTTTATCTCTTCATGCATCTATATTTTCACTTTCCTCCAAGTTCCTTCCCAGCTTCTGTTAAGTGATTCATGATGCCAATATGTAATGAGATGTAGGCCAGGTTTCCAGTGTGGCTCTACTTAACACAGCACTTTGAAAAATACGTGAAATTCTAAAAAGCAATAGAATACTACTAATAGTATTGGGAAAATCATGAAAAGAACAAATGTTGAGCACCTCCTACAGAATTTAACTAATAGGAATTAAATTTGTTTGGTTTAGTTTTGACTTCCTTATTAAAAAGCATAAAAAAAATTCCAATGGAAAGGTATCAAATTAACTGGGGGGGGTGGGAATTGTGTATCAAGTGAACAACTTATACTCTGAAATGCAGTGATTTTCTATTAATATATTAAATCTACCTTTAAACAATGCTTAAACAAAAATAATGCTAATTCTTCCAACAAAAAATTAATAAGGATACAGAAACACATAAAATGATTCTTACTAAGTTATTGTCATCCTGGAAAGCATAGTGCAAAGTTGTAATCCATTTATTGTCTCCATTCACTAATACATCCCTTTCTTCACGAAAACATGCTGTCTGAAAAGGAAAAAACAAATTTTAGAGAACACCTTATTATGTAAAACTAGTAAATATTATGCAATTGCTCGATATTTTTACTATATTAATTCTGTTCTAGAAAACGAATACATCCAATATTATATGACTTTTCCACAAGTTTCAAAGTACCCTCACAAACTGGGCTACTGAAATAGTACATTTTAAAAAATATTTTATATTTTAAAATACCATTATATTAATAGTTCAAAACAATCAGAAAAATGCACAGAATAATTTAGGCAACAATCATGAATCAACCTACCATCCAGATAATATAAATGTCAATATTTTGCCATATTTAATTTTGATCTTTTTATCTTTAAGGAAATGAGATACAAATTGTAGCCTTCCTGGTCCTTTCCCTTTTGCCCCTGATGTAATAAATAATCTGCAGTGTGTACTCTACCAATCATATGCTTTGACCACACATGTGTATGTCCAAAAACAATAGAACTATTTTGTGTTTTGAAAACTTACATGAATGGTATAGTATCTATCTTTTTGCAACTTGATTACTTTTTACTCAACAATGACTGTTTTCCATTTATCTGCTATGGCATTTGTTCCATTGTTTGAATGTACCAGAATTTATTTAGGCAAGCCCCCAATCGTGAAAGTATAGGTTATTTCCAATTTTGTTATTACAATATTGCAATAAATATATTTGTATAAATATACAAGAGTTTCTCTACTGTAAACACTCAGAAGTAGAAATGCTAGATATAAGGAAATTTCAACTTTACCGGAGATAACTAATTTTCTTTCCTAAGTTCTGTACTAACTATCCCCACACACAGCCCAGTGTATGAAAACTCTGCTTTCTCCACATCCTCAACTGCACATGGCATTATTAGACTTATAAGTGGTTGCCTATATGATAGGTGTGAAATAATATCTATTTGTTCTTTTAATTAACATATTTCTAATTACAGTTCCAGATGAATAGCTTTATATACACTTATTGAACATGTGAACTTTGTATTGCTCATTTCCTTTGTTCATTTTCTCTAATGGATTGTTTTTTTCAAATTGATTTTTTGAAGTTTTAATTTATTCAGAGAATACATTTCCACTATTATAAAAGTATATCCTGGAGAATCTTAGAAATGTATGATTAAAAGTAATTATATATAATACATTATAATTCTATATTATCCCTAATTTTTTAATTAAAGACAAAACAAAATGAAAAATAACACCACTATGCCAGAAACTTCAGAGAGAACTGAAATGTAAAGTAGAAAGTAAGTATCCCTGAGTCATGCCCCTTCAATTTCATTGTTCAATTATTATGTCCAGGCTACCACCATTAACTTTTTGTTTAGTATCCTCTCAGAAAATTTCTATGTATATATAAGCATACACACACATATTATATATTTATGTGGTGTCCCACCTCTATCTTTTTTTTCTTTACACGATGAGATCATAATGTTCTGTAAGTTATGTTTTTTTCAAGTAAAAATTTCCATATCAGTACATAGAAATCTACCTAATTTTTTCTTAATGGCTATACCATACTCCATACATACTAAAAATATCATCACACAGTATGCTATATGACAGCAGGTGTTTTGTGTGTGTGTGTGCGTGTGTGTGTGTGTGCGTGTGTGTGTGTGTGTGTGAGAGACAGGGTCTCACTCTGTTGTCTGGGCTAGAGTGCAGCAGTATCATAGCTTACCATGACCTCAAACTCCTAGGCTCAAGCAAATCCCCCTGCCTCTGCCTCCTGATTAACTGAAACACAAGTGTGCATCACCACACTCGGCTAATTTTTTAAATTACTCTTTTGTAGAGACAAGGTCTCACTATGCTGCTCAAGCTGGTCTTGACCTGCTGGGTTCAAGTGATCCCCCCACCTCAGCCTCCCAAAGTGTTAGGATTACAGGTGTTAGCCACTGTGCCTAGCCAATTATGCACAAGGTAAATTCAATAGCCGTGATCCACAAAATAACTAACATTGTTATACAACCAGCCCTAACATTTTCCATGTATGTATATCCATAAATCTCATTTGACCGAATAGAATTTCCAAAGCCATGCATTATGTAATAGCAACACATTAAACATCAAAACAAATGGAGCTTAAACCAAATGAATGGGCAGTTTTACCTTCAATCAGATTATTAAAATCTACAACATTATACTTTGGTTCACTTTAGGGGAAAAACAGAATCACCTGACATACTATACTGACTCCTGTTTTACACTTTAACTCACACTTGAGGTTATGGTTTACTGCTAACATTTGAGAGAGCTTATGAAAGCTTTCAGAGTCTATGAGACCTCTCCCGGCTATATCTTACTATCACAGCTACCTGAAATTTTATAGACATTCCAGCTAGACCTTGATAAACAGCCATGATTTCATTTGACTGATGACTCCAAACTAAATAAGGCTCCAATGACTTTAGTCAACACAACAGATTAAACTTTGGGTTCCAATCCATGCTATACTATTTAGTAACAGAATCAATTTTTAAAAATAAAAAAAACAAACTGCTTATGATATAAAATTTCAAACATGCACAAGAGTAGAGAGATTAGTATAACAACTCCCTCCCCTTAATGTATCCATCACTCAACTTCAACAAATACTTTATTGGTCAGTCTTATTTCATCTATACTCGCTTACTACCACCCTTCAGCTCATGTACATACATGCATGCATACCACACGTATTTTTTAAGCAAATCCCAAACATTGTATGATTTTAGCCACAAATATTTAGCTATTAAACTATTTCTATTAATGCCTCAGACATTGAGTCTAGATGTAAAGCATAGTCTACTTTTTTCACTCCAATATGTCACATTGTCCTTAGCTGCTTATCACAATTGGTTGGGAGTCCTACTGGCATTTAGTAGGTAGAGGCCAGGATTGCATGACTAGTTCTGATGTACTAGTTTCTCTCTTCTTTTGAAACTTCTCTTTGACAAACACATGTAATTAGATTTGGTGAAATAATTAAATGTATTGATAGTTTGAATTCATCTTACTAAGAATTCACACTATAGAGAAACTCACAAAAGTACTCTAATATATATGAATAAAGCTTTTTACAACATGGTTCAACATAGTAAAAATAAGGAAACAACCTGAATGCCCATCAATGTTTTTTAAAAAATAAACCTGACAAAAAATATATCCACTCAGTATAATGAATCTATTTAAAAAGAATGAGATAAGTATATAAATATGTAAATGAAAAATCGCAATAGATATTATTTAGTAAAAAAGCAACGTAAAAAATCAACTTTTTAGTGATTTCATTACAGCAATATTTTCTGTTAAGGATAAATAAGAAACTCTTACCAATGATTTAGTTTAGATAGAAAGACTGGGTATTAAATTTAAAAAATTAAAAAAAAAAAGACTAGGTATTTGGGGGAGAAAAGGAAACTTTATTTTTTCATTTTTTTTTTTTTAATGTAGGTGGCAAGTCGGGAACTAGAAGCAGTTCAAATCTAATGACATCAATCCATTACTACTACTACTACTACTACTACTACTCCGTCTACTAATACTAGCAACATCACTTACAAAAATAACAGAACAAAAACAACAATAACAGCAAAAATAATAAGACAATAGGCCTAAACCACTACTATCACAGATTAACTAAGATACATTGTTACTTTACTTACGAGACAATTATCTTCATTTTATAAATGAGAAAATTGAGCCTTAGAATGGTTTAACTTTCAAGATAGAGCATTTCTATAAACTCTACTGCATTATCCCATGAAATGAGTAAGGACATCTATATGAGTGAAGTCAGTATGAGTTGAACAGAATAAATCGAGAGAAATTAATTTAAGGGATTGTTGAGGTACTAGCAAAGTTTGTAAATGATAAATCTGTAGAGATGTAAATCTATGTAAACTGTGAGATTATGTAACAATTACTAGGCTTAGAAAGAGAAGAGGCATCCTGGTACCTTCAAGTAATCCATATCCCATACATATTTGCCATATGCCTTGAAACAAAAATAAATATGGCAAAGAGGTTGGGGGTAAATCTCTGAAAAATTGTTTTAAAGCATCAACAATATACAAATAAAAAAATAAGAAATTTTGCTGCTCATCTGTAGTTTATTAAGCATCATTGCTAGGCCCAGTTTCCCAAAGTTGGATAAGTCATTGTCAGAAGGGGATTTTTCAATGTTTTTATATTTTTTAAGAAAAGATTTGATTATTCAAGCACAGAAATACAATGCCATGCCATTTTGAAATGAATTCCTCTTTAAGAGTTTCAATGCACAGTTTCTACCCAAAACATGAAAGTTTTCTAAAATAGTCTAAGGAGAGTACCTTTCAAATATTGAGCCAGTCTTACATCTCAAAATAAACCCAACTTGGTCATGTTGTATAATTCTTTTTACATATTGTTGAATTGTATTTGCTAATATTTTGTTAAGGATATTTACATCTATATTCATAAGGGATAATTAACTTTCTTTGTATGATCCTTGTCTGGTTTTTGCATCAGCGTTAATACTGACCTTCAAAAGGGGTGTTGTACCCTAGGGTCCTGTGGTCCCTAGCTGGTCTACCTTCTTCTCTCTACATATTCTTATGTTTGTTTTATATATAATGACCACAGTCTTTAGCTGTACATCATGAGAGAACAAAGAGAAGTGCGTCTATTCCATCTTATCCCAGAAACAGAACATATTAACACTTTTTGATTCAACAAAATACAATTTAATTTTAAATTATTCCTTCTTTTGTCTTCAATTTTTCCACTTCTTCCAGAGAGGAATAAAAGCACCTAACCCAAGTTATTCTTCCTTTTCACAATTCCTCCTCAACATATTCAACTTCTTTAAAAAAAGTAGAAACTTTTACACAATTTGTTAAAAGTTCTAACTCTGAAACACTAAACTGACTACAATTATTATTTCTGCTCAATAGTTAGAACAGAATTATTTACTGTTTTGTAATGATAGGATTTGTTGCTCCAGCTGCTGAGAATGCCATCAGCCCCTTCAGGGTTTGCCTCAGCTGAAGAAAGCCTCCCAGTCCAAGGTCATGTCCTTTGGAGGCAACCCACATCCAGTGACTGATGGAGGCAGGTGCACAAAGGTCCAGCCATTTTAACCCAAGGTAGGACAACTCCAAAGGCCCATTTCTGCTCCACAGCTCCCTGTGCAATCAACTGAGACTGCTAGGACACCTTGACTTCTCCCTGACCAATCCTATATTTCTCCATTCCCTTCTATAGGTGTCAATCACAAAAGAATTCCCTAATAAATATTCTGCACACTAAATTCAATCTCAGTGTTCACTCCCTGGAAAATCCAACCAGTAGCTGGGACTATAGGCGCACACCACCACATCTGGCTAATTTTTCTATTTTTTGTAGAGACCGGGTCTTTCTCTTGCTCAGGCTGGTCTCGAACTCCTGGTCTCAAGTGATCTTCCCACTCCGGCCTCCCAAAGTGCTAGGATTACAGGCATGAACCACCATGCCCAGCCTCAGACACTTTTTAAAACAGGATATTACAACATAGTATTACCTCTGGGAGGAAGATAGGGGCTGGACTTGGGTGGGAGGTGATCAAAGAGTACTTTAGCTTTATCTATAATGTGCTATTATTTGTTTTACAAAAAATAGATTTGTGTTTCACCAGTGAGTTTTTTAGGAGATGCATGGGGGAAAAAAACTAGGCCAGGTACAGTGGCTCATGCCTGTATTCCCAGCACTTTGGGAGGCCAAGGTGGGAGAATCACTTGAGGCCAGGAGTACCAGGCTGCAGTGAGCTATGATCATGCCACCGCATTCCAGTCTGGGTGACAGAGTGAGATTCTGTCTCAAGAAAAAAATAAAATAAAAATAAAAAACTGAAAGCAAAAACTTGGCCAAAATGTTATTAATTCTGGGTGATGGAACATAAGTTATTATTAATTTCCTTTTTGTCTTTGGTTATATTTTTTAAATTTCCCAAAAGAAAGAAAGAATGAAGAATAACTTTCTCTACAACCACACCTATACCACCATGGAATCCCTTTTGCTTTTCCCTTTATATTTGTTCCTCTTTGGGTTGCTACAAGTACTGACAGATAAAGATTTCTAAGCGCTAATTTCTCATTATCCTCCTACAGATCTTACCAAACTCTTTACTCAGCGTACTCATCAGTATGACCTTTTTACCAATTAAAATACTGAAATACTTCTACACCAGGAGGTTCTACTTCCCGGGTGGCCTATCACTATGATACAGCACAGCAGGGGACCTCCAGAACTCCACCACAAATCTATTGTGATGTCAGTTCTGACCATACCATATCAGCTGCTAGGTATTTTTAATGTCTCTCCAGCCAATCCTTCCCTCAAATCTAGCACCAACCTAAAAACGCTAACAATTATTCACTACTAGATTTTATTACAACTCCCATAATATAAAACAAAATATGAAGCAACTGCATAATCAGCAATAAACAGAATTCTGAGAGGGCATATTCAAAACTCCTGCTGACTTTTGCTTGGAGTAGAATCCAGATAAATACAGAATAACACAAATTATGTCATATTGAAAATCAACCATTACAAAATTTCTTTCTATAAAAAAATTGGTTTACACATATCCTTTTAACACAGCTTTATAAGCCCCACATTACAAGGGTTTCCATTTAATTTTCAGCCAATATTAAATTAGTATCACAAATAACTTTTATCATAGTTATAACTGTGAATTGTTGAATTTGTCTTTTATGTCTTAAAAAAGTCACCATACACAAAACATTACTAAATGATACTTAAAGATCTATTGGCTCTACATAATTTTACAGTTCTCTAAAAATATTACTAAAATATTTAAATATTCGAATACATAACACTCTTACCTCAGCTCTTTTCAGCATTTCCCACTTATTCAATATTTTCATGGCAAATACCTTATCTGCATTTTTTAGTTTTACTACAGCAACCTGGAAAAGATAAAGGAAATACCACTTTTAAAATATGACAAATATTTTTTTCAGTCATCCATTTTCCTTTTTCCTCTCTGTAAAAAAATAAATACCAATTATCAATTATTTCAATGCAGTTGAAATTCTAAGATCCTAAATTAAATAATGTTGTCAGGCGAAAAAGTTATATTAGTGAACATGTGCCAAACCAATAACTGTATTTCTAAACACTGTATCAGTTGGTAAATTATATGTTATATCCTCCTTTCCAAGTTTTCTGCCCTGGAATTTAAACTCAACATCTACTATAACTAAGAAATTCACCAAAACATACAACGCGAATGAACTAGAGCTTGTTAAATAATGCACGCCAAATTCCAACACGATGCTACAGAGAATGCCAGCTGCCAAAACAAATACGTTCTGTGGGGAGCAAACAATATGAAATAAACTAAAAATGATCCTGTTTTTCACACCACATACTCTTACACTCTATAAACCACAATCCCCATTCACACACACCCCAAATATAGATACACACATACCTAGAAAACAACTAAGCCTAACAGTTTTAAGACTTTACACATCCCTTCCAACAAAAAAGGAACATACATTTCTGTATTTTACATTTCACTTATGAATCAAAACTGTCAAATACAAATAAGTAAGACCTCATTCTCCCCTTTAACACACTGATTACATTTTTATTTCTATCTCTCTGCTTCAATTTGACTAGCTAATCTGTAAGGTCCCTTCCAGCTCACTGGATTTGCTACAGGCCTGAGGCTAACACGTACAAAAGAGAAAGACAAAGCTTCAGTGAAAACGTTTCCACTTAACTGAGAGGGGACAAGGAAGAGGGGACAAATACTACCCTCATATGCAGAAGCAGAGGATAAAGTATATACAGATCTTCAAACAGTTCAAAGGGATATTTCCAAGAATAGAGAACAGGTTTAAACTCAAGTGCCAAAATAAAAAATAATAATAATAATCTTAGTAGCAAATGTGCATATTAATGTAATTTAATGAATTTGGTGAACAGGTACAGTGGCTCACACCTGTAATCCCAGCACTCTGGGAGGCCAAAGAGGGAGAATTGATTTAGGCCAGGAGTTCAAGACCAACCTGGGCAACATAGCAAGCCTCTGTCTCTACAAAAAACAATTTTAAAAATTAGCCATGTGCAGTAGTGTGCACCGGTAGTCCTAGCTACTCGGGAGGCTGAGGCAGGAGGATCACTTGAGCCCAGGAGTTTGAAGCTGCAGTGAGCTATGATCATGCCACTGCATTCCAGCCTGGGGAACAGAGTGAGTTCCTGTCTCAAAAAAAAACTGGATCAGACTACAATAAAAGTAATATGACCATATAATTAAAATAAGTGTATAATACTGAACATTTCTTTGTAATCATCTTAAATAGTTATAATTGTGATTACAGTTTTTCATCAATTAAACGGTGAGACATAAGAGGAAGTTATCTCAATTTCAAATGCAACCACTTTAGTCTTTAATTATATCTGGTCATAGCTGGGGAAATGATTAGTCAGTTAAACTGTTCTTCCAATGGGCTCATACTTTAAGTAAGGGAGCTGTAATAAAGAGCAAGGAAAAACTCAAAACATTGTTTCACTAAGATCTCTGAAAGGAAAAAAACACAAGCTGAGCTACTCTGTAGACTCTGAAATCAAACTTTGCACAATTGGGAATGCACATGGACAGGACAGGAACACTAAACTAGACAAGCCCACACTTAGAACAAGGAAAAGACACAGAAGGCTATCACCTACGCCCTACCTTATTCTGATTTAGGGAAAAATGGCTGAAAGACTCCAAAACTTAGGTGCCCCCTAAGTGAGAAAAGTATTCCTAGCACTGTATGATTCACCAATTTTCTCTATGTAGGAGTATATAAGTATCTCATGACAGCTCCTAGTAATAGCAGTGGTAGTACCAACCAACACATTGAGTGTGCTCTAAATATCAGGCACTATGCTAAAAATTTTATACAAGCCGTATATAGTTTTATATAGGTTCCTTATCTGCAATTCTAAAAGACAAAAGGTTTTCATAAGTCATTTGGCAGCCTGTAGTGACATCAGGCTATTAACAATCTTTTTTTTAAATCTCAGTTTAAAAACAAACATGCCTCACTGCAGAAACACAAATGCATTTTGTGGGGTGCTGCTCCAAAACCCAATAGGGCTGTTATATAAAATAGAGCATATAATCACCTTTCCAAGATCCAAAAAATATATTGGAACCAAAACAACCTCTGGATTACATAACTGTGCAGTAGGAACAATGATGATGCCCATTACTTAATGAACACTCAAACACTTAGCTAGCATTTATTGTGGCTACTTAGTGGAATGGTGATAACATGGACTCTGAAGCCAGACTAATTTGAGTATGAATCCTGGTTTGTCATTAGCTGTATAATTCTTAGCAAAAACTTAACATTTCAATCCTTCAGTTTTCTCATCAATATAATGGAGTTAATAATAGTGCTTACCTTATATAATTGTGGTAAAGAATAAAATAATTAATACAAGTATAAAGTGCTTACAGCAGGGTCTGGTGCTTAGTAAGTATTTGATAAGTGTTAGCTATTATTCTGTGCCAGGCACTACACTAAGTACATTTCAGCCCCATCTCTTAACTGCTATTTGCTCTACTACTTCTGTGTGGCAGACAGTATAACTCTCAAGTTTTTAAATTTCTTTACCTACAAAAAAAGACACTTGCATCTCTTTAATTTCTAACTTTCTATAATTTTATACCAACGATACATACATTTACATAGAAATATAGATAGAAATACCCTCAATTAAATACAAATACATAAAAATAAAACTAAGCCACATGTTCACCATAGTGTGTTTTTTTTTTTTTTTTTTTTTTGAGACAGAGTCTCACTCTTTTGCCCAGGCTAGAGTGTCGTGCCTACCTCCCCAGCAACCTCAAACTCCTGGGCTCAAGTGATCCTCCTGCCTCAGCCTCCCGAGTAGCTGGGACGACAGGCATGCGCCACCATGCCTGGCTAATTTTTTCTGTATATTTTTTGTTGTCCGATTAATTTCTTTCTATTTTTAGTAGAGAC